>NC_143067.1:22582727-22885757 GCF_052426305.1 Pelodiscus sinensis | reverse complement strand
TGAAATGTGGCTGCTTTCTGTGTAGAAGGCAGCAGTCTTTGAACAGCAATGCACACATTGAAATTCTTCACCTCACTTCAAACAAAAAGCAAAGAATGATCTCTGTAGCAGAACAACAGTTGAAATGTTAGGCAGGTAGCATGTAAGTATCTGTCAGTATTCAGCCAAGACATCACTGTAAACAACGTTGTTCTTAAAGGGAAACTATCTTGAAATTTGTAACTGCATCTTAACATACCTTCTGTTCAAAGGGAGGAGGAGTAAAGTCGTCTTTTAGCACTATACTGGATCATCAGTTCAGCACTGTTAATCACCAAACATCATTTCTTCTAGCACTTATTTTCCATGGAACTCTCTCTCCAAGTTTTGACTAGCACTGACTTTTATTGTTTACTTGTATTTATAGATATGACAAAAAGACAGTTATTCTGGATTAAGGACTCACTTGCTGTGTGGGGGCATTGTGGATTTCTGCAGAACTGAGTTTTCCTAGGAGGGGAGAGGATTTTCTCCCAGTTTTGCCAGAGAAAACTGTGTCATGGGTGGAAAGTTTGTCTCAGATAGCACCTGCATTTCCAAACATGCATGCATGAATTCACACAGAGGAACAAAACCCAAAGAAGGTTCCTTTCATATTATAAACTTTAGGCAACAGTCTTTCAACTCAGAGACCAGATCCTCTGCTGCATATTAAGTGGAAAGCTGCCCTTAATGGCTCTATGCAATCTTCTTCCTGTTCTCTTGTTGCTGTCCGGCATAGGGGACAGGAGGCATGGAAAAGGTGCCTTGCACTTGAGTGGTCCCCAGCTTGTTTAACATCCCCAGAGGACCACCTTGGTTGGCACAAGTTTCATAACATGGCCAAACTGGCTCCCAGCAAGCCTTAGGATCTGAGAACAGAAGGGTGGAATAAACCCAGTTTCCTGATTTCCCTTCCTCATTTGGTCGTACAATGACACAGTCTGGGAGGACTCGGATGTATATGCCATAATTTGCATCCACACAGAGGAATTCTCAGCTCTTCAGAAACCATGTTAAGGTTCAGATTTTTTTTCCCCAGTACATTCATCCCAAACAGCCAGAGAAAACACAAGAGGAGAAATTTCTGACTAGAAAAACAGCCTTGCTTAGTTACAGAAATGTATTTTCCTGAAATACCTAGGACATCCAGGCACACTTCTTCTAATTCTTTAATAACTTTCTTTCCTCCCATTTGGAATGGGTACCGAATGTGAATTGCAGTGTCTCTCTACCTGCAATATCCCTTTATATGCTTTAGTGCTCTGTTGCTCCTGCATGTCTCATGGTGTTAAACACTCTCACCAAATATTATCAAAATACCATAGTATGGAAATAGAAATTAGGACACCGTGACTGTGCACGTGCTTATTTTTCTCCATCAACTTTGAGGATACTGAGTTTACTTAGTACAAGATTCCCCAAACTCCTATTTTGTAAGCTGAATGAAAATACCATCTCTTCCACTAGGTGGTGAAGTTGTAAAGCTAAATGTGAAAGTAGTTGCCAGAGAAAACAGGGTAATGCCACTAAACAGATTTTTTGAAAGGATTATGCCTTGGATATGTATTAGTTATTAATTATTATTAATATTATTTATTAAGAAGTTGTGAGGTTAGCAAGCCCATTAACCACTGCTGGTCTTTGTTGTGGCTTTTGTATCATTATTATGAAAACCAGCACCACAGACCTGATATAGTTGATGTATGAGACACCACTGAAGGTCCATATTCCTTGATGAGCCAGGTACAGATGACAGCAGCAAACTTATCGTTAAAATGAAAAATCCACTCTCTGACAAACTCTTTTATTGTTGTTTTGGTTCAGTTTGTTTTGAGGTTATAATATAACAGCAAGAAAGCAACATTCGTTGCCAGAATTTGTCAACAGTTGTCCTGATCTTGTAGAAGATTTTTAATTTCTTCTAGCCAATTTCACCATCTGCTTGGATTCCAGCTTTTTTTTTTTTTTTTTTTTAAAGAATAACTTGTAAGGTGTTAAATATTTAATACCGGATAAAATATATAGGGATCATGATTCTTTAGTTAAAGTTAAAACAAAAAAAAACCCTACTTCTATTAGGGTCATTAAAAGAAAATTACATGTCATTAGGTCTCCACTGAGATTTTTGACTCATACTAATGAGAACAAGATTTAGAAAGTTTGTTTGAATTGTTATCATTTTTGTGAGTGTATGTTCTGAATAAAATGACACTGTGCATGTTCCATGCTCTATTTCAAGTTCATGATGAAATGCCATTTAAAAAATGTTTTGCATTTTGTTAAGGATATTTTTCACACTTCTACTTATTAGTGAGACCTCTTGTAGTGAAAAACCCCTTTTTGCTTCATTTATTTTCAGTAAAATGGCATTGTGTTCTGCATCTCCACTGCGTGTAACATTGACTATGCCGGTAATGTGTCAGCTTTTGTATACCAGATATTTTAAAAATAATATTTGCATAATTACCTAATGAACAGGCTGCACTGCAAAAGCAGCAAAAATTACACCCAAAAGCTGGGTCTGCTGCTGATCATTTACTAACTTTAATAAGTTTCTTTCAAACAAATTAAAGCCTGTTTACTTAGTACTGTACTGTCAAAATGAATGGTTGGAAGTACAGGATCGTTCCAGTCCTCCCCTTCTTTCAGTATTCCTCTGCAAGCAAAATCTGCTCATGCAGATCTCTGCTGCTGAAGTCAATAGAGTTCATCAGAGATGAACTGGGCCTAGAATATGATTTCCTTTCCTTCCTTTAAGTCAACTTCAGGTGTTTAATCTTTCCAGCAAGAGGATGTTGGAAACCCACATGTGTCTAGTACATTGCTATGTGCACTAGGATCTGCAGGCTACTTACTTTTTATTTTTTTAAGGGTGCATCTACGCTACAGAGGAAGATCGAAGCTGCTGCTGTTGATCTTCCAGGGTTTGAATAAGTGGGTCTAGTTAAGACAGCTAATTTGAAGTGAGAGGGGCACTGATACTGGACAGATCTTTCTTATGCTCACTCTCATTCTAGCTACTGAGTAAAAGGACTCTCTACACCCTCCTGTCAGCCTTATGTGTAGCAAAGATCTAATTCACCATATATGGTCACGGGAGAGTTTTTATTGTGGTGCTGCATCGCATATGATGAAAAATGTTTGGTTGTTCCTAACCCCATTACAAACCGCTGGAAATATTAAAGCATTCAAACTAGTCAGATAGTATTTAATTAACAAAGTGGAAGGTTTAGTTCCTCCTTCTGAGCCTATTGAACGCTGTTCTGCAATTATGTAATGACTGATCTTTAATTATTCTGCTGAAAGTAATTTCTCTTTCCCTGTGATTATCTGCTGCTACTAGAACTACTCATTCATTTCTAGTGCAAATAAGTCCCAGGTTTCACAAGCTGAAATGTGGGGCTGTCTTTTGTCTTGTTTTGAATAAAATTCATTGTTTACATTAAAAAAAGCCACCAAACACTCGGGAAATCAAATCACGATAATCTTGTAACCGTTTCCTTAGTCCTCTGTAACTGTATCAGGGAAAGTGCACAGAGCAGCTGGCAAGCAAGCCTTTTGAGCAGAAGTATCTTTCTCGCTCCACAGCAACAAAATCATGCTGTGCTGCAGTGCGAGTGCGTGGATGAACAGGCACTTCTGAAAGCACAATGAGTGTAGCAGTTTCAAAGCAGTGGAACAGCAACACTCCAGGCACACATGCACTTCTCCCTCTCCCTCCCTAGCCAGGGTCAGAAGTAGGTGATCACTTAGCACTTCGAAAAGGGCTTTATAGCCTATGCAAGGCTAAAACGCAAACCAAACAGCTGCTTTAAGAGTCGAAAAGGGCTGTTTCAGTATTCAGTGGTTGGTGCTCCAGATGCAGTAACATCAAACACCTAAACAACGTATTGATAATGGGCTTAGCCTTGACTTTTTGTTCCTTTTAAACAGAGGCACAGAGGAATGTTTGTTGTTTGCTGAGGATGGGCAGCAGGTATAACAAGTAGGGGAAGGCAGTGATTTCTCAAACTGCAAGCTGGGCTCTGCCCCGTCTCCAGTACATCTCCCCAAGACTGTCTGGGACTCAGGCTCACTGAAGCTGGGGGCCTGTGGCTGGCTCTCCGGGGGCTGTGAAGGCTCGGACCACATGCTGCGCTCCAATCAGGGTTGGGGAAGGCTGGAGCCATGCGCCACCTGGTGGGGGAGGGGTGGCCTTCTCTACAGAGGGAAGAGCATTTGGCTTCCAAAGGAGCATGGGTGGCAGAGGTGGGGCCTTGGACAGAACAGGCAGGGCTGGGAGCTTGCCTCCCCCAGCCTTAGGTTCTTCTTCGAGTGATTGCTCACGTCCATTCCATGTAGGTGCATGTGCATTGCGTGCATGGATTGTCGGAAGGTTTTTCCCTCAGTGGTACCCGTTGGGCCAGCAGAGGAGCCACCTGTAGTGGTGCCTACATAGGCAGGCATATATACCCCTGCTGGGCCTCCACCCTTTCAGTTCCTCTTTACTGCCGCTGAATGCTCCTTGGCAAGTGCACCTCAGCGGTCTTTGTTGTTCAAATGGTTATAGTTATGATTGTCATTTTAGCCTTAGTTTTAAGAAGTTAGTTAGTTGCGAGCAGTGTAAATAGTTAAGGGGTCACGCTTGCATCCCTTTGTCCCTCACGTCAGGGCATGCCCAGGCCCCAGTGCTTTAAACCTTGCTCTAAGAGCCTTAAGCCCATGCCCTGTGGCGACCCGCAAGATGCTTGCCTTAAGTGCCTGGGAAAAGTGCGCCTTTTGGTCAACTGTAAGATCTGCTGCAGTTTCAAACCCTGCACCAAGAGGGAGAGGGACTCATGGCTAAGGATTCTCCTGATGGATTCACTTGGCACTGGCTGCCGACTCGGCACCAACCACCCAGAGTGCGCCAGCATTGGTACGGGAGGTCCCGGTGGTGAGACACATTGCTACTCAGCACCTGTCTCAATCTCCAGTGCTGCAGAAGAAACAGAGACCCAGTAGGGCAGGTCTCCATCATGGTATAAGCCCAGAGTGTATCGTCAGGTGTGACACTCGGCTGCGTTGGCTGCAGGGCTCAGGGCCTCAGCTCCTGAGCCCTCCTGGCAGCAGTCAAGCCCAGCTCAGGACCTGAACCAGGAGGATGATTTGGCTGAAGTAGATCAGCCCCTGACCCCAGGCTTTTGAGACTGCTAGGGAGCTCATTGAACTGACTTTCTCACCAGCCTCGCCTTCAGGCCCGGGGTGCCTCCAGGACAGTCGTGCGACCCACACTAAGGCCCTGGCACTGGCAGACAGAACTCGGTCCAGCCATAGGGGACCTCGGCACCGGCTCCTTCAGCACTGGCTCTGGCACCATCTCTGGTGCTGCGCTCTACGGCACAGTCAGCTATGTATCTGCTGTACCAAGCACTTCGACTGTCATAGAATCATATAATCCTAGGGCCAGAAGAGACTTTAGGAAGTCATCGAGTTCAGCCCCTTGGCCAAAACAGGACCAATCCCAACTAAATCACCCCGGCCAGGGCTTTGTCAAGCCAGGACTTAAAAAACCCCAGGAATGGAGATTCCACCACCTCCCTAGGTAACCCATTCCAGTGCTTCACCTCCTAGTGAAATAGTTTTTCCTAATATCCAACCTAGACCTCCCCCACTGTAACTTGAGACCATTGCTCCTTGTTCTGCCATCCCTCACTACTGAGAACAGCCTTTCTCCATCCTGTTTGGAACCTCCCTTCAGGAAGTTGAAGGCTGCTATCAAATCCCCCCTCGCTCTTCGCTTCTGCAGACTAAATAAGCCCAGATCCCTCAGCCTCTCTTCGTAGGTCATGTGCTCCAGCCTCCTAATCATTTTGGTCGCCCTCCGCTAGACCCTATCCAATGCATCCACATCATTTCTATAGTGGGGGCCCCAGAACTGGACACAATACTCCAGATGTGGCCTCACCAGTGCCAAATAAAGGGGAATAATCACTGCCCTAAATCTGCTGGAAATGCTCCTCCTAATGCACCCTAATAAGCCATTCCCTTTCTTGGCTACAAGGGCACACTGTTGACTCATAGCTAGTTTCCACCTCAGGCCTGGAAATGTCAATGGATGCTATTAAAATGTTTACAAACTCAGTTTAATTTGTCCCTGTCTTCCTGCAGCATGAAGCCAGACTTTATACTGCCAGAGAAGATGATAACAGTCCTCTTCTTAAGCCCATTTTGCATAAGTATAACTCAGTTAACCTCTTGATTTACACTAGTGTAATAGAAATACATTTATAGTTCTTTTTATCTGAAAGGATGCCAAAGGAAGGATCTACATATGTAAAGGAAACGCTCCATTGATGTCATATATCCTCATGGCCCATGGGGATGGAGGTAATCAAACAACTGAACTGGGGGTTCATAGCACACTGAATCACAGAGCAAGTACCGGAAGGTAAAACACGTAGTCAAGGACACTGGAGCAAACCCTTGCTTGTATGTAAAGTTCCGTGTGGTCTTTAAGTCCTTACACACGAGACAGCACCTTGGTTTCTAAGTTTGAAAGAATCCACACAGCTGACTGAAAGGGACTCATTTTTTCTCCGATGAATGGATAGAGGTGCACCAAAGCAGTGCTCAGCACCTGAGAGAAAGTGAGGTACTTTGTAGCTTTTTGCTTCTTTTTCCACCCTGCAGATACCTGATCTGCCAGTTCCTGACACAACTCTGACCAACCTAATGGTAGCTCTAAGTTTTGCTGGCTCGATCTTAGGAGCTGTTATGCTGGCAGGACATGTATTTCAGACATGTCACCTATGTTTTAGAGCTCTCTGGGTCTACTTTACACTGGAGAAACCCCAGGAGCCCACTGAGGGCAGCTTTAAGCCTCATTTTTGCCTCCAGAATAGTGCAAAGAAAGTGTCACAGAGCCAGAGAGCTGGTGCTATCAATTTATCTGGGTTGTCTCTGCTGCCCCTATTAGAACTTGGGGTTCCAGGAGGAGTAGGTGCATTAACCCTAGTAGCTCAGGCACTCTGCCGCACTCTCCAGCTGCATCATCAGGCTGACGGCCTCTCCACCTGGCACTGTTATAAACTGTCTCTGGAAGTGACACAACACATGTCAGCAACACATGTCAGCCAATGAACATATTAAATAAGGATAAAGCATTTGCAGGGGTGAATGTAATTTCTCTACCTCCCTTGCTGTAATTGACTCCCTGAAAAGGGAGTCAAAGCACAACAAGAGAGAGTCAACAGCAATAGAACAGCTGGGTTAAGGAGCTGGCAATGCCTGTTATATTATCATCAGCTGCCAAAGAGAAGCAGTCAGAGTTCTAATGACAGCAAGCATTTATACAGGACTGGGTTGTCAGGCAGAAAGGAGCAGTAGCTCCAACTGCCCTTTTGTTTGCAAGATGGGTACAGATGAGTGAGGCTGGTAAACCGCTGGAAGCAACAGAACACCATTTTAGTCCCCATATAAGCCATAGCCAGCCAGCCCTTCATTTCTGCTTCAAGTAGGTAGGTGAGAGAAAAACAGGAGTGTGACTCCAGGTATTTATTTAAACATGCTCATTGGGGTGGCACTCTTTGAGTTTGCACACTTTGTCTATAGGCAGGGGCATGACTAGCTGTATTGGGGAGGCATGCATGATATGACTTTGGGCCCCCCCTCTCCTCTCCTGGCTCACATCTTGAGCATTACTGCTTAGCTAATGTTAATTATTTGACCCTATCTTCTCAGTGTATTAAAGAGCAATTAAATAAGTTTGCTTAGTTTAAATAACACTAGTATTTCAGTTAAAGAACAACAAAGATGAAGTTATGCTAATAAAAAATCAGTATTTCCCAAGTTATTAATAAAATCAAATGTCCCATAATTTAAATTTGAGATTAATCACCCGTATTTCTTAATATCCATTGAGACATACATTATACCATAAACAGCAGCACTAGAACTCTTATGGTTATAGTCTCATGCATCTGGCTTCCATGCCAGCCCATGTGTCCAAGACTTTTCTGAAGCTTAGTCATTTAAACTGAGCTATCAGTTTCATTAAATGCTCTTGGTCCGCTGTAGGCCACTGGTAATTTGGAGGTGGGGATCAGGGCAGCAAGATAGGTAATTCATAATTTAGGAAGGATCACATGACATTTCTGTTCCCGGTTTATCTCCAAAATCCACAAAGAGCATTCAAGACTTCTGTGTAAATGCTCCTAGAAAAAAAAATCCATACAAATAAACAACCTTCCTGTAAATATTCTCATCAATAAAATTTTACTCAGATCACTGTTCTGAAAAACAAAGACAGGGCTGCAATTACTCCTGAAGTGCTTTCACAGTATTTAAAATGCAAATTAACTATTTTTTTTTATTTTTGAGTTTCAGAACTATCTAGGAGGGAATAGGCAATATTTTTTAATGGGGGGGGGCACTCCAAGATTTTGGTAAGTGGTCAAGGGCTGCACTTCTGTGGAGGGGGCTTGGAGTCTGGGACAGTGGGTGGAGTGTAGAAGGGAGCTTGGGATATAGGACTGGGGTGTAGGAGGGGCATGTGGGGTCTGAGAGGGCGTTTGGGTGAAGGAGGGAGTATAATCTGGGAAAAGGGGTTGGGATTCAGGGTCCAAGAGTGGTTATGGGTGCAGAAGAGGATTTTGGCTTGGGGGAGGGGTGTAAGAGATGGTTCAAGGTCTGGGAGGAAGTTGTGTTCTGAAAGAGGTGGGAGGGCGGGTAGTTGGAGAGAAGAGTGGGTGGGCTCTGGCTGGGAGGTGCTTACCTAAGTGGCTCCCAGCCAGCAGCTCTGCAGACTCTCTGCTGTGGCTGCTCCATGTGACTCTGCTCCAGCACATGGAGGGACTGAGGAGGCTTCATTCACTGCTTCTGCCGTTAACAAAATTTCTCAGCTCCTATTGGCCAGAAACTGGCCAATGGGAGCTTGGAGATTTTGCTAGGGGACGGGAACAGCGTGGAAGCTTTCTCCTCCCTGTCCAGCTTGCAGAGTAATTAGAAGCCTGCTTTTTAAAGTGGCTGCTCCTGCTTTGTTGTAAGGGTGCCGGTGAGATGGCTGCAGGCAGGTTGGATCTGGTCCGCTAGTCGCAACTTGCCTACCCCTGATCTAGGATCTCTAGTCACTGATCAAGACCTCATTGTGTTAGGTACTATACAAATACAGAACAAAAGGATGGTCCCTCTCCCAGAGAGTTTATAATCTAAGTCCAGCTTACTGTAATGTTTTTCTTGTATTTCTAACAAGCAAATAATGCCTAGGGGATGAGGCCAAAAGCAGAGCAGCTTTGGCTTTGTCATATAGTGGGACTTCCTGTAAGAGTTACTAGATAGAATATTTAAACAGCATCAAAGGAGTAAGAATTCATGCAAGATGAGGGCAAGATAGTGAAACTCTTACTCATAAAGTGATTTGTCTTATTCCACATATAGCCCCATTGACTTTGACAGAATTTATTTTGGCATCAGGTATTACTCAGGCCAGGTCTACATTATATGAGCGAGTCAACCTAAGATACGCAACTTGAGCTACATAAATAGCGTAGCTGGAGTTGAGGTACTTTAAATCAAATTTCTGCAGCATCCCCACTGTGGGAGGTCAGAGAGACTCAGAGGGAGAAACTCTCCTACCATCTGCCCATAGTCCTTGTGACCCACTGAGTACCAGGGTCGACGGGGGCACCATCAATGGTCAATTTAGTGGGTCCTTATTAGACTTGTTAAATCAAACCCTGGAAGATTGATTTCTGAAGAATCGATCTTGGGATAAGTGTAGTCCTGGCTTCAGTATGAACAAGTAAACTGTCCCCAATGAATAAGAATACCAGCCTATATATTTCTCTGAGCAGTGGAGTACACTATTTGCTGAAGAGCAATTATAAAGGTATTAATTCTCAGAATACTTTATAAAGTCTTGAATCTACTGTGGCCAGTGATAGAATTCAATTATAATTTCATCATCAGAAAAAGCAATTATTAACATTAACAGCTATTTAGAGACTAATGACAAAAGAAACAGCTTTGCCACATCCAGGAGAAGTTATGGTGTCTCTCTATTTATCTCAGAAAGCAATTAAAATGACTTTGATGTAGAAAGAACAATGGCAGACAGATGGACAGTTAAATGGACAGCCCATCAAAATAAGCCAGTGTGAGCCAATGTTATTAGCGAGTCATCACATGCCAGTTTTCTTTCTGCTGCTTGATCCTGGATGCTAATAAACAATGTCACTGATAATAACATGACATGTTCAGATAGATAGATAGATAGATAGGGTATGTACGCAATGCACGCTTATTTCGAAATAACAGAGTGCGCATTTACACCGCAAGCCTGTCATTTCAAAATAATTTTGAAATAACGGGCTTCTCACTCTGACACCTGTAACCCTCATTTCATGAGGCGTCAGGGAAGTCGAAGGAAGATTGTTCTTCCTTCGACTTCCTGCTGTGCAGACAGTGCCTAAAACTGAATTAAAGTACTTCGATTTCAGCTACGCAATTAATGAAGCTGAAGTTGCATGTCTTAATTTGACTTTAGCCTGCGGTGTAGATGTACCAATAGAGAAAGATACGTGTACCCCATGCCTGACACCTTGGAATCTAAGCACACTCATTTAGATGCTTACTAGGCAGATACTCTGCTGGGTTCCATTTGTGCTGGGTGAAGAGAAGGGGGAGTGTCAGAGAGCTAATTGGGCTCTCTGAGTCTTTGCCAAGGTCTGGCTTCTGATGCAGGTTACAGCACCTTGGAAGCTGCTCTAAACTCTGCCAGCTGGCATTGGTCATGCTCTGACCCCTCACCTTGCCCATCCATATTTATCTTGATACATTCCCTGTGCAGGGGGGCTATGGGAATGGAGATACAAGAACTAGCTCCTTTGATTCTATTCTTGCTGAGATGTCTTCCATACCAGAGAACAAGGTACCAGTTTCGACGATTCCTGTTTGGGACTGAGAATGTGATCCAATTAGATCAGAGGAACATCCATGGAAGTGCAACACAACACAAATCAGGGCAGTTTGGAAAGAAATGCAGGGAGTTTGTAAGTTCTTTATGTAAACAGGAGAAGTAACTGCCATATACTTCTTGTATCATGTATTCCCCCTATGCTTATGTCTAAACCATTTTCTAGCTTCCGAAGTATTGTCAGAGGGGCTGCCAAGTGGCAGTATTCAAAGGTATTGCATACAAACATTCCCATACAGTGTTTCTCTTGCTAGACAGGATACAGTGCCAGTGAAGTGCTGAATTTGTTCTTTCAGGAGGATTGTTAATTCAGGTATCTTTGTATCTGGGTAAATGAGAATAAGAACTCTTTCAGTATTTATGTCTGTGTTTTTTCATGGGTGTTTTGTTTCAAGGAGTTGTTTGTGGAGCTGGATCAAAGCAAGATCTAGTTTCTTCACAGTATTTCAAGTTTACAGGAAATTCAACAAAATGGGATGAACAGACCTTGTGATATTTTGCTTCCGTAACAGGAAGTATCAGGATATGTCTACATTACAGTTTTTTCAGAAAAACAGCTGTTTTTGCGAAAAACTTCATTTATGTCCACACTGCAATTGCATTCTTTCAAAAAAAAATTGAAAGAACGGAGGGATTTTTCAGACATTGGTAAACCTCTTCCTATGAGGAAGAAGCCTTTTTCAGAAAAAGGCATGTGTGGACAGGGAAGAGGGAGTTCTTTTGAAAGAAGAGGAAAGAGGAAAAAGCACAGGTGCCCTGGTGGCCACTTCGTCCATAGTAATCACAGCTGAAATGCAAGATATTATCCATTCAATGTGGATGCTGGCTGTAGAGAAAGCAGATCGTTTTGTCAATGCACTTGGGCAGTATGGATGCTCTCTTTCAGAAGAAGTTTTTCTGGAAGATTTCTTCTGGAAAAGCTTCTTTTGAAAGAAGCCTGCAGTCTAGACATAGCCTTAGAGGGTTCCTGATAAGATACAAAAAAGAGCAAGTGGTAAGGTGTGAAAGCTGTGAAAGTGAGGACTAGAAGATTGACTTTGATGAAGTGATGGACTCAAAGAGGGAAGGAAAACAGTGAGAGCCATGATGAAGATGATCTTAGCAGCATACGTTTGAACAGTGTGGAGAGGGGTGATATACATGTTAGGGTGGAAACAGAACATGGCGGGAAATGAGTGTCTGAAAAGACTGACCTTAGAAAAATTATAAAGGAAGTAGCAGCAGCAAAACCCAGCATGGATGTAGTAGACAAAAAAAAGAGAGAAAAGTTCAAAATAATGCTCCCAAGAAGCATGAGTGACAGGGAGGTTTGTGGTATTTTCAGGTCTGAGAAAGGATACACACCTGCTGGGAGCAGATCACAAATTCAGTTTTGGCCACATTAAGTTTACATTAACACGTGGTGAAAAGTAGATCTCACAGAGACAGGCAGATATGCAGGACTGGATGGAGACAGGTCAGAAGTTGAGAGAGACATCAGTGAGTCTTTGATATTTTGAAACTGTGTGGGTGAGGGAGGTCAGGCAGAGAGGCTGTAAAGGGAACAGAGGAGGAAGCCTAAAATGAAACCATCTGAGATGCAGGAGATCAGATCATGTAAAATGTAAAATATTGGTGTTTTTTTGTATCATGGTACAGTCTAGTAGCTCCAAGTGGGAGTATAGCTCCATTGTGCTAAGCACTGTGCAGAAAGTTGTGACACCAACCTTACCCAAAGAGCAGAGCCTAAATGGCTGAGATTAAAAAAGGGGGAGGAGAGAAGAAAAATAAAAGTACAGAGTGATGAAATGCCCAAGATAGGAGATCAGATCTGTGGTAAAATCAGGAATCACACTCTGGCTTCCTGATTCTCAATCCAGTCCAGTCCCCCATCCACTAAGCTGTGCTGCCTCCCAATGTAATCATAGATCTGTATACTAAATGCCTCTCCTGAGTCTTCATTAGTATAATAAAGATGTCATACTTGATTAGACAGTTCAGTACATCTCTGTTAAATTAGTTTCAGGCATGGAATGGAAATCACTTGAAGGAGGTTTATAGATAAGAGAGCAACTTTTATGCTTTTCATTCGTTAGCTAATCTTTTAGGAACCAACAACTTAACCCTCCCTCCCACTGGAATGTTAGTTGGAAAAGAGAAATAGAGAGAAATAAAGATTTAGTTGTCTCTGAAAACATTTTTTTTTGAAAGACACTCCAATACCAAGGTGACGAGTGTAGGCTGGCTAGATAGAGGGGACTGGGATGTTTAAGAGTCATTTCCTTTGGAAGGAGCTCTTAGCAGTTACATTCTGTGATGGATGTGGGGCTGCGCTGTAATAATTTATGATCACTGTATGTGACATAGTTATTGGAATGTTAGCTGTATGAATATGTTGGTTTAATTTAGGAGCAGTCTCTTGGGAAAACAAGCATGACGCAAAACAATAGCTTCAGACAAATCTCCTCCTTGTACGGATTTTTTATGTTCATGTGCAGAATAAATTTTGTTACATGCACTGAGGCATGTGTGAATGTGCACCACCAGAAGAAACAAAAACCTAATGGTGAGTGCTCTGCCAATCACCTGGGCAGCACTGGAATCTCTCCTGAGCAGCCACACAAGCACACACAGGGTGATTAACAGAAAGTGTCTGAGTTGTGAAGACTCTCTCTGGGATCTAGTTAAGATAAATTGCTTGTTTTGCCAGTGCTAGTAGCCAGTAGATCAAAGGACCAAACACCATTAAAACCCCACACTCTCTGTCCAGATGTGAGGCTGTTGTCAGGGAGCTGTTTGAAGGAGCAGACTGATACACGCAGAGATCTGCTGAGCTCTCTGAAGAAATTAGGCCTTCCTTGGTTCCCATCAGAGTAATAAAGACATGTACAGGATGTTGGTTTTAAATTCCTTTTTCTCTTATATATTTTTTCTACTTGTTACTATTTTCCACCACTGGTCACAAACTCCCTAGGGCTGTGTCCAGACTCGGGGTTTTTCGGGAAAAGTAGGCTTTTTCCGAAAAAACTTCACCTGCGTCTAGACTGCAGCCGTGTTCTTTCGAAATTAAATCGAAAGAATGCGACTTTTCTTTCGACGGTGGTAAACCTAATTCCACGAGGAAGAATGCCTTCTTTCGAAAGTGCTCTTTCGAAAGAAGGCGTTCTTGAAAGCAAACAGGCTTTTTAGAAAGAGAGCATCCAGACTCACTGGGTGCTTTCTTTCGAAAGAGGCTTGCAGTCTAGACATAGCCTAGGGGAAGAACCTCAGGTACTAAGCTCAGTCACACCTGCTTTGGAAATACAGTTGAAACATATGGTCCAGTAGGCCAGGCCTGGCCTACCAATCACAGAATCACATAATTCCGCCTCAGGCAAGCCAAAGGCATGTGATCTGAAACCCGAGGAGGTGCACTCAGAGGGTATGTCTAGATTACATCCCTCTGTCACCAGAGGGATGTAAATTAGACATACCGACATTGCAAATGAAGCGGGGATTTAAATCTCCCGTGCTTCATTTGAATAAAAATGGCCGCTGTGTTTTGCCAAGTCAGCAGTTTGTTGGCAAAAAGCGGCTGTCAAGATGGAGATCGAGTGACAAAGAAAGCCTTTGTCGCCAGATCTCGTAAACCTTGTTTTACGAGGCATAAGGGATCATCCGACAAAGGCTTTCTTTGTTGCCCAATCCTCGTCTTGACAGCTGCTTTTTCCTGACAAGCTGCTGACTCGGCAAAACATGGCAGCCATTTTTATTCAAATGAAGTGCAGGAGATTTAAATCCCTGTTTCATTTGCAACATCAGTATGTCTAATTTACATCCCTCTGATGACAGAGGGATGTAGTCTATCCCGATCCTGGTCTCTCTGGGTATGTCTAGAGGTGCAGCTTGCTCTGTAACTGTAACATTCAATGATTTTTTTCCTCAATGTTTTATGACATGTTCACACATACAGAATGGGAAGTGACTCTCTAGGAAGGAGTACTGAAGAAAGGGATCTAGGGGTCATAATAGACCACTCGCTAACTATGAGTCAACAGCATGACATGGTGCAAAAAAGCAAACATGATTCTGTGATGCATTAAGAGGAGTGTTGTGAGCAAGACATGAGAAGTCATTCTTTTGCTCTACTCTGTACTGATTAGGCCTCAGTTGGAGTATTGTGTCCAGTTGTGGGCGCCACAGTTCAAAAAAGATGTGGAAAAATTAGAGAAGGTTCAGAGAAGAGCAACAAAAATGACTAAAGGTCTAGAAAATATGAGGGAAGACTGAAAGAATAGGGCTTGTTTAGTTTAGAAAAGAGAAGACTGAGCGGGACCATAGAGCAGTTTCCAAGTATCTAAAAGGGTATTATAAGGAGGAGGGAGAAAACTTGTTCTCCATGGCCTCTGAGAACAGAACAAGAAGAAATGGGCTTAAACTGCAGCAAGGGAGGTTTAGGTTGGCCATTAGGAAAACCTTCCTAACTGTCAGGGTGATTAAACACTGGAATAAGTTGTCTAGGGAGATTGTAGAATCTCCATCACTGGAGGTATTTAAGAGCAGGCTGGATAGATATCTACCGGGGATGATCTAGATCAGTGGTCCCCAACCATTTGGGGTTGCCAGGCGCCAAGGGGCGTGGCCGTTCGCCCGCCGGGCGCCCGGGGGGCGGGGCCCCCCGAGCGGGGCCCCCCCCATAGCCGCATTCCCGGGGCCGGCGCTGGCGCTCTCTCCCCCCTCTCCCCCAAGCGCCGCGCACCTGGGGCCGGCGCTGGCGCTCTCTCCCAAGCGCCGCACGCCTGGAGCCAGCGCTGGCGCTCTCCCCCCCCCTTCCCTAAGCGTCGCACGCCCGGGGCCGGTGCTGGCACTCTCCCCCCCCATGCGCCGCGGGGGGTCAATCCACAGTGCCCCCAGGGCCGGCGCTCACCGTGCGCCACGCGCCCGGGGCCGGCTCTGGCACTGCGCATGCGCCACGTGCCCGGGGCCAGGCCAGCCCTGAGCACTTGGTGGGCGCAGACAAATCTAGATGGTGCTCGGGCCTGCCATGATGGCAGGGGACTGGACTTGATGATCTCTCAAGCTCTCATCCAGTTCTAGTATTCTATGATTCACTGTTAAACTCAGTTAGCTTGACTGTCTGGGTAGCTATAAGAGATTTATTATGGAAAATCAACAGGGAGTGTTTTGATTTAAGGGGGTGATAAGCACGATGGTCAGCAGATAAATCACAAACTATGATCAGAGGGACTATCCAATGAATCACAGACACTTTACGGGATTTTCCTAAGTCTGCTTCTCAATGGAGAGAACGATATGTGCTTAGTTATACTTTCTGGCTGTGTCTAGACTGGCATGATTTTCCAGAAATGTTTTTAAAGGAAAAGTTTTCCGTTAAAAGCATTTTCGGAAAAGAGCATCTAGATTGGCACGGACGCTTTTCCACAAAAGCACTTTTTGTGGAAAAGCGTCCGTGCCAATCTAGATGCGCTTTTGCGCAAAAAAGCCCTGATCGCCATTTTTGCGATCGGGGCTTTTTTGCGGAAAACAAATCTCAGCTGTCTACACTGGCCCTTTTGCGCAAAAGTTTTGTGCAAAAGGACTTTTGCCTGAACGGGAGCAGCATAGTATTTCCGCAAGAAGCACTGATTTCTTACAGTAGGAAGTCAGTGCTTTTGTGGAAATTCAAGCGGCCAGTGTAGACAGCTGGCAAGTTTTTCCAGAAAAGCAGCTGATTTTCCAGAAAAACTGGCCAGTCTAGACACAGCCTCTGAGTTACCCAACAAGGGCACAGCTAGAGTGTAGGGTTTGCTTCTTTTTCTCACCAACCCAAGGTCTCCTAACTTTCTAATGAGGATATCTTTAGGTTACCCAGAAGTGGGCTCCAAAAAGCTGATTTGTTTTTGGTGGCAAATATGAGCCACTTGGACTAGAGCTGGTGAGGAATTGTTTGATTAAAAAATGTTTTGTCACTGAAAAAAGCTGCATTGTAGAAACTGACACTAATTGTGGGAATGGGTCAGTTTCAACCAATTTCCAGACTCAAAAACCAATTGACAAGAAAAAATAGAACTTTTGAAATTGCTAAAATGTCCTGTTTCAACTAGGGCTGTCAAGTGATTAAAAATTTTAATCATGATTAATTGCACGATTAAAAATTTAATTGTGATTAATTGCGTGCAACTCCCCTTTGAAATGCTGTGGCGGCGTTTCAACAGGGCAGCACTGCATAGAGCCTGGGGTCAGCTAGAGTCCCCAGAAGGTGCCGGAGCGGCACTTCAAAGGCCAGAGCAAGCGGAGCTGGGTATCAGCCAGGGACTGATCCCTGGTTCTGCATTGCAAAGCCCCTTTGAAGTGCTGGAGCAGCATTTCAAAGAGGCAGCACAGCATTAATGCCTGCGATTTAACGTGTCAATTTTTTAACACGTTAATCCTATTCTGCGTTAATTGCGGTGTTAATGCAGGTCAATTGACAGCCTTAGTTTCAACATTTTGAAACAAAAATGTTCATTTTTTTATTTCAAATTGATTTTTAGTTTAGAAACATAATTCACACTAAAAAAATTTAGGAAGGGGAAAAAAGCCAAAGTCAGGACAAAATATTTCAAAAATTATATTGATAAACAACAACAAATTTTCAAGTCACACTGTGACAGGTTGGGTCACAGAAATCCCTCTGAGACCATTACTTCATGAACTGATCATACCACAGAGCCCACCTATGTACCCTGTGAGGTACCCCAACACCACCGCTGCTGAGTTTCACCCAGCAAAGACAGAGAATTGGAGTTACAGTCCACAGCACAGTGACACTTGGAAGGCTCAGTCCCAGGAACTTTACACAGCAACCAGTGGGATCAAAACCCCAAATAAATCTGTCTTACTCTGCATAAAAGTTTTATACAGATCAAGCTTATAAATTCACCACCTTTATCAATGAAAGCAAGATATGCACAGCTGTTGGCCAATTAGGTAACAATTAATGACATTGAGTTTAATGGCAAACAAAAAAGTGATTTTATTAAGTATAAAGAGTAGGATTTAAGTGGGTTACCAAGCTAAAATGAAACAAAACATGCCAGCCAAGCTTCATATTCTAAGAAACTTGTTATATGCAGTTCCTTACCCTAACAATAATTTTAATGATCTTCTTTCAGGGTATGTCTACACTACGCCCCTAGTTTGAACTAGGGGGGGTAATGTAGTCATACGGAGTTGCAAATGAAGTCCGGGATTTTAATTTCCCGGGCTTGATTTGCATAAAGCCGGCCGGCGCCATTTTTAAATGCCGGCTAGTTCGGACTGCGTGCTGCGCGACTACACGCGGCCCGGACTAGCTAGTTCGGATTAGGCTTCCTATCCGAACTAGCTGTATGCCTTGTGGAACGAGGCGTACAGCTAGTTTGGATTAGGAAGCCTAATCCGAACTAGCTAGTCTGTGCCGTGTGTAGCCGCGCGGCACGGGGTCTGATCTAGCCGGCATTTAAAAATGGCGCCGGACGGCTTTATGCAAGTGAAGCCCAGGAAATTCAAATCCCGGGCTTCATTTGCAACTCCGTATGACTACATTACCCCCCCTAGTTCGAACTAGGGGGGTAGTGTAGACATACCCTCAGAAGCTAGGAAGCCTCCTAGCTTGTGCTTGATCGTTCCCCATGTTGAGTCTCAGATGTTTCCAGCAGTCATTTTGGTGGTAATCAGTGGGTTATCTTATGTCTTGCAACTGCCCACCTCCTGTCTGGTTCCCTGCCTATAAATAGATATTATAGTGGGAATCTTCTGTGTTCAGATTCACCATTTTCATACATGGCAAAGTACCATATTTAAAATTGGTTCCAGCATCAGGTGACCTGGTCACATGTCTTAGCAGGACCAACCACAGTCCAGGCCTACTGGGAAAATAAGACTATTTACAGATCCCTGTCTTGAGTATCGGCCATTACATTCCTTGAATATTGCTAATGGCTTTCACTAGCATACCTAGATGAATGGGTTTATACTTCATGGTTCTAACTTCAAAGAGAGGAATGATACATGCACACAAATAGAATATACACATTCAGGAGATTATAAGATCTTCAAGGATAAGTTACGTGTTTCATTTTGTATACAGCATATTTGAGTTATGCATATTTATTTTCAAAAACATATTCCATAAAAATACGGGGGCACAATATCACAGGCATGAACCAACATTTTTTTTGGTTTGTCAGTTTGCAATTTTTTTTTCAGATTTTTGACTTTTTGTCCCAATTTAGGATGGAAAAAATTTTAAAATCTCAATTTTTCAGCAAACAGAAAAAAACTTTTCCTGTTCAGTCCTAATTCCAATATAGAGTCTTCAGATAAGGGGGCAAATCATTTTTGAAATACTCCTCTGCTCCTTGTAAATGTTTCTGTTAAACAAGTTTCTAGAAACCCATTTTGTACTACTTTTAGAATTTGTCTTTATAAAAGACCCTCTGCAGGACTCCATGCTTTTCCTTCGGAATAGATCTTCTCATGTTACAGCACGAGAAAAATGTACAGTAAATCCAAGCCTGAACTAATTTGGCATTATCAATATTTTACTATTCCATTGCCAGTGTTGTTCCGGGCTGTGGTATTTGCCCCGCTCACATGGTTTCATGTGTGAGTACTAGTGTACTGACTTTATGAAAAAGAGGGTTCAGTTGTGCAAATGAAATAAGTCGGAGTACAGCAATGGAATGTTAATGACTTTCAGAGAAGATGAGAATATTGAAACCATAGCAACTTACAAAATTCCAAATCTAGGTATATTAAAGTGTCCAAGAAGCACTGTGGTATTCACTAAAAATAAGCTTGATGGATTTTTAAAATTTGAAGTACCTTTGTACCTGAGAAAAGTGGTTACCTACCTATGCCAACAGGAATTTATTAGCAATGGTTTGTGTCAGCTGAAATGCTGGTTTTTAAATATAATTTTGAAATATTTTGTTCTGATTTTGACTTTTTTCCCTTTTAAAGCCCCAGTTAGTGTAAATTACATTACATTTCTACACAAAAAGTCAATCAGAAGGGGAAAAAATTAAACCTGCTGCCACAAGTTAATAGAGATACTTAAATCGCTCACTGAAGTTAATAATCAGAAAAAAGTTCACTGAACTGAATAGGCCATCCATTTTACTGGATATAAGAATGATACAGAAGATAAGCTTGTACCCACACCTCATTTTATACAGCAAAAAATTATCTGAGGCCAAGATTTGAGGGGCTTTGTCATTTCTGTTGTAGCGGAAGCCTGCCCCCCATGCTTTATAAAAATTGGCTTATGAATATGAATATACACAACTCAAAGTTGCTTTATGAAAAATGGGTAATGTAACATGTCATTTTAAAAGTATAATCAACTGAATCCATATATCCTATATATTGGACTCAAGCTATGAGGCTTTGTAGCTTGTGAAAGAGTTAATTAGAACAATTGTTAGGGTAAGAATTTGTATGTAACAAGTTTCTTATTGTATTAAATAAAACATGCCAGTTAATTCTATTTTGGCTTAGTAAGAGTATGTCTATACTGCGTGGCTATTTTGGGATACCAGAAGTATCCTGAAATAGCTACCCCACATCTTAACAATCTGCCCGTTATTTCAAAATATTTTTTGAAATAATGGGTGTGCTATTTCGCCATCCCTGTAGCCCTCGTTCCACGAGGGTTAAGGGATGTCTCGAAACAGGGAATTATTTCAAAATGTGGTGCTGTGTAGATGCACCAAATTTCAAAATGAACTATTTCAAAATAGATTCAAAATAAGATACACAATTTGCATGGCACAAATTGCATATCATATTTCGAGTTTAGGGTGCTGTGCAAATGCACCCTAACTTACTTTGATCTGCCTGTTTTCATTTGCAATCAGTTAAATCCTTTTTTTCTATTTAATAAAACACTTTTGTTTGTTATCAAGTCCAGTGTAAATAATTGTTCCCAGTGGGGAGCAACCACTGGGCATATCTCTTTCAGTGATAAAGAGAGCAAACTTATTAGCTTTGTGTAAAATTTTTATACACAGTAAAAGGGATGTATGTGGGGGAAGGGGAGTGGGATCTGGGTGGGAATTTGTGTGAAGAAGGTGGTTGTGACCTGAGGTAGGGGCTGGGATTCAGGAGAGAGTGCAGGGATTTGGGCTGTGACCTAGGACAGGAGGGGATTGTGACCTGGGACAGAGGCTTGGGGTGCAGGGTCTAGGACAGGGTATGGGTGCAAGAAGGGGCAGAGGGTTTGGATTATGTGCAGGAGGGGGAGGGGCAGAGGGTTGGGAGGAGGGAGACTTACCTGAGGAGGTTTCTCAGGCCGGCTCCCTGCCTGGCCCATCCCTGTACCAGCTGCAGGGGCCATGTGGGTCTATGAATAGTTGAGAGTTTGAGGGGAGGGAAGGGAAGGATGCTTTGCATGCTGCCTTTTCTTCAGGTGTGCAGCTGCCTTCAAACAGGCAGCTTCCATTGGTCAGAAACTGGCTCATGAGATTGCACTGGGGGCAGGGGCATCACATGAAACCTCTCCCTCCTCCCCCAGGCTTGCAGCTGTTCAAAGAAAAACAGAGCCCTGCAGCTGCTGTGCTGAGTGGTGTGAGGGGGCCAGAGCAGGCAGGGAGCCTCCCTGAGGCTCCAATCTATGGCCACAGGCCATATCTGGTGGCTTTGGCAGGCCAGGTCTGTCCCACGGGCTGTATTTCACCCCGTCCTGATCTAAGAGTATATCTACCTTGCAGTTAAGCATCCGCAGCTGACCCATGCCAGCTGACTCAGGCTCACAGGGCTTAGGCAAAGGAGTTGTTTAAATGCAGTGAGTTTGGGTGAGAGTCCAGGATTTAGGACCTTGCATGATGAGAGGGTCCCAAAACTCAGGCGGCAGCCCAAGCCTGAATGGCTACATTGCAATTAAACAGCTCCGTTGCTGGAGCCCTGCAAGCCCGAGTCAGCTGGCAGGGCTGCCGGCAGGTATCTAACTGCACTGTAGATGTACCCTGAGGGTGAGTGGTCTGGTTCAAATTATGCAGAAATTAGATCACACTTTTGCCTGTCTCCCAAACTGACTCCTAATCATTTCAGATCTAGACAGATTCTCTTTACCTTCAGTGCTTCACATCTTCCCCATGTCAAATGTAGGCATAGCTCCTTTGCTTTCTGTTAAGCTGCAATGGCTTCTATGCTGTGTCAGGTTTGGGCTAACTTTGAATTCTGTTCAGAGAAATAATTTTGAGAGAGAAGATGTAACTGATCTGCCAATAGGATCAGAGCAAATAAGGAGCGAGGGCAAGTGAGTGAAGCTGGTCTTGTGTTGCTACTGAGAACATCCATTCAGTGAACAAGAGAGAATTCTGTATCAAAATGTCAGGGTGTAAATATACTTTAAGTGTTCTATGAATCCAAGGTGTTGCACGGACTTCTCTTCAGTCTCTCAAAACATAGATGAAGCTCTTTCCCTTCCCTTCCCTTCCCCCCTCCTCTTCTCTCTCCCTGCCAGTGTAAATGACCTACTCCTAGAGGTATTCTCTGAGCTCAGTAAATCACAGCTCACACTGGTACTGGTGTAAATTCCCTGTCAGAGTTAGGCTGTAGGAATAATTGGTACTGAATTAACTGCACTAAACTTTTCACCTCCCAGGATGTATATTGATGGTGTTCCTCACATTGTCAGCAAGAGGTTGGCATTGGCTAAATCAGTATGGGATTTATGAACCTTCACCATTGTTTCTCATGCTTTTATTGGTTCATTTAATCAGCACATTCAAAATGACAAATGTATCTTTGTACAGAATTTATTTGCAAAACAGCTATTCAGATTAATAGAATCATAGAGATGGAAGAGATCTCAGGAGATCATCAAGTCCAGCCCCCTGCCCAAAGCAGGACCAATCCCAACTAAATCATCCCAGCCAGGGCTTTTTCAAGCTGAGACTTAACCTCTATGAAACAAACCATGTATTGAAGATCATGCACTAGTCAGCTGGTAATGTAAAAGGAATGACTCCTGCAAGATTTTTGCATGGTGGGACTTCACTAGACTTTCATGGGGCACTTAATGATAATCGGCCAGATTCCTGCACCTCCTAAGTCCATATAAAGTTGTCTTAACTGATACTGGGTGCAACAGCTACTCTTCTTTTCCCCTCCCACCACTCCCTTTCACTCTCTCCTCCACATCAGTCTTCTCTCCTGAGCCTCCGGTCTCTCGCTTGTCTCTCTCTCTCGCTCTCTCCTCCTCCTACTGCCTCCTCCTCCTCTCGCTCTCTCTCAGCTCTCCTCCGCTTCCTGCCTCTCTCTCTGTCTCTCTTTCTCTTCTCCTCTGGGCTGGGGGTGAGGAAGGGCAACAGGGCAGGATCATGGTTCCAGCCCACCTAGATTGGTGTGATGAAAAGGTATCAGAAAGCCATCTCTGCCTCCTCCATGGTGCCCTGAATATTGCTGAGGGGAATGAGCCTAACATATTGGACTGTCATGCTGAGGAGTGAGTTCTTAATAGCCATGTATGAAGCTTTATTATTTATGTATAAACTATGCATTTCAAAATTTGATAAGTGTATGTGCATATATAGATAAAGGAGAGAGAAGGTAGGTGAGGTGATATTTTTTGCTGGACCGACTTCAGGCCTGACCTGCAGAAGAGCTCTATGTGAGCTCAAAATCTTGTCTCTCTCACCAGCATCAATTGATGCAATAAAAGATATGACTTTACCTGCCTTATCTCTCTAATACTGTGAGACCAACCAGCTACAACAACACTGCCTACACAGATCGAGATATACACATCGAGATTTGGTGGTTCTAATTTGATGGATCCTAAGGAAGAAATGTACAATTCTTCAGTTTGTCCCGTAGCTCTACCACAGAAGTAACAACACTGGTTACTTGCCAGGTTTCCATCGGCTCTGGCAGCAGTCTGTTTATCAGACAGTGTTCCCCAAAGAGAGACAGGTGTTTGAACTGTTGCCAAGTGGCATGTCAGAAGGTGATTTTTGTTGGAAGTTTCTCAATAGCAATGGTGGGTGAATTTTGAACTGGACAGTTCTTTAGCAACTAGCCCATCATAAAATGAGATTTTCAGGTCTCTCCTCCACATCGGTCTTCTCTCCTGAGCCTCCGGTCTCTCGCTCATCTCTCTCTCTCTCCTCCTCCTACTGCCTCCTCCTCCTCTCTCTCTCTCTCAGCTCTCCTCCGCTTCCTGCCTCTCTCTCTGTCTCGCTCTTTCTCTTCTCCTCCCCCTCCTGCCTCTCACTTGGGGGACCACAGAGCCCAAACGGTTGCTTGCGCCACTTGCTCCCACGCGGTGGCCCGGCTGAGCAGCGCAGAAGTCAGCCAAGCACTACGGCAGGAGGCGAAGGATGTGACTGAGGCAACAGCACCACCCAGAGGGAACAGCCAGCATTTCAGTGTTACAGAGTCACAGACATTGGGCTACTATATATATGATAAGAGGCATCAGAGCAACATTTAAGCAATTTGCACCCACAAAGTGTATATGTATACTTTGCACCAATAACTCAACTGTGGGCACAGATGAGGTACTTAAAAGTTCAAGTAATCAAATTTGTGCCTGAAATTCATTGTTTTCATGTGCAAATATGGCTAGTGTGGTTTGTAGCTGGAAAGAGAGGCTTACAATGAAATTCTGGCTGCGCTGAG
Organism: Pelodiscus sinensis; assembly: GCF_052426305.1. Classification (NCBI taxonomy): domain Eukaryota; kingdom Metazoa; phylum Chordata; order Testudines; family Trionychidae; genus Pelodiscus; species Pelodiscus sinensis. Next base: position 22,861,198 of record NC_143067.1, on the reverse strand, counting down.
CCAGTGTCTTACCATTGGACTCAGTTATAATCTACTCATGTGAGCAGACCCATTAGCCAGCGCAAATGTGCAATCTGGCCTGGGAGTGGCCTGGAAAAGGGGGAAGCTGTCCATTCCCATTCCCCAAGTCCCGCCCCTTCCTGCCACCTGGGGAGTGCAGGGGGGCTTAACTGCTGCTGCTGCTGCTGCATGGCATCACCCCCTCTACTCCTGCAGTGATCTCTGAGGCTGCTCCCTTGAAGACGGGATGCCTTGGGGAGGAGAGGGCAGGGCAGTAGTGGGAAAGAGTAAGGGCATCTTTAGGAACATTGCCCTGTCCAGAAAGCTGCAGGCAGGAACTTCCTTTCCTGACCACAAGATTACAGTGGGGGATGTAGCAATGCCCATTGTGATCCTTATCCTTTGCAGCCCTGGCTCATAAAGCCATAAACAGGGCACCTGGACAGAAGTAAGGAGCATTTTAACAACAGGCTGAGTGTGTGGTCCAATGCACCTTTGGGAGATTGAAGGCACGATGGACGTGTCTCTAGGGCTAGCTAGACTTCACTGAGGACAGTACTCCCATGGTTTGTTGCCCTTTGCATACATGTGTGTGAATCTAAGGGGGAATTGTTTTATCCGAGGTACAGTGCTTGGCTACAGAGTTTGAGCAGTCAGATACCAGAAATGTTAGAGGAGCTCAAAGGGCTGCTGTCAATATGAGGGATACTTCGGATGAGGGCCACTGAAATAGACCCCTGTTGCTTCCACATGCTTCCCCCCTCCTCACGCAATGCAATAGATATTCAGGAACATGCCTTTAATGCCTGCACCTGGGCTCACGGTAACTGTCTGTGACATTGTTAAACAGGAAATAAAAGTGTAGAACCACTCTAAAAGTGGGCAGTTAGTCAGTAGAATGCAGTGCACTGAAACATGCTAACACAGCCCTCCCAGCTGCGAAGGAGGGTCCTGGCAAAGGGTTATAACTCACAGATATGTATAGGCACAGGCATCATAATCAATGTTGGGAGAGAGGGTGGAGTGTATAGGAAAATTTGGACTCCCAGAGAAGGAACAGGAATGTGAGAGTGTAGAGGGGGGAGTTGCTGAACACAGAATTTTGAATTTGCTGGGGGGACGGGACCCATGTTGGCTCACTGTGTTGCTTTACCAAGCATTTTAGGATCTCAGTCTGTTCCTCCATGACCTTAAGCATGTGTTTCTTCCAGGCTGAGGCCTGGTTGTCCTTGTAGTCGATTAGCTTCTTTTCCAAACACCATTCCTCACTCGCGGATTGATTTAACATTTTGTGAAACAAATCCTCCCTCTTTCTCTGAAGGCACTTCCTTATCCTTTGCAGGGCTTGCAAGAGTGGGCATGTGTAGCTGGTCACCTGCCTGCAGGGCAGCTGAGTTTAAACTGATGAGCAGAATAGTAGCTTGAGAATTGTGGGCCACTTCCTAGAGGTAAGAATCATCCAGAAAAAACTCGGAGGTGTCTGCACTGAACACTGCGTGTTTGTTGACAACACAAAGAGGGGAAAAGACAAAAGTCTCTTGTGGAACTGGAAGTTTTTTGCTGATGTTTTTTGTTACAAGTTGTGTTGCAGCGTGTACACTCCTGCATGTGTGTTGATAAAATGCACTTTTCCCTTACAAAACTTGTCAGTATAGACAAGCCCTAAGAAACAGCGAGATTTTTCAGGAGCCGTGGACCCAGCAGTATATTGTGACACTTATGGGCAACACACTGTGATTGTTTCAAGAACTGGCCCCAGTTGTGGGTACTATCAGCCCATATAACAGGAAACCGTGATAAAATGGCCTCTCTTTTAAAAAAGATTCTGGAAAGAAAAAAGGGGGGGGATCATGTATAGGAAAGATAAGGTAATATTTTAAATAATTGCATTGAGGTCCTTTTTTATTCCTTCTGACTTTATAATGATTAAATAGATACTATGGTTGATATATGATTGACCCTTATTCATTTGCAATGAATTATTAAAGAATGTTATTCAGTGCTCTGTAATTTTTAAAACAAGACACAGTCTGTATTATCTTTATGAAACATTAATTTCCAAAGACAGGACAGCTAATGTCTCTCTCCATGTAATCAAATAAAACATAATGTCTACCAGAGTTTAAGCAGTAACTTACATTTAGGCAGTTCTCTTTAAATCCTGCTTGAGGATAAGTTTTTTAGGAAACATAAAATGCCATTCTCATACAATTGATTCCGTTACAATTGAATATTATTCCGTGACTGTGACAAATATATTATTTGAAATTTTACCATCTTTTGGGCCAAATTCTGATTTCACCAGGATAAACCCACTGAAGTCATTGGGGCTGTTCTTTTATTTTGGTGAAAGAAAAGTCAGAACATGATCCTTCATGTTTTGTTTTAATAAAGGAAACTATAAAAGAACTCCAGTGATCTCAATGACACCAATGTAATCTGCATTTCTTTACTAATGAGCTGAAATTAATTTGTCAGCTGGATCATGGGCAATGTTCCTAAATAACTCATACAGACAGAGGGTTATGGAGAAATACCCTTTATATATTACAGTTAGGTTTATTGTTTCAGCAAGGGTTGATAAAGAACAATGAGAGCACCACATTAAGGAGCAAGTAATTTATATTGCTGTAAAGCCCTGCCAATAAAACAAAAGGAAATGTCGAGAGCTTATTATGGAGTTCTGAGCTTTGTTATGGAGATTTGGTTGCTGCAGGAAGGTATGATTCATATTCAAATTAGATAAACGCATTAAAGAATAAAGCTAATGTATGGGAAACAAACAGCAAGTAAGTCTATCAACACTTGTCATGGTAGCTTTGAAAACACTTATCATGTGCTTAAATATAGAATACTACACATATAAATAATAGCTTCTGGTGATAGACAAACACATGATTAGGAGAAAATTCCCAGGATCAAAAATGAACAGACATACTTAGAAAATCAGTATTGCCAAAAAGTAATGGCTTTTCTATCTACTTCTGTTCTCTGTATATACATGAATAGCAAAAAAGTGCTCCTATTATATTTTTTGTAAAAGTAAAATAAACACCGACATGTTGTTATAATTAGACTATATTTTATTTACAGTTCTATGTATTTGTTCATGTTTGCCAAGTTTACATCATGTGGATAAAGGAAGCTCTGTGGATAAAACCCCAGTTCAACAAAATTCTAAAGAACATGTAAACACTGAGAGCATGTCTACACTACAGGGCAAAAGTCAAATTAAGATACAGAACTTCAGCTATGTCAATTGCGTTGCTGAAGTCAAAATAGCTTAATTCGGCTTTTGATGCTGTCTACACAGTAGGAAGTTGAAGGAAGAACTCTCTTCCTTTGACTTCCTGTACTCCCCATGAAATGAGGTTTAAAGTAGTATGAGTACAGCTCGACATTAATTCGAAATAACAGGTTGCTGTGCAGATGCGCTCTCAGTTATTCCAAAATAATAACTGCTTTGTAGACGTACCCTGAGTCTTATTACCTTCATGGCAAGTAGACATGTGCCTATATGCTTTGTTGAATAGGGATGGCTCCGGCATGCAGTTAAAGTGAAATTTATGCTTAAGTACTTCACTGAACTGGCTCCGTATTGATGCAGTTTTCATTGTTTTAAGGCAACTATACCAGTTTACGCAGGGAAAACATGTTAGGTTGCCCTATTTAGGGCAACTGAATGAGATTGCAACAGAGGATAAGAACATGGCAGTTCAGCCGAAGCCCACTAGCTTGCACTCAGTTCTGCTCTTTTTTCCCTGCAATTGAACTTGGGCTTCAGTGGCGACTCCTGGGGAAGGAGATGGGGGGGGGGGGGGAGTGAAGCAGCTATGTGACTGCTCATCCATTTGACTCCTTCCTGCACCACCCCTAGCCTGGGGGAGGCCACCCCTAAGAATGTGTGGGGCCTGGGGCAACCCCTAGGCCACACCTGTTTCCTCCTGCCCTCTCTTTCCCAAGTCCATCCTGACTCCACCCCGCCTCTTCCCCCATGACCCTCCCCTGAGCAATGCGGCTAGGAGTTGGGAGAGAAGAGTGGGCTGGAGCTGGGTCTTTGCTTCCTGCTGCTGAGTGCAGGAATGGGTCCAAACCCTGCTGCTAGTGCCAGGCCCCCCACTAGTCTTCCAGGCTCTCCCAGTGGGGCCCCAAAGCATGGGGCGTAGGGCAGTTGCCTTGTGCCAAACCATCCAATGGATGGATTAGCACCAATGGTTGCTAAACACTTGTTAGACCTTTGCCCCTCCCTCCCACAGTGTTTGGGGGGTACATAAATGGGAAAAAGAGAAACAACAGTAGTTGGGAAGAAAGCGATAAGAAAGGACAGGGTACTAAAAGGGCCAGATAAACAGAGATGTTTGGCCAAGTGAGAAAGCCACCAATTCAACAGTGCTCCTGACAGCACAGTAAGCTTCTGAAGCAAGTAAAATGTGACTGTTTCTCTTATTTAAAAAAAAAATTATTCAGGAGAATAATGCTGCATTCTATTGAAGCCATTTAGATTGTCATTATTTAACCATCTTTGTAGTCACATTACACCAGCAGTACAGGGAAAATTGCTTAACCATCCCACACGAGAAGATCTGACCCAAAATATTCAAATCTCTTGGTCGCTTGGAATGTACCAACTTCATTATTTGTGATGGGCTTTATTTTGTATTTCCATGTACTAAAATCAGCTTTATAGCTATTACAATGGTGGTGAGGAACTATTTGCCTATCTTAGTACACAACTGAGTGATTTAGTATGCATTGCCTATGTACGCGGTATTTAACTATTCCTATAAGATGTGACTGGAACTGTTCAGTTGAAAAAATCACCTCACACCAAATAGATCACAACTGATATTTTTAAAGATGATCCCCATTGCTGAATGTCCAATCTATCATTGTCATCTAAACTTTTTGGATGGGGTCGACTATATGTGCTGCTCTATTTTATTCATTATTTTGGTGTGATAGTCCTTGGAGCAGATGCTTTGAAGAGCATTTCTCCATTCTCTAAGGCAGTGGTCTCCAACCTTTTTATACCCAAGATCACTTTTTAAATCTCAGAACAGGCAAAGATCTACCAACCTGCTCCTTCCTTGAAGCCCAGCCCCTTCATTGAAGTCCCACCCTCTCTATTCTCCTCCTGTCCATCACTTGCTCTCCCCAGCCCTTACTTACACACTCTGATAAACCACTTATTTTTAAATTATGCAATACATAAAATTAAAATCAAGTGTTTATAGTTATGAAATAAATGGTCTGTTTTTTATTCAGGCTATTTAAATCTAAAATGAAGCATTTATAATTATACATTTTGTGGGGACAGAGTTCTGTGGCTGGGGACAGGGGAGAGGGAACAGGGTGCTGGGAGGGGAGAGGGAACAGGGTTCTGCAGCAGGGGACAGAGTGCCAGTGGGGACAGGTTTCTGCAACTGGGGACAGGATGCGAGTGGGGACAGAGTTCGGGGAGTAGGGACAGGAATAGGGACAGAGTTCTGTAGCTGGGGACAGAGAAGTGGGGCAGAGTTCTGTGGCTGGGGACAGGGGAGTAGGGACAGAGTTCTGTAGCTGGGGACAGGGAAGTGGGGAGCGGGGACAGAGTGCCAGTGGAGGCAGAGAGTCCCCTGCATCTGCCTCCTTCCAGGATTCCCCCGCCCCACTTCAGAGGGAAGCCAGTGCGTGCCTCCTCCGGGCCTGACCGCCCCACGGCTCAGGGAAACCCCACGCACACCTGACCCGGGGCCAACCCCCCGACGCAGGGAAACCCCGCGCGCACCTGCCCCATGGCCAACCACCGCGCAGAGAAGCCCCGCATACATGCCTGCCCCGGGGCCGACACCCCCCCCCATGCAGGGAAGCCCCGCGTGTGCCTGCCCCGGGGCTGACTCACCCCTCCTGTGCAGTGCAAGGAGCCGATGCTCCCTCCCACAGTACACCCTGCAGAGTAGCTAGCGCTACTTCCAGAATCGCCGGTAGTGGCGCTAAGCTGTGGGACTTCTGTCCATTCCAGGAAGCCGACACTACCTCCATTTTCACTTGAGGTAGGTAGTGGGGCTTCTCGGGGGTGGGAGGGAAATGAGGGCGGTGCGGACAGGACGCCTACTGGTGGCCACGGCTCTAAGGGATATGTTGTTTCTTCCCTCCATAGTAATTTCAATCACAAGTTGTGATTGCAAATACTTGTTTAGTAATGAGCAAGCATTGGAAGAATAATATGAAGATAATGTTATTCTGGAAAGGCACATTCAATTCACTTCTTCTGAAGGGCAATGTTGTACTTTAAATTATAGCTTTGAATACACTTGCATATATTTCCATATCTGGCAAGTGATAAAGAGAATCACCAATGAAATAAATTGAAAGATTTCATTTTCTCCGAAGGATATAGGTCTCATGTTCCAACAAAATACACTGGAGAAAGACAAGTTTTTCACTCCTCAAAAGAGGATGTAGACACAGCAAAGAGTTCATTATCCAAACTAGGAATGAGAAGGACTAGTCGACTTTCTGATAAGCATTTGCTTATCGGATAGTCAACAGGATAGTCGACCAGTTGCTTCCCCCCCTTGCTGCCTCTATCACATAGAGGCAGCAAGGGGTGGGGGAAGAAGGGGCTACTTCAAAGCAGCAGTGATGCACAGAGCCCGGAGTCCTGGGCTCCATATATCGGCAGCATTTCAAAGGGGGGCTCCATGCAGTGCCCCTTTGAAATGCCATGGGGGCATTTCAAAGGGGCTGTGCCACACGGAGACTGGGATAAGCTGTGCAGCGCTACCACTTTGAAATGCCATGGCAGCATTTTTAATTATTAATTTCAAGTATGTGTGTGTGTGTGTGTGTGTATATACACACACACATATAATTTTTCAAACTGCATAAAGTATTCCCTAATGCTTATCTATTGTGCATTGTGGGCATGTAGGTTACACATACTTTACCCTTAATTCAGGAAATCTGCCAAGAACATCTTTTGTCTCTGTTTACCATAGAAATAAATACAAATAAAGAACATTCATTTTTATTATCTAAAAGAAATATTCTCCATAACAATTACCTGCCATATGGACAATTAATTAAATCAATTAATTCAACTCACTTTTGTTTGTTTGTTGATTTAAAAATCTGTAATGAATATACATTCTGACAGCTTTGTGAATTTCCACTGAAAAACTCATTATGTAATCTGTTTAGTCTCAGGGCTTGTGTTGCAGAAAGTCCTAGGTATTTTAGAAATAGTATGAAAAAATGGTTTTCATGGTATAACTCTGGGTTTTGTTACAGCTCCCTAAACATTTGATTTTATAATTGATTTGTGGCATCATGCTACCTTCTGTAGAAGTCTCTTTCCATAAAGCTAGGCCAATAAGATCAAATGACCTGACAGGAATAGTGCTTATGTAGAATCCATTATCTATTTGCACAAGTGGATCTGGGAAAGTTACTCATGAGAAGTTTACATGGAGGAAAAGAAGGTCTTCCATTCCTGCTGAGTTCTGTTGTGTTTCCACATACTGCGGGAATGCTTGATTGAATTCCTACTGGGTCAGAATGGGTCTAGGCCTTTGTATGGGTGTGCCAGGGAGTGCAATGTCATAAGAATCCTGTGGATGGGGTTAGCCAGGACTTCAGACCCTGCATTCCCCTGAGAGCAGGGGGTGAAACTGGGAGGAGGCTGGGCCATGAGCCTATACCCTTCATTCCAATCAGCACAGTTACCCAGCTGTTTTAGAAATCAAGGGGTCTGACAGTGAAAGCATTCCTCTGGGTGCTATGGAAGACATGCCACTTGTGTGGAGCAGCTCCTACTCTCCTTTGCACAAAGTGGACTGGCTATAAGCCAGAGCAAAAGCCTCAGTCCTCATAACTATTATAGCTCTTTTCATGTCCCAGCTTCTTGTCTAAAGAAGGCCAGACTCATCACACAGTATTTCCAGCAATTACTTCATGCTTTCAGTTTTCAATCACAATTGTTCTGAGTTATTAACCATATCCACAGGGACTGCAAAAAAGCCAATTGTGCTTGACAGCAACCCACAGAGGGCCAGCTCTTTCAATCCTCATGATTCCCTCCCCAAACGACTAGTGTTTGACACTGCATTTGTCACCAAAGGAGAGTAACCAGGAGAATATGCATTTGCTGGGCACTGTGATCGTTCATTCTTAAAATCTGGGAGTGATTTTAATGCTATTAAAGAGGAGAGGCCAGTAGCTCTGGTTATAGCCAGGCACCGCGTGAACAAGCACAATGCAAGCTTCCCCCATACAGTTTTGTTATTGCAAATCAATCATTATAATCATTCCGCTTCTGTTCCCAGTGCATCTTCACACACTATATGCCAATTTTTGCAGTCCTGGATTTCCCTTGATCCAAGGTTAGTGCACAGATTTACATCTTTAATTATAGATAAAGGTATAAATGGAAAAAAATAAATGTAAAACAGAAGCCTAAATTATTATCACAGATGATGGGGATGATCTGGACAGACATCTGCCAGGCACTTCCTTCTCTCAATAGGCCAGCTCTTACACCAGTTGAACCGAATGGGTTTTACCATAGATTTCAGAGGGGTCAAGATTTGGCCCAATGGTTAACAGCATTTAAGTTGGTATTCCTATACCAAGGGGCTTGTCTTCACTGTAACACTTAGCCTGAGTTAGTACTCCCAAGTTTCTCCACTGCAGCTAACCTCGCTCAAGTTACAGTGGTCACAAGTCACAGTACTAAACAACTCTTGAACTCCGTAGAGTGCCTGGATCGAAATAGCAGATGATGAGTTGCGCTAACTTGAACTGTAGCCTGTTGCTACATCTTCTCTACATTACTCGCTTTAGTGTTTCCTCTCACTACTCTCTCTCCACCCCAGCCCTGCCCACCCTGCCCCAGCCATCTAACCTGAGTTTAAAGCACTACTTAATGTGGGCTAGAAATGTGTGTGTGTATGAATCGGGTGAGAGGCAACACTTACGTTGTATGTTTAGTTTATAGTAAATGACAAGCCCTGCTGCACTTCTGCTTTGCTCTTTGTAAATGCCCACACCTGATCATCTGGACAATGGCAAAGTCACCAATGAGTGTTCACATTGGCACTCGGTGTCAACCGAGCGTGTTCACATTAGGAACACCGAGCAGCTAAAGATTTTCCCCTCATATTAACTAATTTTCACAACTTTGGTAAGAGGCAGATATTGGCACCACATCTTGGGTACATCTAAACTACATGGCTTCATCCATGGAGCCATGTAGATTAGTTTACTCGAAAAAGGGAAATAAAGCGGCAATTTAAATAATCGCCACTTCATTTAAATAAAAATGGCCACGGCGCTGTGCCGGTCAGCTGTTTGTCAGCACAGCGTGGCAGTCTAGGACGGGGATCTACCAACCCCAGAACACTTCGTCGGCAGATCCTGTAAGCTTCGTTCTCTGTTGACAGAGAAATGTAGATTAGGCATATCGAAATTGCTAACGAAGCAGGGATTTAAATATTCCGTGCCTCATTAGCATAAACATGGTCACTGCTTCTTTTTTAAATGGAGCTTTTTGGAAAAAAAGGAAGTCTAGATGCAGATCTCTCAGAAAAATGAGGTTTATAGGATCTGTCGAAAAAGGCTTTATTTTAAACAGATTTGCGTCTAGACCGTTGGTTTTTTCCAAAAAAGCTACATTTAGAAAAAAAGCAGCATCCATGTTCCAGTTCCCAGTGGTTACTCTCAGCCAAGACTTGACAGACTCTTCTTCCCATACACTGATCAGATCCATCTTTGCAGTGAGGTTCAAGTGCAGGAACATTTGATGCAATGGACAGGCATGGGCCCCTGATAAGACACCATGAGACCACTTCCTGCTGAGATGGCCCGTAGGAGGTCCAGGACTGCAAAGGGAACCCGGATTTGTAAGATCGGCCCTGTGTGGTGTACCTCATCCACTGCATCAGACCTCATGAATTGCAAAAGGGCGGAGCAGGTACCTGGTCACTTAACTGCAGAGCAGCAGAGTTCAAACTGCTGACGAGAGTAGCTTGTTGGGAATTGTGGGCCACTTCCTGGAGGACAGAATCAGCAACAAAATGCAGCGAAGAGTCCACAATGAATGTCTGTTGACAACACAGGAAGGGGAAAAGTCAAAAGTCCTTTGTGGAGCTGGAAGTTTTTTGTCTATGAAAATGGGTGTTTGTCCCAACAAAAGTCACGTTGTAGTTTGAACACTTACACAGTTTTCTCACCAAAAGGCACTTTTCCTTGCCAGTGTAGACAAGTCCTAAGTGGTTTGCCCAAAGTCACACAGTAAGGGTATGTCTACACTACCACCCTAGTTCGAACTAGGGTGGTTAATGTAGGCAACCGGAGTTGCAAATGAAGCCTGGGATTTGAATTTCCCAGGCTTCATTTGCATGTTGCCGGGTGCCGCCATTTTTAAATGTCCGCTAGTTAGAACTCCGTGCCCGCGGCTACATGCGGCACGAACTAGGTAGTTCAGATTAGGCTTCCTATTCCAAACTACCGTTACTCCTCGTGGAACGAGGTGTACAGGTAGTTCGGAATAGGAAGCCTAATCCGAACTACCTAGTTCGTGCCGCGTGTAGCCGCGGGCACGGAGTCCGAACTAGCGGACACTTAAAAATGGCGGCGCCCGGCAACATGCAAATGAAGCCTGGGAAATTCAAATCCCGGGCTTCATTTGCAGCTCCGGTTGCCTACATTAACCACCCTAGTTTGAACTAGGGTGGTAGGGTAGACATATCCTAACAGAATTAGAAACAGAGCCCACATTTCCTAATTCTCCATCTGTCCCATTTTAACCACAAGACATTGTTCCCTGCCTCAGAAATAAAAGAGGAATCTTCTGATGCATTCTCTATCACAGGTAGACCCCAGAGAGAAGGATTAAAAAAGAAAAAAAAATCCTTGACTCCTAGACTCTGTGCTCATTGGTTGTTCAGGTTTTGGTTTGCTTGGCTGTTTCATTCAGTCGAACTTGTTGGGAGTCACAATTAAAACAATTAAAAATGGAAACAAATAATAGTAACTTTTACCATACCATGATATTTTGTTGTTTTTAAGAGCTGTTTTAGACATTTCTGGATGGGGATGCAGCTGAAAGATTTCCCAGATTTTTTTTGTTGAATGACTGATATTTCATAATTCCTCAGATGAGTATATGAGCTGCCAGTTCCTTTTATATTCAAAGATCCAGGCGTTCCACGCCATACAGCACAGTGACAATGATGGCTTTTAACTCTCAGGAATTCTTCAGTTCAGTTTTTATATTATACAAACATTGGCATTCCTTCTTCATAATAATGTATCTTCTACATGTTGAAATTGGAAGTGGGATCTATAGTCAGATGTTTTGCAAGCTTCCTGCAAACTACCTTGTCAATGCACACTGGCACCTCACCTACTGCCTCACTCCTTGGCCATTTGCTGTTTGTTTCTGAGCAGTCATCCACATTGAGTTTTGATGGTTTTGTGATAGGAGTCAATTTCCCCAGGAATAAGGATGAAGACACCCAATGCAATTTTATTTCTGACACAATTCAGCAAAGTACTTGCACACACCTAATGGTAGGCATCTGAATAGTTCTACTGAGATTGAGAGGACTAAACCTACGCTTAAGGGAGGATTGAATTGGGGGTCTTAAACAGGATTTAAATCCAGATGTCTAGATACAATCTTATTTTACTAATCTACTGCAATTCTTGTCTTAGGTCGCATCCCCAAAACTCTTCCTGAATTTGACACCTTCTACCATAATGGGCAGGATTCTTGAGAGACTGGGATAAAAAGTCAGTATGGATGACTATGGGAAAAGCCAAGGAAAGGATCAGAACCAGAATAGCAAGAGGTGTTGTGCAGAAGTGGGAAAATACTGGCCTGAGGGCCAGATCTGCTTCATGAGGGTTAGCCCCTATATTTATCTGTGCCTCCACTGGTATGGGTCATCACAGTTCCCATTGTCCATAGATTGCCATTCCCAGTCAATGGGAGCTGCAGGAAGTGTTGTCCTTTTCTGTGCTGACTCCCACTGCTCCCAATGGTGATCTGTGGTCAGTGAGAGCTGCGATCGCCAGTACCAGCAAAGGGGCAAGTAAATATAGCTAGCCCTGGTGAACTGCCACCATTTTATTGCCCACCCCAGGGTTGTGAATTGTGACCTGAATGTATTGGAAGATTTCAGAAGATGTGAAGATCTCAGGCAAAGGTTAGTTTTTGGTTTGGAGATAAGAAATCCTTCATTATAAAACTCTATCTTTGAATTCATTAGAGAGACTGAGTATTTGAACATATGGTTCCAGGTATTATTGCAGCTAGAAATTTAATTGAAGAGTTCTTTCTGGGTACATCTACACAGCAGGGCTTAACTTGAACTAAGCTACACAAATTGAGCTACGTCAATTGCGTAGCTTATTTCGAAATAGCTTATTTCAAAATTGGGAGCGTCTACACAGCACTTATTTCGAAATAGAGCACTTTTCCTCTGACTTCCCTTACTCCTCGTACAAGGAGGGTTACAGGAGTCAGAGTAAATAGTCCTCCAGCTTGACAGCATTTCGACATTATTTCGAAATAACTGCCTGCCCTGTAGACATGGACTAAGTTATTTTGAAATAACACTAGTTATTTTGACTAGTTATGTTGCTACATAGACATACCCTCCCAGTTCTCCAGATATTTTGGTAGAGATTTTTTCTAAGATATTAATATACTTAGAATAAGAATCCCTCCATAGTCTCTTTGTCCAAGATGAAGCTGTCAGTCTTCTCTGGAGGATGAGTGAATTGCTCTGACCTGGATTTAAGGAATACGCGATTCTGCAGCTGGAAATATTGAAATGTAGGATATGAGCTGACATCATTACTAGAATGCTCTGAACTGTTCTAAATGAGACATCTATAAAAAAACTGAATATGGCATCCTTCTCTATTCAGATCTTCAATATTGTTGGAACAGTCTCGCTTTTAGATTTTAGAACTTTGTTTTCAATGGGAATGAAAGGAGAAACTCTTCCTCAAATATAATTAGTGTTATTAAATTTAAGAACTAAGAATGTGATTGGCATTATACAACTCACAAATATGAAGCTGTTGCGTGTATTGTCAATGTTGCCATCCAATTATTTTGTTGTCTGTCTGTCTCTGTTTAAGGGGTTTTATAGCATTCATCTCCACAGTAACTTAGAGCTTTCCAAATGCATTAGATCAAGGTGAGGTCTCAAACAGATGTTGAGACTTTTGCTTCTCTTCCTTTCCTGGCAGAGCAAGCTTTGCTTGAGACAGACATGTCTTTTGCTAGTTAAATGGAAACAAGACGTGCACACAATGAGGAAGAGTGGGAAACAGGAAAAATATACGTTAGTCCAATTTCTTTTTACATGATTATAGTTAGGATGCTGGAGGAAAACAGGCACAACATAGGGCATATGACCCAGTTATCACCTTCTGAAAACCAGCTTTACTTCCCCTCTCAGGCAAGCATTTGGCTAGATTGCCTTTATATTCCTCTTGACAGTCTATGGAAGGCAATGATTTTTAATGAGGGTGGGCTGCTGAGGAATCACAATTAGTTTGCCAGTCTGTTCACCGCACAGTATTTCAGTGTTATACTACATCTGGCTGGCTGTCCTGGATTCTTATTAAACATAAAGCAAGAAGAGAGATAGGAAAGAGAGAGAAGAATTAAGGCAGAGGTGAAAATTGATATGCTATGGAAGGTGCAGAGGATTGGTATGGGAGAAAGGGAATAGTAGGAACCTTAGGTCTCCATGTCAGGGGTTGCTTATGTAACCCCTCCTGTTGGCTAGCCCAGTGGGAGGTTATCAGCATAGGGGAAGTTTGTGACTTCTTACACCACTGTGGGGGGAGGGCTAGGCCTGAGGCTGCTTGGGGTGCTTTGCGTTGTGTATGTGTGAGTGCACCTCAGACCAGACCCACTCTGACAAATCACCAGGAACAGGCTTTATTCTGTAAAAAACATAGAACAGGAAAACAGTTCAGCAGCCCCTTCTCTCAGCATGCAGCCTGTGTGCTGCTTCTAGCACAGTCCTTGCTGAGACCCTGCTGGAGGCAGAGGGCACATCCTGGCAGGAACCAAGAAGTTCTCCCAACATGCCACAGTTTGTAGTCCACAACTTGTAGTTCCCAGGGCTGCTGCTGAAACACACTGGACCTTGGGCTACACTTAGAACACAGCCTTAGAACTGGTGATGTCATCTAAATCCCAGCCTGGTTGGTTCAGATACCTTTCAGGGCCAGGGAAAGGGGCTCATGACTTGTGATAATGATGAGAATTTCTTCTGCTATGCCAAGCAAGTTACCAGGTGGTCTCTAGAAAAGAAAATGTCCCAGAGCACTAGCTATTGTGTCCCCTCAAAGATGTCCAAACAGATCTATGGTTCTATGACATCACATTACTGTTGGTCCATATGAAAACATTTCTGCCAATTTCAAGACATTTCTGGTTTGTTGCTATGACAACTATGTAACCTCACTAGCAACCTTGGAAACCCCTAATCTTTTAATCCAAACAATCCCAGTCCACACAGTTTCTTTGATTTCATTCTGTGCTTCCTTTCAATGACTTTTCCCTTTACTTAACCTGTTCATAGGCTAAAATGACATCCTGCTACCTCTCCACACTCTGGACAAATTAAGGTTTCAACCACAGGCAGGGTTCAAAACAACTGGTGACATTTACTAGATGAGGCCTATTGGGAGTCTGGACAATGTGCCTTTTGACTTGTACACAGGTACTTGTGTTATTTTGTTTCCAGTGGGTTCGTGCACAGAAACAAGCCTACAGTATTTTAATCTAACCAAGTAGACTTTTCACAAATGATTTTGACAATGCGTTCTTGCAGCTTTTTCTTCTTCTGTTTGGATAATTGCATTGTCAGAAATTACTTATCATACATTTAGCACTTAATACCCATTTATTATGAGTTCATGTAACTGCTATTTAAGGAATAATACATGCTAACTCCTTTCTACGCCATTTGATGCCACTTTGATTCTGTAATTGCTGGTTTCCTAGGATATTATGCCACAAAACCTGAAGAAATAATTGGTTGTTTCATTCCAGACAATATGTTCTGGAGATGCATAGAGCTTAACTGGCAGATTTGTAACAGCACAGTAGCAGCATAAAGGGAAAGAATGCTAACCACAGAACAAGACTGCACAATATAACTTGTGTAGCAACTAGTATCAGGCAGCAGTTAAGAGGAAAAGGGTCCCTTATGTAAATCCTTTAAATTTTATGTCTTAAGGGATGCAATTTGCAAGAACGTGTCACCATTTGCACACCAGCTCAAAAGATGGACCAAGTACCAAATGCCATTTGAAAACGGGGGACTACCTAGAAAACACAAATATTTCAGTGCTCAACTATAATGGGTTTTTATTTGAAGTGTATTCACTAACCATTGCAGGAATAACAACAGATTTTGTGGAGGATTTTTTTTTGTACCTATATTATGAAAACAGTCTTCAAGGAGATGGGTCCCAAAAGCACATAAGCATGGGATAAAATCCAAAAGCAGGCATTTATTGTTCCCATTTCTTAACTGGTGGGTCAGAGGTCCATAGCAGGAGGTGGTGTACATAGCACACTGTGTATTGACTTATTAATTATGTCTCCAGGTAGTCTAACCAAAAACTGACTCATTGTCAAATCCATTTTCAGATTGCAATGAGATGAATCAAAACAAGTCATGTGTATTATAATTCAAATTTGAGGCCAGGCTATTAGGTTTTTATGGTCACCTAATTAACCACAGTAGGCTGGACATCTTTTTAATTAAAGAAAATGTTCACACTGCATTTCACAAAAAATAAGCTGCACATATAAATAAATAAATTAGCTGCTTTCACACAAATGTGACAAGCACATAATTGGATTACAAGATAGCTTTGCAGTCATGCCCCATCATATAGTACAGATCCCAACATGTCACTACTAGGATGGATGAATCAGTTCTGATCAAATAACAACCAGTCCAAATCTTCACTATGAACTATGTTGCATTTCTCGGCCTCCTCTAATCCTTTGTACATACCCCCCTCTCTCCATTTCCCGGATTCATCAAGGAAGAGAAGCAAAATGATCAAAATATCACAAGGCCATTTTCATGGGATTATGGACATAGACACACAAGGCAGTACTGGAAATCTAAAAAGACCTCCAGTTCACTTTCTAGATCTGGGAAGTTTGGATCAATTTAATCTAAGATTTGGCTGTGATTCCAGACAAGATGAAATGTACTCATCTTTAGTCATCATGTGACTACATAGAAACAGGGCATCTGGAGAATTTAAAAGTTCACTACTGCCAACCATTAGTATTCTTTGACTGTAAGAAGATGAGTCCACACCAAAACCCTTAATCAAAATCTCCCCCAGGATTTTTGGGATTTCAGTACAGGGCATCCCCTCTATAAGTCACCCCATTCTACACTAAAATCATTGATGCTTGTAGGAACTGATGCATTGTAAGTCTTCCCATTTCCCGTTCTTAAGTCACACACACACACACCCAAAAAAACCACACAATTTGCACAAATGGAAGTCAGCCAAGGGAAAAAAAATTCTCTGCTTTAAGTTGTTTTGCTATAAATCCAAGTTTTTTGGCACATATCTTGGACTTATAGATGGGTGGCCTGTATCTGGATATTAGTCTACCGGTAATTCTATAGTTTGCAGCCAGAGCCATCCTAAGTATTGGTTCTCCCTGGATGCCATGTTTCTCCATAGATGCTAACTTTGGGATCTTCAGAATCTGAATCTGGCTGATTCATTTCTAGTTTGTAGCATCTGTTGCTCGAGTGCCCACATTTGCAATTATTGGTCTGTCTACAACTTTTTCAGAGGGCAGAAACTCTGCAAATTGAATATTGCTCCTTAGGTTTTTCTGTCCTCCGTTACCACTTTGCTTTTGCTTTTGATCAAAACTGTAGGTGTTTTTATTTAGTCAGAATGGTTCTAGAGCAATGGTGGGCAATAAGTAGCCTATGGCCCAGACATGCTTTGCCAAGGTTCGCCACTGGCAGGCCACAGATGCTTCATTTGCCTATGTGTCCACAGGAACAGCTGCTTGCAGCTCCCACTGGCTGCAGTTCCCTCTCCCAGCCAGTGGGAGCTGCGGGATCACCACAGGCTGGGCCACTGCTTCCCGTAGCTCCCATTGGCTGATAATGGTGAACCACAGCCAATAGGAGCTGCTAGCAGCCATACCTGCAAACACTCGGGGAAATAAAGCTTCTGGTGGGCCCTCTAAGGGCTAGCCATAGTGAACTGCATCCAGCCTGTGGGCTGCTTATTTCCCACCACTGGCCTAGAGCAAAAATTTGCTCAGAAATAAACTGAAGTAGCAGAAGATACTATCTGTCAACAAATTAACTCAGTCCATTAACCTGCAGTTCACATGCCCAGATTGTATAACCAGAAGAATTTGGTTTAAGATCTTAAATTCCGCTCTGGCCCCTTTACAAAAAGCCAGATTGACCTAAGGGAGCCTTAGTTTAAAGCTTTGCATCCAGCTAGAGTGAAAATCCCATGGAAGCTAGTTGTAAAACTGATTCCTAAGGGTTCCTTTGCAAGTCCTGGGGGCAGGAAGCATGCTGCCTGGAGGTGGGTATATTGGGTCATAACTATAGCATGCTGCATTGCAGCAATTCCAGTCAGTGCTTCATATGTCAGGGCCTTCTCCCCGTCCTGAAAAAGACATGGACAGATAGGATACAAAAGTGGGTTAAAGCCATTTTAGTCCCCATGCCCTGGGCTATGAGTCCTGCACTGCTTCTTTTAGAGGAATCTAAACACAGCTCTCCAATATAACAAGGCTCAGCGCAGGAAGTTCCAACTGGAGTCAGAGCCAGAACTATTTACAGGCTTTAAAAACAGCAGCGCCAGCTTAAAATCAATCTGCTACTTTGTGACAGCCAATGTAAAGAACTCCGAACAGATATAACATGATCACACCTCTTTGTCAGACAGCAGGCGAACATGATGCTGTATTTTGAATGAGCTTTGTACTTGCTGGGAATTTATCTGCAAGTTAGAACTCACCTGCTGTATTGATGAATGTTCCAAGCATGTCCCAATGATAAGCCAGAGATTTCAATGGAATGCTTATGGATGACAGACCACTTGGGCTGATGGAGGACCCGCAGGGAGAAGAGTTCAATGAATATAATGCATTTCCATTCAGCGGTGGGCAATGTAATGCATTTCCATTTAGTGGTAGACTTGGTGACTTCTTGAGGTCCCTTCCAGTTCTAGTTTCCTATGAATGACTCATAAAGGAAAACCAGGAGCCAAATCTTGTAAGTTGCTGAGCTCCTATGAAAGATGAGGGTACTCAATACTTCACCAGGATGGGTTCAGATATTTTAGGAACCAGTTTCTGAACATACTGAACATGCAGAGTATATTGATGGTAGCCTCTACAGCAGTTAAAATTAATGCAGACAAAGTGGAAAGCTGTGCTAGCACTTCAGGTGGCTGAAGGGCACCTGTGCAGCATGCTTATGCTCTGAACTTTAAAATCATGTACTTGACTCAGCGTCAGATCATTCTCTGGAAGGCAGTTTGCTATATATAACTTAGTAAAAATACAGCTGATTTCACCCTTTTACAGCATGTATTGAGCAATTTGCTGATGATGGTAAGACGGCCTTTGTTGGTTGTCTGAGATTTCAAATTGCAAGTGTGAAATTGGATCATCAGTGGACTTTCTTTTTATAGTAGCTTTTCCCATTTTTTTTCTACAGGAGGCAGCAGGCCATAAGGATCCAATATGGTAGTGGTTTTAAAATTCACTTATTTTTCTTTATCCCTGTGAGGGGATCTGTCATGGATCACACAAAGGATATGGCCTCAGGAGCAGTGGTGCTAGAACAGTTTTGATAATGGGTATGCCGAGAGTGAAAACTATATATCTGGTTGTTCTTACTTCTCCACGCGAGAGGGTACAGCAGCACCCCTCATTCTAGCACCTCTGCTCTGAAGAATGAAAACCTAGAGTATTGGGAAGAAGAAGGGAAATGGAGGTATTAGGGTTAGGCTGAGAAGAGTTGGGAACACAGCAAAGTTCACAAGCTTTTCCATAAGGATTCCGGTTTCTCCAGACTTATTGTAGCTCAGCCTCTGAAATTTTTTCATGTTGATCATCATGGCTTTAAATGCAAGAACTGAACCTTCAGAGTGAAAGTATTTGCTACCAGTGAATTATTTTATTAAAATGTATTAATTATAAATGTGAGACAAAATGAGAGGCCCAGCCTACTGAACTGAAAGATAAAAAGCAACAGAAAATTGGCTCCCAGCAAGCAGCCCGATTTTGTGTGTGTTTTCTAAAAATTAATTAGTAACATTTATTAGCTTGTTGAGAATACAAATGGATGTGACAAAGGGAGCTTAAATTCTTTCTGTTCATAGCCTGTTTTTACTCTTTTCACAGCCTGGCCTCCCTACAGTTAGAACTGGCTTGGAAACTGTCAGTTTTTGTCTGTCTGGTTCATTGGTTGGTTGGTTGGTTGGTTGGTTGGTTGGTTGGTTGGGATTTTTTGGACTGTGTAGTAAATCGGGACCAGTTTTTCAAGAAGAGATATTTACAATTGTAGGGGTATATTTGCACACACATAAAATACACATGCAAATACTAGTGTGCAATATGCAAATTTGGCCTTTGTACATACATGATTTGTACATGGTATGTAAATGGTCAAATCTGCCCAATCAGTGTGTGCATATCACATATCTGCAGCATGAATCATACTTACCTGTGAATACTGTCAGGTACATCCAATTCTGAATATGTAGCATCCTCACTGGGATGATTTAGCTGGAGTTGGTCTGGCTTTGGGCTGGGGGCTGGGCTCAATGACCTCTTGAGGTCCCTTCCAACCCTATGATACTATGATCGGTATGTTCATTTTTCAAGGTGTAGTAAGAGCAAGCTGTGCATCTATCCCAATGGTAAGCACTAAATAGCCCACAGGCCGGATGCCATTCACCAGGGTTAGTCTGTGGTGAGCCACCATATGCTTTATTTCCCTGAGCATCTGCAGGTATGGCCACTCTCAGCTTCCCTTGGCTGTCGTTCACTGTTCCTGGCCAATGGAAGGTGAGGGAAGTAACACAGGCCAGTCCACTGCTTTCTGCAGCTCCCATTGGCCGGGAAGGATTAACCATGGGCAACAGGAGCTGCGAGAGGCTGTACCTGCTGACGCTCAGTAAATATAGTGTCTGGCAACCAACAAGGGGCTCACCCTGGCAAACCGCATTTGGCCTGTATGCTGCTTATTGCCCATTTTAATCTATCCCAAACTACAATAGCTTGCACTGTAGAGTACAGCATTCTCATTAGTTATACTAAATCAAACATTAGGACCTTCATAAGTAAAAGTTCTCCAAAAATATATCCACAGCATTTGTGGAAATGTTCATTTGCATGCACAGAACCATTATTTGGCATAGATTCTGGATAATTGAGCATATATGCCTTCATTTTGCATGAGCAAATTTGAGTGTATGCATATACAGCAGGTGCAACCACCGATATTCCCCAATTGCCCTAAAATGGAAAGATTGCCTGACTGTAGTCATAAAATGCTTAGCTCCAGCTGTTTAATTTGCAGTGGTTGCAAAACAGCTGAGCCTGGGGACTGTGTGCTTTCTTGCATCTAAAGCCCATATTTAAAATTAAAAGCATCTTGTTGTGGGAAATCAGCCCTTGCCAAGTACTGTAACTTTTCTTGAGAACCCATTATTAATGGCACTTTATCATTAGGCTAGCTGTGTAAGTAATAGTTATCTTAATAACAGGGAAAGAGGGGTATTCAAAATCTTTTCAGTCTGGCCAGGCAACACTCATCCCACCTGCCTTCCCATTGTTAAAGATACTATGGTAACCACGACATATTCTACAGAACCATTTTTCCTTTGCGGAGAGATGTTCACGAATGTGTCAGTTACAGATGTTTGTACTGAAAATAATCTCAGGGATAGTGAATTTCAAAACTTCAGTCTACAGACTTGGGCTACTCGTGGGGTGGGCCAGAAAATAGTAGAATTACCTTTTGACCAGAACAGGTGCTCTGAAGCACGGTATCTAAAAAATCTTTAATGCTCAGGACATTTTACTGGGTATATAAAATACTGGGTATATAAAATCTGTATGGTAAAGAGTAATTAGATAATGCATTGCACTAAGAGTTTATATTTATACTTTAATTGCATTTTTTAAACTTCTTTTCTCTCTCTCTCTAAAGAAGCTTTTTATTTTAGTTCTTTTCTCCTCTGGCAAAGGAGTGAGTTAGTAAAAACTACCCTCTTAACACCGTTATAGCATGCTGTTAATTATAAGGATAAGAAATGCCTTTATTGCTTCCAGTATGAAGACTGTGGGCAGGTGAAAAGTTCTGGAAATCAAAGAAGTGCCAGGCAGCCATTATTTAAATAAGAAAAGTGCATACCTTAAGGGATTGAAATCAGAAAGGATCAGCAGGATTCCACCACTTTGAGCTTCTAAAGCACAGTAACTTGGAGGTGAGTTTAATTCAGAAAGCATTTGAAATGAAGAAAAAGCCCTTGGTGTACACTCATTCTTAAAGCATCAATTTTATTTAATAGTTCTAAAAGTTGAATGCACATGGCGGAATTGGATAATATCTTTTCTTCATAGCTAATAACATAGCTTGGCTGATAATGAACATGGGAAGGTATTTTTTCTACCTCCCTGCACTGTGGTGCTTGTGTTTTTCAACTATTTTTGCTGGCTTAGTGCCATATTTGCTTGCTCAGTGTTTCACTCATAGATCACTTGAGCAGGGACATGCCCAATAGCCCAGTCCTGAGGTGCATCTCTGCCCTGATGGATGTTGCGTTAATGTCAATCGCCTGTTTCACCTTCCCCCAATAGCCACCAGGGCACGCTGTTGGCCCATGTCTAGTTCCCCTTCTGGGGTCTGAGGACTAACATAAACCTAGTTTCCACTACCCCACAATATGACCCCAACCTTAGGATGGAGATGTTTTCACCCTCCCTAGCCCAGATAGTTCCCCTTTGATTTTAGGTAAGGTTAAAATCCTCTTTAATCCAACCCTGATTCTCTATCCAAACCTCCCATCAGCGCTTCTACCATCTTTCCTCCAATCATCCAGTGGAACCGCTCCCATTTTCACTGTTTTGGTAGGTATTGTTGTTCTATTCACCCAGCCACTTTAATATTCTTCTTAAGGGCCAATGCCCTGGTCCCTTTCCCAGGCAGATTATTGGTTGTGGATTGGCCCATAAAATGTCTTATGAGGTCCACATTTCATTTCAGGGTGGTAAGGTAGCAGAACACGGGAGTTTACTTGATTGCTCCTGAGTGGATTTTGGACATCAGACAAAGTCCTGACAGTCAGTAAAGTAGCTCTGACCTCTTCCTGAGTGGGTGAAATGTGTGGTACAGGTCCCACTTCCCGCTCCTTTTACAGCCAAGGTTGCCATGAGGGTCTGCAAAGGCAATTGTGATTAGCAAACCAATCACGCCATTCGAGGTCAGGGAATCCTGGGTTTTTCCTTTGTAGGCCCACCTGCAAGATGCATGTAACATAATTAATACATCCTCCTTTTATCCCCCTCTCCTCCAATTTGTATCGTTTTATTTGTGTACAATGAGCCCATTTCTGCCCTGTATTTTCTGTGCCAAATAGCAGCAGGCTGGGCCTTCATTCCAAATTATATTTCCCATCTCGGATACTCTGTACTTCCCAGGCAGGTCATACCATTTGCTTGCTATGTGTGTTAAGCCTCCTTGTACAATAATCACCAATGTAACAGTAATAAGGCAAACAACACAAAACACAATCTTTGTTGCAACAGTACACCCATGGTGTTCTGGGTTGCTCTTCTGCTGGTGTCAGCTTGCCTGTAGAGTATTGGAAAAAGTAATAAACATTTCCCAGACTCCCTCTTACCCCCAGTGTGGACAAATTATTGCTTAAAGATACCTTTCCTTTCACAGATCTCTTAGCTGATTGCAAAAAAGCTGAAGAATTACCTCCATATTTTCTTTGTTAATTTATGAGGTGGTGTACCACAGTTTCCCCGCTATAAAACAAGGTTTGCAATAGTTTTTCTGCAGTGCCAAGATTTAAGGTTATTTATGGGTAATATCTGAGGGTATGTCTACACTACCCTCCTAGTTCGAACTAGGAGGGTAATGTATGCATACCGCACTTGCTAATGAAGCCCGGGATTTGAATTTCCCGGGCTTCATTAGCATAAGCGGGGAGCCGCCATTTTTAAATCCCCGCTGCTTCGAACCCCGTGTAGCGCGGCTACACGGGGCTCGAACTAGGTAGTTCGGACTAGGGTGCCTATTCCGAACTACCGGTACTCCTCGTTTCACGAGGAGTAACGGTAGTTCGGAATAGGACCCTAGTCCGAACTACCTAGTTCGAGCCCCGTGTAGCCGCGCTACACGGGGTTCGAAGCAGCGGGGATTTAAAAATGGCGGCTCCCCGCTTATGCTAATGAAGCCCGGGAAATTCAAATCCCGGGCTTCATTAGCAAGTGCGGTATGCATACATTACCCCGCTAGTTCGAACTAGCGGGGTAGTGTAGACATACCCTGAGGGACTGCATTCCTGTGAGACCTTTCAACATGTGACTTATTTCTATCATGCTTACATTTTAACTCCCAAAATCATACGTATTATATATACATTGTTGCAGGGGTCTCTCATTTGCATTTTTCCCAAGATTTAACATTGTGGCAGTCTGACTATGCAGAGCCACCTTAAAGCTCACTGTTTTCTGACATTAATACTTTGTACATTTTACCCCAACCCTTGCCTCAGTCAGATGCTATTTTAATGTTTGTCCTCCTCTTGAATTTTAGCTGCTATCTATTACCAAAGGGATCCAGAATCTCTCTTCCGACCACAATTCTGGCTGCTCAGCCAGGGCCTCATTAAACCATTAAGAATCCAAAGGGTTAAATGCTATATGCTAACGTCTCAGCACACAAACTGCCTGTGACTGGCACAAGGATCTGTCAGTGCCGCAGCCTTGAATCAGAGGCTCAAATGGGATTAAATAGAGTCTCAGTGGCACTGTTCCCTTAAAAAAACAATGCCACTAAAACTTCACAAAACCAACCCAATTTATCTGAAACCCCCAACCAAGATTTTACTAACCGAGGGTATGTCTACACTACAAAGTTAGTTCGAACTAACAGACGTTAGTTCGAACTAACTTTCATAGGCGCTACACTAGCGCTCCGCTAGTTTGAATTTAAATCAAACTAACGGAGCGCTTAGTTCGAACTAGGTAAACCTCATTCCACGAGGATTAAGCCTAGTTCGAATTTACTAGTTCGAATTAAGGGGTGTGTAGCCCCTTAATTCGAACTAGTGGGGGGCTAGCCCTTCCCAGCTTTCCCTGGTGGCCACTCTGGCCAACACCAAGGAAACTCTACTGCCCCCCTCCCGGCCCCAGAGCCCTTAAAGGGGCACGGGCTGGCTACAGGGTTTGTGCCAGTTGCAAGGCTGCCAGCACCCGTGCCAGCACACCCAGCAGCTGACACCCCATGAGCCAGCCACCCGATGCCCCCCACCTCTCCCCCTCTTCCCGGGACCAGCCTGGCGGGTCCCAGGACCCTGCCCGGGGCCACAAGAGGCGGGCACCCGCGAGGTCTAGTGCGGAGATCGTGGACCTCATCCAGGTTTGGGGGGAAGCCTCCAATGTCCACGATCTCCGCACTAGCCACAGGAACGCGGCAATGTATGGCCAGGGGCCGACCCGGAGGCGTGCCCCCACTTCCAGGCTCTGGACCGCATCCTGGGGGCTCATGCCGTCCCTGCCCCCTGGGAGGTGATAGACCCTGGGGCAGAGGGACCGCTCCCAGATACCGAGGAGGAGGAGGAGGGCTCTGAGAGCCAGGAGCCTGCCGGCAGCCTGCCCAGGACCCAGGACCCCCGAGGCACCCCACAGAGCTGCTCGCCTGTGTCGTCCGAGGCCGGGGAGGCGTCCACATGTGAGTACCATCATGCTCCCCTTATGTGTATGGGGGGCTGGGGCAAGAGGGAGCCTAGGGACCGTGCGCCTGGGCCTTGCCCACCACGGAGCAGCAGCTGGGGATCCTGCAGGGGCCCTGGCCTTGCAGAGGGGGGCTGGGTTTCACACACCTGGGCCCCTTGGGTAATTGACCACTGTTCTTGTTTCACCACAGCTGCAGCACCTGGGACTGCAGGGCACACCACCCCGCCTGCAGGAGCCGCCCGCGCCCGGGCCAACAGGAGAGCCAGGAACCAAGAGGACTACCAGAGGCAGCACCTCCAGTTCCTGGAGCACCAGCTCCACATCCAGGACCACTGGGTCCAGGAGGACCTGAGGCTGCGCCGGAGGAGCTTGGAGGCACTGGAGGAGCAGGGCCGTGCCCTGCGAGGCCACCTCCAGAGCCTGCTCGACCGCTTCCCAATTCCTCCTGCTCTGGCTCCTGCTCCTGCTCCCCCTGCTCCCGCTCCTGCTCCTCCTGCTCCCCCTGCTCCCTCTGCTGCTCCCCCTGCTCCCCCTGCTCCCGCTCCTGATCCCCCTGCTCCCCCTGCTCCCGCTCCTGCTTCCTCCACACCCCCCGTCCCTCCTGCCCCACCCTCCACAACCATTCCCCACTGACGCCCCCGGACCCGCAGTGTTGCGAGACAGGAGAGGCAGCCGGACCCCCACCCCTGAGTTTTCCTTTCCCTTCCTCCCTTCCCTCCCCTTCCATCTTCCTCGTTCCAGATTTCCTCCTCCCCTCTTCCACCTTCACTCCTCCCTCCCCCCCACCCCAGTTATGTTAAATAAAAAGACGTTTTTGTTTGAAATACAGGTGTCTTTATTTGACAGTAGGTAGGGAGGGGAAAGGGGAAGGGGGGTAGGGTGGAAGAAGGCCCCAGTGGGGCATGCAAGGGAGAGGTCAGTCCTCCTCCTCCACCAGGAAGCTCTCCCGCAGGGCTTCCCGGATCCAGACAGCCTCCCGCTGGGCTTCCCGGACGGCGGCGGTGTGGGGCTGACCGTAGTGGCCAGCCATGCGCTCAGCCTCAGCCATCCAGGCTGGTAGGAAAGCCTCCCCCTTTCTCTCACATAAATTGTGGAGCACACAACATGCTGCCACCACGGGAGGGATGTTGTGCCTTGTCAGAACCGGTTTCAGCTGCCCTTAAATGTGCCCCTGCGTCCAATCAGTGTGGACGCACTAGTTCGAATTAGCAAAACGCTAATTCGAACTAGTTTTTAGGTCTAGCTGCGTTAGTTCGAATTAGCTTAGTTCAAATTAACGCTGTAGTGTAGACATACCCCAAGACTGTTGGTGTAGGTCCTTAAAACCTAACATACCTACACAACATTAATTATTTTGTACATGAGTCACAAATTATTCTCCCACAACTGTTACTTTTTAACCTTTCCATAACTCCCTGCCATGATCTTTCTTTAAACTCTCTGGGTATGTCTACACTACCCTCCTATTTCGAAATAGGAGGGTAATGTAGTCATACCGCAATTGCAAATGAAGCCCGGGATTTGAATTTCCTGAGCTTCATTTGCATAAGCCGGGCGCTGCCATTTTTAAATCCCGGCTGGTTCGAACCCCGTGCCATGCGGCTACACGCGGCACAAACTAGGTAGTTCGAACTAGGCTTCCTAGTTCGAACTACCATTACTCCTCGTGGAATGAGGAGTAATGGTAGTTCGAACTAGGAAGCCTAATTCGAACTACCTAGTTCGTGCCGCATATAGCCGCGCGGCACAGGGTTCGAACCAGCCGGGATTTAAAAATGGCGGCGCCCGGCTTATGCAAATGAAGCCCGGGAAATTCAAATCCCGGGCTTCATTTGCAATTTCGGTATGCCTACATTACCCCGCTATTTTGAAATAGCAGGGTAGTGCAGACATACCCTCTTGTACTAATTCCTACCAAAGTCACTTAGCCACTATGTACAATTCATATGCCACAGCTGCCTCATCCTGTGTTATCTTTACCTTGGATCTATTCTACAGTCAGTGGTCAGTTGTCTTCATCGCAGGGGTGGAAGGTTTGTATAGTTGCCGGTGATGCCCAGAATGGGATTGAGTCCTACCTCCACACACACCTGCTTTGTAAGAGTCAGGGTGACAGCTCTGGCTCTGAGGTGAGGCTGGGGATGAGGGGTTTGGTGTGAGGCAGGAGCTCAGGGCTACGGTAGAAGTTTGGGGTTGAGGAGGTGAGGGCTCTGATTGGAAGTGCAGGTTCTGGGGTGGGGCGTGCCTGGGGATGAGGAGCTCAAAGTTTGGAGTGCAGCTAGCAGGCTGCTTTGAGGTTGGGTCAGATTGAAGGACTCCCCTCCCACTACTCACCCAAGCCCCAGAAGGGGTCCACTTGGAGTTGCCTGCTGGGAGGTGGGGTCTGCCATGCACCTCCTCTCCTCCTTCAGCGGACACAACAGTCAGCCTGCTATGGAGCTACTCCCTTATGGCCAGGCTGCAGTGGCTGCAGCCAGCAAGGGAGCTGAGGGGGGGCTGGGACCAGCCACCCACTACGCACAGATCAGTTGAGGAAGCCAGGGGAGTCATGCAAGGGTCATCCGGTGCTCCAAGGGAGGCAGATGGGGCGGGGGAGAGACCTGGCCCTGACATTGGTTGAGCCAGGCCCCAGGACTGTGACACTGGTGGAATATGGACTCCCTGGGCCCATACAACTTGCCACTCTTGCTCCACATTTTCCCATGGATGTTTTACTCCAAAAAACTGTAATGGAATCCAGCAGATCTTCATCATGCTTTGTTCAATTTTTTTTCCACAGAAGTATGCCAAGTACCCTTCATTATACAGCAGAAAATGAGAGTGAAAAGGGAGGAAAGAGCGTGGAAAACAGCTGACTGAAAGGAAGAAGGAGAAGAAGAGGCTATAGTTACATACTGGTTCACACACACTAATGCCTCCCATGCACTTCTAGTTTCTTAACCAGTGTCTGTACTATTACTCACTTCTTTTGGCCAAAGTGCCTGCAATCCCAGGACTGTATCTGTCCAGTGCTGAATAGCGGGTGATTACTGAGGCTCCTCCCATGTCTGTTGCCTTCGGAATGCTTCCTGTCCCCGTGGGGTAGTAGACCTCATTCTACTACCCATTTACCAAAATGGGTAGGCTCCTCAGCCAGTCCCCATCCCTTTGAACAGCCATATGAACAGTCGGATGAAAGGTCCAACTAGCCCGTATCCTGTCTGCTGACAGTGGCCAATGCCAGGTGCTGCAGAGAGAAAGAACAGACCAGGTAATCACCAAGTGATCTATCTTCTGTTACCCATTCCCTGCTAAATCCTCCACTCCTGCTTTGGGTTACACTGCCATGACAGTTGTTACCATATAAGCAGCTGTTTTTGAGTGCTTGGCTGTCTTTGTCAGTGCAGACCTGCAAACTTGTGGTTTTGGAGTTTTCCATGTGCATCATAGTCTCTACCAGCACTCTACTAGACGGACCCTAAGATGCCTAGAAATAACACCCCACAATCTGGCCTAGGCTTTGACCCCAGGCCTCCAGTAGTAAGAGGTTGGTATGAAGCCACTGTGGTTTCCCATGCTCTGCTTCCTAAAACAAATCATGATGCCAAACTAGCAAAAAAATAGTCTAATTTTTGGTGTGACAACTCAAGACTCCTTTTGAAAGATGTGGGCTTTATTCTTTTTTGTAGTGAAGCCTCTTTGCACCTCTTGATCAGTACTTTTAATTTAAACAAACCTTCAAAGATTGCTATATACGTCCAGAGCAACATAAAGGGCTCTAATTTAACTGAGGCACCGTGTCATTCATCCCATGGACCCTATTATGGCCTCAGATGAAAAAATAAAGTAGTAATAAAAATCTTAAGAAAACAAAAATGTTGTATCAGCTGTTGAGTGTAAGCATGCAGGGAGAAAATCAATACAAGTTGTATAACAGTATTTACAGTCTCTAAAATCTCTCGGTAGGATTCACTTACTGAAAACTACTTTAGAATACAATAAAACCTTTTTATTTTACTTTTGCCATCCTTGCTATTCCAGACTTTCAAGACACATCAAAGACCAAATCGAAATGTCAGCTGAATGCATCGAAGTGTTGGTGCTCAACTCATTGTAAATATATTGCATTACTGTAAGGGTATATTGAAGATGCTGCTACCTTGTACTTCTGTAAATTGTTTGGAGAGATGTAGAAATGTGGGATGAGAAGCTCTTTGATTTTGAGGATAAAACCATCTCGGCTGAAATGGAGCTTTTCTGACAAAGTAGGACAAAAGACTTAGGATAGAATACAAAGGAGACATTGCTGGGGACGCAAAACACAGACAATCAGGATTGGGTCAGAGAGAGAAGGAAAAATGTTAGGTTGGGAATTAAATCATCAGGGCCAGGTCTAAACTAAAGGAAAAGTTTGAATTAAGATACGCAACTCCAGCTACGTTAATTGCATAGCTTGAATTGAAGTATCTTAAATCGAATTTTGGAGCCATCCACATTGCCCATGAGGAGCTTGGACCCACTGTGGATAAGGGCTGATGCCACCCGGTTCTGCTGCCTCTGTATTAGAAGCAGCAGCGCAGGGAGGCAGGTGAGAGCCAGTATACTTGGGGAGCTGGTTTTTAAAGATAAAGAGGCAGCAGCACAGAGTGTCAGCGGGTTCCCCGTGAGTGGGGCTGGGAGTGCATGGGCTACCAGCCTGGCCCCCAGGGACTATTGAATAGCCATGTAACCATTAAGATTTCATGCGGTTAAACAACTAATCAATTACATGATATCTAACATCCCTAGTAGACAAGGCTCAGATGATATTCTCACAGGTGGCTAATAAATGGTTTTCCTATCATCAACTATTTTTAAGAGTTTCAA
Source organism: Pelodiscus sinensis (assembly GCF_052426305.1). Taxonomy (NCBI): domain Eukaryota; kingdom Metazoa; phylum Chordata; order Testudines; family Trionychidae; genus Pelodiscus; species Pelodiscus sinensis. Next base: position 22,831,335 of record NC_143067.1, on the reverse strand, counting down.
AATTTTTCTCATGTCAAAAGCTGAAATCTCCAAACTTCCAGTGCCCCCATCCCCAAAACCAATCCAATTTGGGTCCCCAAAACCTCTCTCTTCATTTTTTTAAAATATTGATTTTTTTTTTGTAACCCACTTTCTTTTCCTATTTTGGTTTGATTAGAATCAAAGAAATGTAGGGCTGAAAGGACCTTGAGAAGTCATGTAACCTGGTCCCCTGCACTGTAAACCTATAGACTTTCCTTTGCAGGTGTTTATCATTTACAGGCTGTTTTTAAAAGCCTCCAAAGATGGATTCCACAATCTCCCTTAGAAAACGATTCCAGAACTTAACTAGCCTTAAAATTAGAAAGTTTTTCTTAATATCTAACCTAAGTTGCCTTTACTGTAGAAAAATAAGGCCCATTACTTCTTATCCAACTGCAGTGGACATGGAGTTCTTAATGCAGGGCCAGGGGCCAATGTGGGCCAGTGTGGCCCCCAGCTTGCCTGGATCCAGTCCCTGAGGCTTAAGGCTACTCCCCCAGCATTGAGGAGCCAGTGTTGGTGGTTCAGCTCCCCCACCACTCCTGAGGGGCTCAAGCACACAACATCTGCTAGCCTGGGACTCTCTAGGCTCTGGTGTGTGAGGGGAATGTGGGGAGGATCTTTCTCCTTCTCAGCTGGGGGCCACATCAGTGAGGGTTTTGGGGGTTTTTTTTGTTTTTCTTTTTTTTTTGCATTATTTTCTTGCTTCTTATTTGTGTTTGGCCCCTGATTGATTTTTTTGTGGAGCAGTGGCCCCAAGCCCCAAAAAAGTTCCCCACCCCGTCTCAATGTATTTGGAGACTGTCGTCCCTCAGATTGCTTTTTCTCAAAACTAAATATGCTCAGGATTTTTTTAAACATTTCCTACCATTTTTGTAGCTCTCCCTTTTCTCAGATTTGTCTATATTCTTCCTTAAAGTGTGGTGTGCCGAACTGGGCACACTAAGGCTACATCTAGACTGCAAGCCTCTTTTGAAAGAGGCTTTTCCAAAGTATCTTTCGAAAAAGCCTCTTTCGAAAAAGAGCGTCTAGACTACAACCAGTACTTTCGAAAAAGAAAGCTGCTTTTTCGAGAGCCCCCAGGCAGTCCGGATGCTCTCTTTCTAAAAAGCACAGTTTGTATTACATCACACCTTTTTTCAAAAGAGCATTTTCGAACAAAGGTGTTATTCCTCATAAAACAAGGTTTTCCGCGGTTGAAAAAACTGCCGCGTTCTTTCGATTTACTTTCAAAAGAACACGGCTGCAGTCTAGACGCAGGTAAAGATTTTTCGGAAAAAGGCCACTTTTTTCAAAAAATCCCTATAGTCTAGACACAGCCTAATACTGCTAGGCCTCACTGGTGCTGCGTACAGGGGGATAGTTCCCTTCTGTATCTTACATAGAATGCCCCTGTTAGCTTACCCCAGAATATTAGCTTTTTTCAAAACTGCGGCGCACGATTTGCCAGCATACATTCAAGTACTGTAATATAGATTTCAAGACCATTTCAACAATTTTGAACTTTGGCAACTATTTTTGTAAATTTAGGATATTTGTCTAACTGATGCTGATTCATGAACCGTTTTTGTTTCAACAAATCAGCCTTTTTGGGGGGAAAGAAATATTTTGTCAAAAAATTCCTGACCTGCTCTAGCTATAATCATAAGGGACTTTAGTCCACTTTTTTAAAGCTTTGTGTGTCTTTGTCTAGTAATTGTTCATACGCAAATGGCCATCTGTGGTTCTAACTGACCACTAACACATCCAAATACCCTTTTTTGATGTGGAATGTGGCACCCCATGATGCAGGGAGCACAATGATGTTTTAGTCCACCTGCTCCCTTCCCTTTTACTTTGTCTGTGACATGTTGAGTGTGGCACCAAAGAGGATTTAGCCCTAAGCTTTTTCTTTGGTAAGGTTCACTCTTTCTTTATCAGTTTTCTCTAATCTTTCAGTGTCTCCTTAATTTAGGCTGAATTGGAAATTATTTTTTGTTCCATGATATTTGCATTTTCTGTCACGGCTTCCTTAATGCATTCTGATCTTTTCTGCTCAACAAACTTAACCAATCGCATTTTATCTAGAAGAGATAAAGACACAAATTGCAAAATACCTACACAGAAATTGCTCATAGAAGGAATGCTACATGCCAGGAATTCAGTGCTGTCTAAAAACAATGTACGAGAGCTTCTGAATTAGTTCAGCTTCACTGTACATTTGATTAAAGAAGTTTATTTGGCTAGGCCGTTACACAGCCTTGTACAGCAACATCTATGACAATCCTTACATATTATAAAAGGTGCAGGATATGTTTTCTGTTCCAGTCTTCTCTGAGTTACATCATGTAGCTATAAAAGGCAAATTAGCAACGATTAATTTGTTCACGGATATACTTGCAATTATTGATGCAACATGCAATTTTCAAACCAAACAGGTTGTTGTGCATACAAACTGATGCTTAAGAACACCACTGCATGTTGCTAGTACAGGCTCAATTTGTTGGCACAACTGTGATGATAATTACTTGAAAATATCAGCTGACGTGTTGAAGTCAAAGTGGCTGAAGGATTATCATTTATTGGATATAAGTCTGTATCGCGTGAAAGCTTGTCTTGTCACCAACAGAAATTGATCAAATAAAAGATATTGCGTGACCCACCTTACCTTTCAAATATCCTAGGACCAACACAGATACAACTACACTGCATACAATTGAAGTGTTGTGGGAAAATATATAACAGCATTCTCATTTTATTCATACAATTAGGAATACTCAGAATGCACTTGAGAATACTCTCTGTGCAGAATGAACCACCTGGATAGGAACTTGAAAAGATGATAATTTTCTTAATATGGTTGAATAATAACTCCTGAGTGGCAATCTCAACATTTGTTCCTCTTAATGTCTTCCCAGTAATTTATGGTGCAGCAAAGTACATAGGAGTGGAAATCATTCCAATAAGTTTAACAGAGCTCCATAGGTCACAGGTTTAACACACTTGCCTTGGGAAGAGGGGAGAGAGGCAATGTGGCATAGCAGATAAAGCACCAGTTGGGGACTCAGGAGACTGGGTTCTATTGGGGGAGGTCTGGTTTGGATATTAGGAAAAATTATTTCACTAGGAGGGTGGTGAGGCATTGGAATGGGTTACCTAGGAAGATGGTGGAATCTCCATCCTAGATGTTTTTAAGTCCTGACTTGACAAAACCCTGGCTGGATTGATTTAGTTGGGGTTGGGCCTGCTTTGGGTAGGTGGTTGGACTTGATGACCTCCTGAGGTCTCTTCCAACACTATGATTCTATGATCCAAACCACTGCAGCTTTCCAAATGTAGCTTGAAATGTTTAAAGAGCTGACTTGAGAGATCTCTTGCAGTTCCTACTTCCAAAGTAATTGGAAATCCTGCATGAACAGTCTCTCTCTCTCTCAATATTCCATCACTTCCAGTTCCAGACAGATCCTGGCAGTACAAAACAAATGGAAAACAATGGCTTATTAATGGCCACAAAGAATTTTCAGATTCACTATAGAAATGCAAATAATTAGTAGTGGGTACTGAGCTTGGAAAATCTGAGAGCCTTGAAAATATGCATGTCTCTGTGAGAACTATTCACAATCAGGTATTTAAGTTACCTTTTTAGGGTTTTTTTGTATATCCAGCACCTAGCACAATTCAGTCCTGATCTGTTTTTTAATTATAAATGCAATAGTACTTCTTCTACTAATTTAATTTAATTTCCCTTCCTCTACTGTCCTAATGACATCTCCCAAAAATATTTATTAATATAATTCTCATATACCTGCCTTTTCCCAGGTATATCATTGCTTTCTTTAGTGGACCAGAAAACTACCCAGTGGCTAGCCAAATTACTAATCCTGCATTTAAATCTAAGTTGTGAAGTTCAACAGCATACACATTTGGCATGTGCACATATATTTTGGTTCTGCTTTCAGATCTTTGATGCACATTTCTAGAGCTGTTGGCTTCAGTGCTTCTTTGTAATTCAGTAAGAAACTGGATGATCATCAGTCACTGCTACTTGCTTGTACTTTCTGAAAAATCCTCACTATCAAGATGTCATTTTGAGCTATTGCTACCTGGTTCATCATTCGAGTCTCATAAATGGCTTTTTTTATCTGCATTGTAGGGAGAAGAGCAGCAACTACAGTCTTTAGAACTGAATTCAACTTGTCCCCTCTCATTTTTTCAGTTACTCTGAACGTTTTCAAACAAACTTCTTTTAGGTTGTCCTTGTTTTAGGGCCTTCTGCAGCCCACTGAAGTAAATACAAGTCTTTCTTAGTAGTAATAGTTTACTATGTGGTCCATTTTATATACCAGTTTCTCATCTTGCTGCACAAATATAAATGGAATCCCTGAATCACATCCACGTTCACAATTTTTTCTGCTGTTCACTGTGAATTTGTTTTTAAACCAGACTAAGATTTAAGATCTTGGAGGAAGAAGGGGGAGAAAGCAAGCAAACAGCTACACAGAATTTCTCCTCTTACTGGCTTTAATTGGAGTAATTATAGTCAATTTATTAGCATCACATCTGGGTAAAAGTCTCTTGAATATGAGGGGAAACATCAAGCCATAATTTTTAGTCCCTATTGTGTCTAGACTACAGGGTTTTGTCGACAAAAGTGGACTTCTGTCGACAAAACGATACCAGCGTCTACACTACCACTGAATTCTGTCGACCGTAAGTCGGCAGAACACGGCAGTTTTGTCAACAGTGGTAAACCTCATTCTACGAGGAATAATGCCTTTTTTCGACAGTTATGTCAAAAAAAGGTGCTACTGCATCCACACTGCTTTTTCAAAAGAGAACATCTAGACTCTCTGTCGAAAAAGCAGCTTGCTTTGTCGACAGAACTGGCTGTAGTCTAGATGCTCTTTGTTGACAGATGCTTTGTCGACAGTATCTGTCAACAAAGCTTCTGTCGACAAAAGCCTGTAGTCTAGACGTACCCTATGGGAAAAAAAATCTTTGGGAAATACCATTTTATCTAAAGAACAGCTATGCTACAAGAAAATAAAAACAAGGTGCAAGGAATTAAAAGTTATGGTAAATGTCTGGGGTGGTCTTGACTAGTAACAACATTGTTTTTTCAAAGATTAGGGAGGCACCTGATGAAAAACTCTCTTTTGAGTTTTCCCTTCTTTAAAGCTTTTTCATTTTGTAATGGTTGATTATGTCACAAATTGCACAATAATCAGTATGAATTTGCCTCAGGTGGTAGATAGATATATCCTAAATACACTTGTATTCAAGGATTGTTTTATTTTGTCTCACAGATATCAAAGGGGACCAAGAAATCCTTAAGACAAAACAGGTTATTTTTTATGCCAGTTCTTCATTTTGTAACTGTCATATGTAACATCACTTCACTCATGAAGAACAAGTAGTCCTGTGGCTGCTCATTGTTTTTAAAGTCACAGACTAATACAGCTATCTCTTTGAGACTCACACATGAAGGAAATTCCTAATAGTGCTCTGGAAATAATGAAAAGATGTAAGTAAAGTTTTTTTAAAAAATGCCACTAGTTACCACCAATGTTCACTCTAATCTTTTCCATCCATGTGTGGATTTTTTTCCATCCATGTGCAGAATAAATGTTTATGTGCACCAAAGCATGTGTGAATGTGCATCACCAACAGAAACAAACAAACAAACAAACAAACTAGTTCAAAAGCTTTAGAGGGGAAGCCAAATTAGTCTGTAACAAGAAAAACTTAAAAAAACAACAGTGATAGAAATGTAGCCGTGTTAGTCTGGTGTCGCTGAAACAAAATACAGGACTATGTAGCACTTTAAAGACTAACAAGATGGTTTATTAGATGATGAGCTTTCATGGGCCAGACCCACTTACTCAGATCAAATAGTGGAAGAAAATAGTCACAGCCATATATACCAAAGGATACAATTTTAAAAAATGAACACATATGAAAAGGACAAATCACATTTCAGAACAGAAGGGGGATGCCGGGGTGGGGGGGGGGGGGGGGCGGGGGGAAGCAAGTTTTTTCAGAAAAGCAGCTGTTTTTCCAGAAAAAATGGCCAGTCTAGACACAGCCTTTTAGTACAATAGCCTTTAAAACCTCACATTTTACTAGCCATTTAAATTGAAACAAACTAGACTGTGATGGAGCGCCATGACCCCGCACTTTAAAAGCCCCCCATGAAGCGGAGGTACATGCATGCGCGGCGTGTTGAAATGCCGTCAAACAGCTGAGAGAGGGAGAAGACAAGGGCAGGCTGGTTCTGGAGAAGGGGGGGCATGAGCGAGGGAGCGCAGGCACACTGTGCTCCCTCAGCGTCCAATCAGTGGAGGGGGATGACGTCCTCAGTGACGTGGGCTCTGCCCAACACAGTAAAAGGGAGGAGAATGGACCGGGGAGGGGGGATGCGGAAGCCTCAAGTAAGGAGACGAGAGAAAAGGGGGAAGGTGGTGAGAGGAGGTAGGTAAGGTACAAGAGGCGGGAACTTAGGACAAGGGGGAGAGGAAGCAGCCCAGGGCAGGGTACATGTGGAGCCCGCAGGCTGGCGCGTTTCGTCAGGAAACCCCGCCAGCTGGAACAAACCCATACAAGTCCCCCCCCACACACTCCCATAGGAGGCTGTGTCAATTGAGTCCCAGCAGAGGGACACCCTGATCTTCTAAGTAAAACTGCGAAAAGACTGTCAAACTGTAAAGTTAAGGGCACTAGATGCAAATAAAAACACAGGGGGCTACGTCTAGACTGGCATGATTTTCCGGAAATACTTTTAACAGCAAAAGTTTTCCGTTAAAAGCATTTTCAGAATAGAGTGTCTAGATTGGCATGGACGCTTTTCCGCAAAAGCACATTCAAAACCTCATCACAGTTGGTCATAACTAGCGCTCTCTTTTTAACAACCATGGCAGAAAGGCCCAGGATCATGCAGCGATGAAGAATAAGCTCATTAGATGTGCTCGCTTCAGCAGAATGTTCAGGCAGTCGCCGGACCTTCCACAGCAGGTGCTTATTCTGTGGATAAATAGAGGCGCTCAATCCACTGCACAATCATAATGTGGCACCTTTCAACACTGAATCCATATTTAAATATAAAAACAGATGCCCAGTGTTTCAAAGCTATGTGTAGAGGCTTCGCTTTTTGATTATATAATTTGCCTCAAAGGAAAAATCATTAAAAATCTGAGAAAAATGTGTTTGTGAATCATGAAACCTCCACTCTGAGTGTTATGTAATCTGTACAGCTTTGTGACCCATTGTAAAAGGGTTAGACTCACCATCATGGCGCCTCCTTCTGGTCACTTGGGGAATTAGTTCAGTGGGGTCAGTTGAATTGCGCTCTCTTTGGATGGTGTCTTGCCTGTTGTCACTTTTGTCGTTTCCACCATCAGGACGTGGAACCACATTGCTCCCAGCTGCAGCATCCTTTTTGGGACATAGCCCTCCAGCTGTGCCATAGCCCACTGTCACTTCCCTTCTGGGGGACTGAAAGTTCATTGTCCCACTGCTTGCCTCATTGGCCATCTGCAGGCTCTGGTCTAGCCCCTCTGGGGTGACCCACAGTCTGGTTACTGGCCACTCTCATTGTCAAGTGGGTGCAACCAGCTGCCTATTTGTCTGGGCCACGTCCCTCATAGCCTTAACAACTCCTTTCCAGCAAGGCCCTCAGACTGGCAGTGGTCATCCAAGAGCTTCCTCTGCCCTACTACCCTGCCCAGCACTGCTCTGTCAAAAATGCTTTCCTAGGCAACCAGTGCTTCCCCCATGCAGGTCAGGGAGAGACCTCTCCTGTGCGGCTTTGCTCGTGTGTCCCTGCTGTGCTGGGGGGGACTCCCCCCCAGCACAGCAGGGAGACAGGAGGAAAGCAACAGAGGCGGGGGACCCCGCCGCCTGTGCGGCTTTGCTCGGGTCTCTCTGCTGTGCTCCCTAAGTGCACCCCCCCCCCCCAGCAGACCAGGCTTTTGTTGCAGGACGCCTGGGGTAGAGCAGCTGGGGTGCTGCCGGGTTGGTCCTGCGGGGACCTACCCGGCAGCGCCCCAGTTGTTCTGTCCCAGGAGTCCAGATTCAGCCGCTGTTGAAACTGATCAGCGGCTGATTCCAGGAAGCCAGGGGCAGAGCAACTCTGCCTAGGGCTTCCTGTAGTCAGCCGCTGATCAGTTTCAGCAGCGGCTGAATCGAGCCAGTTCCGACTTACATACAAATTCAACTTAAGAACAAGGGTATGTCTACACTAGAAAGTTAGTTCGAACTAACGGACGTTAGTTCGAACTAACTTTCCTATGCGCTACACTAGCGCTCCGCTAGTTCGAATTCGAACTAGCGGAGCGCTTAGTTCGAACTAGGTAAACCTCATTTTACGAGGACTAACGCCTAGTTCGAACTAGCTAGTTCGAACTAAGGGCTGTGTAGCCCTTTAGTTCGAACTAGTGGGAGGCTAGCCCTCCCCAGGTTTCCCTGGTGGCCACTCTGGCCAACACCAGGGAAACTCTATGCCCCCCTCCCGGCCCCGGACCCCTTAAAGGGGCACGGGCTGGCTACGGTGCCCGTGCCAGGTGCAAGCCTGCCAGCACCCAGCTAGCAGACCCTGCACCTGGCACGGCGCAGAGCCACCCACCCGATGCCCCCCAGCCCACCCCCTCTTGCCGGGACCAGGCTGGCGGCTCCCGGGAGCTTGCCCTGGACCGCAAGAGGCGGGCACCTTCCTGGGCTAGTGCGGACATCGTGGACCTCGTCCACGATCTCCGCACTAGGCACAGGAAAGTGGCCGTCTAGGGCAGGAGAGCTGCCAGCCTGGCCACCCAGGACCAGGTGTGCATGAAAATCAAGGGGGTCCACTGAGACCCCCGACACTGAGCCCTGAGCTTACAATGGCCGTCCTGGGTCAGACCAAAGGTCCATCTAGCCCAGTAGCCTGTCTGCCGACAGAGGCCAACCCTAGGGACCCTGGAGGGGATGGACCGAAGACAATGACCAAGCCATTTGTCTCGTGCCATCCCTCTCCAGCCTTCCACAAACTTTGGGCAGGGACACCACTCCTACCCTCTGGCTAATAGGACTCCATGGACCCAACCTCCATCACTTTATCTCACTTCTCTTTAAACTCTGTTCTAGTTCTAGCCTTCACAGCCTCCTGCAGCAAGGAGTTCCACAGGTTAACTATTTGCTTTGTCAAGAAGAACAACTTTCTCTTACTAGTTTCAAGCCTGCTACCCATTCCTTTCCTTTGGTGTCCTCTAGTCCTTCTTTATGGGAACTCAGGAAGAACTTTTCTGAATGCACCCTCTCCACCCAACCCCTGCTTTTAGAGACCTCTATCCTGTCCCCCCTCCGTCTCCTCTTTTCTAAGCTGAACAGTCCCAGTCTCTGTAGCCTCTCTTCATCTGGGACCTGTTCCCAACCCCTGATCATGTTAGTTGCCCTCCCCTCTCCCAGCCTTTCTCTTCCCCTCTCCCACCTCCTTTTCCCAGTCTCCCCCAGTTTTTTTCAATAAAGACAGAGTCAATGTTGGAAGAAACGTTATCTTTATTTTGTACATCAATAAGAAGGGGGGCTAGGGAAGGGCAAGTGGAAGGAGGTGAGGGAGGAATGGGGTACGAGCCCCCGATGGGGAGGACTGGGCTGGCTCTGCGGGGTTCTGGGGGTGGAAGCTCTCCTGCAGCCCCCCAATTACTCCCTCTCCCCAGATGGCAGCCTGCGGCAAGTGCAGCCGGGCTGATGGCCGAGTGCTGTGATGTGCCCAGTGTGGGCACTCAGGGCACTCCAAGCCAGAACTTCTTTGCAAGCGGGGCACCCCTTAGAACTGTGTGTCCGGGGTGGGGGTCGGGACCCTTTAAGCGCAGCCCTCGGCTAGCCTGACACAGTATCTCCATGCTCTAAGTCCTCCTCTGATGCCCTGCCGGCACTGCTTCCGGCCATCATTAAGCCCTGTTCAGAGTCCACTCAATGTGGACTTACTAGTTCGAACTAGCAAAACGCTAGTTCGAACTAGTTTTTAGTTCTAGATGCGTTAGTTCGAACTAGCTTAGTTCGAATTAACTAATTCGAACTAAGTTAGTTCGAACTAGCGCTGTAGTGTAGACGTACCCAAACCTATCGTTCCTATCTTGTACGTAACACGGAGACTGCCTGTACTCTAATTGAGGTACCAAATTATATTGTGGGAATGCCTACCTGACCTGCAAGTATAGCAGATGGTTTTAAAATGTGCTGTCATTCAGATCCAAATGGTGTGATAGAACCTAAAATATCAAGAAATGAGAGAGCAAATAATTGCCATAATATATGGGGATTTAGAGGTATTGTGTCACATTTCAAGAACTCTTCAATCCATAATATCAAGTCATAAGAAACCCCTTATTTTTTTTAAGTAGGAAAACAATATTTGGTAGCGTTTTTTGTATTTGTTTTGGTTTTGTTTGTTTTTTAACAATGCTGGTTTTGGTCCTGTTTTCCATTAGTTGTAATGAGTGGCATATTGCTATTTGACTTGCTGAAGCAGAAGTTGTCCTATGTTTTAAATACCTCAGAAGATTTCTATTTGGATAAGACTTTTTCTTGTTAGTACTTTTAATACAGACTAAAAGCTTTTTAGTTGCTTATTTACTATATAACTGAGAAAGTTTGTGCATCTTTCTGCCCGTGTGTCTGTCTGCTCATCTGTGAGTCTGTTTGTTCAAGAACTCCTAAATGGTAAGAACTAGGACCACCTAATTTGCTATGTAGCTTCCTATTATCATAACTTAAAGCAAGATCAGGATTTGTTTGTGCCGGGACAGTGGGATGTGCGTGGGATGTAATTATTTCTCATCAGACAAAAAGGCAGGGCTGTAATTGCAGGGACAGTTATACTCACAAATTACCACAGAGGGGAAAAGCTATGGGAGACAGTTATACCCGAGGCCCAGAATAACCACAGGATGGGCACAAGCACCCTGCCCTGGAGAGCAACTGATGACTAGCAGCATAGACCCCACCATCCCTGCCTGCCCCAGGGAGCAGCTGCCAGCTGACCAGCACGGTCCCCAGCTGCTCCGAGGAGAAGCTGGTGGGCGGGCCATGCAGCCCCTACTGTTCCAGGTCAGCCCCAGGGAGAAGCCAGCAGGCTGTGTGGGCTCTGCTACTCCATGCTGACCCAGGGAGCAGCCACAGGTCATCCCCACCCCCTTCCCTAAGCTCCCCATCTCCTCTGGGCCCCTCCTATGCCTCCCAGTCCCCTGGCCTGACTCTTGCACCCCCACAGCCTTGGAGGACCTGAGCAATGCAGGGTAAATTTTCTAGTATGGAATAAGTTAGTGGTCTTAGTCTATAAGGGTATTTCTACACTACAGCACTAATTCGAACTAACTTAGTTATTCGAACTAAGCTAATTCAAATTAGTGCATCTAGACTTAAAAACTAGTTCGAATTAGCATTTTGCTAATTCGAACTAGCATGTCCACACTGAGTGGACCCTGAACCGAGGTTAAGGATGGCCAGAAGCAGTGCCGGCAGGGCTTCAGATTAGGACTTAGGGTGTGGAGCTGCTGCCCCAGGCTAGCTGAGGACTGTGCTTAAAGGGACCCGACCCCCACCCCGGACAGACAGTTCTCAGGGGTTCCCCGCTTGCAAAGCAGTCCTGGCATGGAGTGCCCTGAGTGCCCTTGCCACAGGCTGCCATCCGGAGGGGGGGTCAATCAAGGGGCTTCAGGAGAGCTTCCACCCCGAGGAGCCCGCAGAGCCAGCCCAGTCCTCCCCATCGGGGGCTCGTACCCCATTCCTCCCTCACCTCCTTCCACTTACCCCTCCCTAGCCCCCCTTCCTGATGTACAAAATAAAGGACACGCGTGTTCAAAAATAAAAACTCTCTTTATTGAACAAAACTCAGAGAGACTGGGAAAAGGAGGTGGGAGAGGGGAAGAGAGAGGGTGGGAGAGGGGAGGGCAACTACAATATCAGGGGTTTGGAACAGGTCCCATATGAAGAGAGGCGAAAGAGACTGGGACTTCTCAGCTTAGAAAAGAGGAGACCGAGGGGGGATATGATAGAGGTCTATAAAATCATGAATGGTGTGGAGAGGGTGCATAAAGAAAAGTTCTTCATTAGTTCCCATAATAGAAGGACTAAAGGACACCAAATGAAATGAATGGGTAGCAGGCTTCAAACTAACAACAGAAAGTTCTTCTTCACAAAGCAAATAGTCAACCTGTGGAACTCCTCGCTGCAGGAGGCTGTGAAGGCTAGAACTAGAACAGAGTTTAAAGAGAAGCGAGATAAAGTCATGGAGGTTAGGTCCATGGAGTGCTATTAGCCAGGGGGTAGAAATGGTGTCCCTGGCCTCTGTTTGTGGAAGGCTGGAGATGGATGGCACGAGACAAATGGCTTGGTCATTGTCTTCGGTCCATCCCCTCCAGGGTACCTAGTGTTGGCCGCTGTCGACAGACAGGCTACTGGGCTAGATGGACCTTTGGTCTGACCCAGTACAGCCATTCTAAGCTCAGGGTTCAGGGTCGGGGGTCTCAGTGGACCACCTTGATTTTCACGCCAACCTGCTCCTGGGTGGCGAGGCTGGCAGCTATCCTGCCCAGACGGCCACTTTTCTGTGCCTAGTGCGGAGGTCGTGGATGAGATCCACGATGTCTGCACTAGACCAGGCAGGCGCCCGCCTCTTGCGGACCTGGGCAGGCTCCCGGGAGCCACCAGCCTGGTCAAGCTGTGCCAGGTACAGGGTCTGGTGCTACACATGCAAACCGCTAGTTCGAACTTAATTCGAACTATCGGTGCGCTTAATTCAAACTAGGCAAACCTCATTCCATGAGGACTAACACCTAGTTTGAATTAACTAGTTCGAATTATGGGGTTTGTAGCCACTTAATTTGAACTAGTGGGAGGCTAGCCCTTCCCTGCTTTCCCTGGTGGCCACTCTGGGCACCACCAGGGAAACTCGTCTGCCCCCCTTCCGGCCCCGGAGCCCTTAAAGGGGCACGGGCTGGCTACGGTGCCCGTGCCAGGTGCAAGCCTGCCAGCACCCAGCCAGCAGACCCTGCACCTGGCACGGCTCGAGCCAGCCACCCGCTGTCACCCAACCCTCTGCCTCTTCCCGGGACCAGGCCCACCCGCCTGATGTTATATATGTGATATTAAGGACTAGACTGTCACAGGCTCTATTTGTCCTTGGAGAGAAGTAGGGGTGAATGATGCCCCCGTTCCCTCCCCACCTTTTATGCCCAGAGTCTAATTGCAGCCATGGGGAGGAAAGCGGATGTTACTTATTACACTCTAACCCCAAGTTTGCAGTAAATTAATATTAAGTGCTGCATTGCAGGGTAAGCAGAACTCCTGCAAGACCCTACATTCAGAGTTTGATCCATCTCTCCAGCTATTTGCTTTCCAAAAAATCAAGGGAAATTTCTCCTAAAACAAATAGATTTGTAATTTCACTGAATAAGTGCTGTAAGGAAGTTAATCATTGGAGAAAGCTTCAGGAGACAGATACTTGAAAAGAAAATCCTCCAGGCTGCATTGGAAAAACTAAAAATCACAAGAAAAAAGAAGCTCTGCAGCTGTTATAAGCAACAGCGCCTTGACACATGAAGCAAAAGAGGTTTTTCTTTGTCAGGCAATTGAAAAAGGATACAGCAAGGATTAAAGTTATATTAATGCAGCCATTGAAAAAGACCATTTTATACTGTTAAGTGACAGAAATAAGTGGCTTATAGATCCCTATAATTTAAAATAAGATTGCTAGTAGAGAAAAACCTTGAATATCGGGTTTTGCAACATTAATCTGATAACCACCCACAGATTTATCATCTTCTAGTTCCTGCATCCAATATGATGAATCTTGGACCTCTGGATAATGTTAAAGCAACCTAATTTGACAGAATGTAAGGGGCTTTACAAGAATAAGAAAAAAAACCCAGAGACATTCTTCCAACATTTCATAAAATCTTTATTTTAATCTATTTTTAATATCCCAGAATGATAATGACCCAGTTTAGTAGCAAGGATATTAAAAAAAAAAAAAACAGTGGACTGGCCTGGTTATTTACAACATGTCCTCTGTTAGGTACTTGAGATTTATTACTACTATTATTGTTGTTTTTGTTGTTGTCAATAGCAGTATTACAATATTGTGAAGGGTACATCTACACAGCAGGGCTAATCTCAAAATAAGCTATGCAACTCAAGCTATGCTAATTGTGTAGCTTAAGTCAAAATAGCTTATTTCGACTTTTGGCGCTGTCTACTTAGCAGTTATTTTGAAATAGAGCACTCTTCCCCGGACTTCCCTTGCTCCTTGTACAATGAGGGTTACAGGAGTCAGAGTAAGCAGTCCTCCAGCTCAACATTATTTCAACATTGTGTCGAAATAACTGCTTGTGTGTAGATGTGGACAATGTTATTTCAGAATAACATTAGTTATTCCGAAATAATGCTGCTGTGTAAACAGAGCCTAAGAGTCCAGGAGACAGCATAATGTGGCTCCAATCTGTTATTTCTTGGGCTAAACGTGGTAAGAGTTAGTTCATAAAAAGTTGAAGGTAGATAGAACAGAATTCTGAACATCACTCAATAGAGCTCCCTTAATAGATTAAAAATTATTATGGAGTCCTCTCTAGTTCTTCCCATCTAGAAAGATCTAACTGAAGGCTTACAATGGTACATCAGAAGGAAATACCAACGTGATTCACAGGACCGTAATAATAGATTAAACAAAAATTGTGTTCTTCATTTTTTAGATATACTCTCAGTTAATATACATATGGAATCCTTCGGATTATGTCTTTGCCAAATACCAAGTCACTGACAGAGGTTCTTCTATTATGTTACTGTGGAATTATTTAAATATATTTTTGCAATGTTAATTAATAATACAAAATTGATTAATATTTTAATATCTTTACTTTTTATGCAATTAACTGAAAAAACACAAGCAATTAGATGGGGTTCCAAATTATTTTGTAATGCTAAAGCTTTTTACCCTAAGCCTCAATATCACACTAAATAAGTAATATGCCACATTATTGCAATTGACTGATATTTAATTAACAAGCAAATATAAACTTAACATAAATGAGGCAATGAATTCAAGGCACTACCAGTTCTGAGTCATTCAAACATGTGTCATACGACATACATTTAGATCTTGATGACCATTATTCAACCCACATGTAGCTATAATGGGTTTACTCCAGAGAAACATTTTGGGAAAAGTATCCATTAAAATGGTAGCATTATCTGATCTATCCTTTTGTCATGATACATATGATGGCATATTGTTTGATTATTACTTTTTGTTTATTTCTATTTTTCTCTCTTGGTTATTTAAGCTCTGGTTCTACAAAAACTTATGCACATGTCATTAATATTCCTAGTGAAGGACATGGAAAACTCACAGGGCCAGAATCCCAACTGGTGTAAATTGTTGAAATCATAGTGCATAATGTTAAGGATTCACATGTCTGTGCATGATAGTTGTTTTAGAATGTAATCTCTTGGGATTCAGGAACTGTCTTTTACTCCACATTTGTAAAGCCACTAACACAATGGGATTCCAGACCACATATGGGCTCAGATTCAGGAAAGCATTTAAATATGGTGGACTTGAGCACTTGCATAAATGCTTTCCTGAAGAAGGATGCTTTCCTGAACCAGGACCTATAAAATAGTTAATAATTAATAAATAAGGCAGTGGTGGGAAATGCAAGCAAAACAGAGTTGGTTATTTTTAGGGGCGGCAGTTATACATGACTTGATTTATGCCTCTTTATTCGATGTGGAATATGGGGCTTTCATCACCGCCTTCATTTGGTGGTCTCTTGCTGCAGTCTTAGCATTCAGTTGTGCTTAAGTTGTGTGCTCGCAAGCAGTACTTGGTTTACCTCATCACCTCTTGCTCTAGGGATTCTTCCAGTCCAGTGACTATCTTCTTATATTGTTTGATTCTTTTCTCCACGTGTAGTCAGCCACCTCTATTTTCTTTCCATAATTTCATGTTATCAGTTTCTCTTTTAACCACATCTTTTATCCATCCATGAATGGTGGTTTTTTTCTGGCTAACTGATGTTGATGATTTGATGAAGACAGCTGTCATTAAAACATGGAGTTTAGATAATATGATCTTGATACGTCTCCGTGTTTTAGAGATGTATACTAAGACAGGCTTTACATTGATGTTAAACATCTGGGCTACGTCTACACTGGCCGCCTGTTACAAAATAGGCATGCTAATGTAGCACTTGGGAAAAGGCAAATGCGCGGGGGATATTTAAATCCCCCGTGCATTTGCCTTTTCCCAAGTGCTACATTAGCATGCCTATTCTGTAATAGGTGGCCAGAGTAGACGTAGCCCTGAAGTTTAGTCTGGCAGGGCAGGTTTCTGTTCCTCCAGATTGGCTTTACTATTGCCAAGGCATCTCTGACTTTTGCTAATTTTGATTGAACATCTTCATCTGTTCCACCTGTTTTGCTTACAATGTTGCCAAGATTTGTGAAATGTTGTACAACTTCAGTGTTAATCCCAAAAGGTATTATTATTATTTCCAGTTGTATGTTGATTCTCATGATTTCATCCCTGAAAACTAAGCACAGATCTGGAGATCATATATCTCAGCTTGCATATCTTGGTGGGTATAGGACAGCAGGTTGACAGCAACTATAAACTCAAGGTCTTCCAGCCAGTGTATGGAAGTCTATTGTATACCTTTTTGTTATTCAGTATTCTCTCTCATTACTCTAGCATGGTCATAGGTGACATAGGACCTCTTGTCTGATGCCAGTAGTTACCTGGAATAGCTTGATCAGTTTGCTGTTATATATTGCTGGACATACCATTTTCTTAGAAGCTCTGAAATTATTCAGCAATTTCTGGGCCATTCCACAGCTGCCTAGCAACTACCATACCACCTTTTTATCTACTGTGTCAAAAGCTTTTTGGAAATCTTTGAAATTCAGAGCTCGGGGATTGCTATTTGATTGACACTTCTGTGATGATACTCTTACTATTTGATCTATACATGTTTTCTACTGTCTGAACCCTCTGTGTTCTTGTTGTAACCTTGAATCTACTGCTTTCTTTCATCTGTCTAGGATGATGCATGCAAGACTGCTCCTGGGAATGGGTTAAGCAGTTGCTTAACCATCCAAGTTTTCCACTGATTGAGGTCTCCTTTCTTAGGCAGCTTCACTGTATGACCATTTTCCCACTTGTTTAGTGTTGTTGGTGGGTTTTTTTTTTGTCTTTTGTAAGGGCCAACTGAAAGGTCTATTGTGTTCTTCATGTCTGCCTTAAAGACCTCTATGGGGATGTATGATGGGGTATGGTCACAAAAGACTCCTTCAGATTGTTCCCTGGTGTGCTGATCATGCCACTGACACCCATCTTCTTGCTCTCTGTGCCTTCCCACCACCCTGTCTTGCTGGGCCAGATCCTCTGGTCTCCCTCAGACAAGGCACAGAATTGGAGTAACCATCCCACTGCAGAGAAATGCAGACACTGAACCATGTCAGATCTGGGAAGGGGCAGTTCTAGGGCACAACACCCAGGAAATCAATCCCCAAATGGGACCAAAACCCCTCAGATGAATGTAAGTTACATATTTATATTCATAAGTCAATTTCATAAAACATGTTTCATAAAGCATGGGTGGGGGACCATCAGAGGATGTTGTCCAGACCCAGTGCATTTCCATTTTTTAACCAATTGACTGTTCTCTTTAATTCTACTCCAGTGTTATGCCCTAATTTGATGCCCAAATCTTTTCCTTCCTCATTAAGTAGTTGACTAACTATACTGCCTCCATATATTTAATTGTTCCGAAGTCTTCATTGTTAAATTACCCTCATCTTGGATTGGTCAGTTGGTATTTACTCTTTTGCATCACACAAATCCAGAGATATTCAACAGCATCTTCATGTTATGTCGTGCTGTGACGAGCTATGTATCTGTTTCCTTTTTGTCTATAAAATCTTGTTTATCTTTCCTGGCCCTCTTTTTTATTTCTTTGTTCTTTGTGCATGGTAACACATAATGACGGTCCCACTGAACATTTATCATATGTAAAACTCAAGTTGAATGTAACAAAAGGAATCCAGACTTCAGCAACTCAAAAAAGTTTAGATTCAAGTGACTTCTAAAAGTTTTTATTATCATTATGAATAATTATTTTCTTGTGTGCTGGAATTGGTTGAAAATATTTCTTTCTTCTGTACAATTAGCAAAAGCTCTAGTGCTCTGTTTATCAGCTAGAATCTTTTGTCAGGCATCTGCACCCTTAGTCGAGGCTTACCATGTGGGAATATCCTAGTTGTTGGATGTATTCTACTGTTGCTTTAACATAAGGGAATGGGGGCTTTTTTCAGTTAAGGTTTGTTTCAATTTCCTTAGGGGCTGCCCTTGGAAGGTCCCATTCGAAGACACCTTCTCTTTGTTGCAAGGCATTTTTCCACTACATATTTTTAATATCAATATTTTTGACATCAGTCTGCTTCTTTCCTCTCCTTCCTATTATACAATAACAATTACAATTTGCTAAGCAAATTCTCCCATTTGTTCTCTATTTTTGGACTCAATCTTTCTCCCAATGAGGTCAATAGCAAAACTCCCATTGATTTCAATGGCAGCTGAATCAAGTCTGGAATGAAGAACACCATTTGAGTAGCCTGTATTAATGTCACAACTCCTAAATAATACTCAGTTCTCATATCTATATGCATGCTACAAATGATAGTAAGCTTAATTATAGCCATTTGACTGATGAAGAAACTGAGTCATAGAAGGGAGAAGTTACTTTTCAGATCAGCTAAGTGGCAAGACTAGAAACAGAGCTTTGGATTGTGCCCTACCAATAATATCCTCCAAAGCTAAATTTCTCTATGGATGATGGAAACAGATAGTTTCAGACAAACCCTGATATTTGCATTATATATGGAATGTAATATGCAATATTCACATGAAACTCACCTGATCTCTGATTTGTTACAAATCTGAAATTTGGACAATTTGGTGAGAAGATTTGCTGAAGTTCAGGAACTTTTTAGTGAGCATGGAACCAATTTAGAAAATTCTTGGACCTAATTTCCAATGACACTGGATGCATTTTAAAGCACATGTGATCTGAACAATGGATTTATGTCAAAATCATGCACAATGAGAACTTTCACTGTAAAAGCCAAGAATCAGTGTAATCTCTGTTTTCCTCAGGCATGAAACACTCTGATACCAAGCCCAGATGTTCCATATAGTTCTAATTACATGGTAACACATCTTCCAGCATCACTACTCTCAAAATTAATGCCCAAACACAGTGAATCCTGATGGGCGGGGCTTAGTGTGGGTAGTATTTTGATATTTTATATCAGCTCTTACTTAGGAATGACACTTTCTTGTGTAATCAGGGAGACCTTCAGTCTAAAGATGGGTAAAGGTACTAAGATTCTCCAGTAAAGTGCTGGGTACTGATGTTTATAAGAAGATCCCTCATCACCCTTTCTTCTCGCACTATTTAAAAGCAAAACACTCTAAAATATTGAAAACATCTTTGTGTGTCTTGCTGGGTGCATTTGTTCCAGAGACGTGTGGAAGCTAAGTAAAGACTCGATGAGCAGTACCAAAATGCAGCTATATTTAGGACTCAGCATGTTATGTTTCTATTTGTTGCACAGCCCTAAGGATTTCTTTAGATAGCTTTTACGGTATTTCTGTTGCCATGGAAACTTCTTTCTGTCCGTTCGTGTGTGCGTGTAGAATGTCTGCATTATTTCCATCTCAACTCACAGACACAGAAATTCATGTTGTGTTAAAGTAGACAAATACGCTACAGAGAAATATCTCTTGGTGTAGTGCTGTGTATATAGACAAACATAAAGGCAGGTATTATGCTTATTGCATCTTGGCTATGATTCACATTTGTCCCCCTAGTTTTACTGCACCTTCCGTGAAGTGCATTTGTCAGACTGCACTGCTTTCCAGTTGACCTGGGAAAATGTATAGATAAGCTGAGTAAGATTTTTTTAGTGCACTTTACTCATTTGTTCCTTTGTCTTATGGCCCCATTCATAGTCAACAAATTAAGGAATCATACGGGGGAGAATAATGATTATTTATTTTTCAAGCCATGACCAGGGGATCAATAATATCAATGCTTTTTAAGCATTTGCTGTAGTGAAGAGAGTCACAATTATCTGAAGTGATGGTTATATGAAGTGACAATTGGTTGGAAGATTGAAGCATCTGTCTTTCTTGGTCTGTGCCCCCCTCATGCCAAGAGAAAACTGACATGACATGATCAGAACAGAAGTCTGGACTAAATCTTTCACAGTCTGTTAGGGCAGGCAGAGACGGCTGCTGAATAATTTCCCCTAGTAGGATGCCATATAGTTTGCTTTAGAAGAAAACAAAAATGTATATTTGCATTTTTAAAAGCCTTTCCTAGTAGTATGTACTGAGTGAATGTAGGTCTGTAATAGGATGTCTCCCCATCAGACCAACAGGAATGAATTTTCTGTCCCTCTCTTTCCATTGCCTGATTTACAATTTGCAATTTCATAAGGACATCTGCCTTTACACTGAATGCTACTTACCGGTGAAATGACTGTTACCAAAGTCCTCTTTCTCTAGAATTGGGGAAATGGAGATCATCCATAATGGTTCAACTAACTTTACATTACCTCTGAATCTAAGATTTGACAGTGGCTGGCCACAATACTGTAAATTTAGGACTTTGCAGTTTTGTATTTTCTGTACTATATACCTCATTCCAAGAAGATGTCTGTGGACAGAAATCTGGTTGAGATGCAAATCTCTCCCGTTAAAATTATGAGCCAGTGATTTTGGTAATATTTAAAATGTTATTCATTGGATTATTTGTCATATGCATTGTTCACCATTACTCTTTCCAGTGATAACTTTCCCTCAGATGTTCATTTTAGTAATATTTGTTACTTGCTTAAATATCTCTTAAATAACTGTTATTGAAATCCTGTTCATCCTTTCAGCCATTATAATGATCAAAGATGAAATAAACATAATAGAAATCATTTAATGACTTGAAAGGAGTTACTTCAATATACGTGGTCACATTTCTAAAAGGAATAAGCCTAGATCCATCTATGAAAAGTGTATCTATATGCTTTACCACCATTACATGTACAAAGAGCAGCTGCGCTTTTGTGCTTCTATATTATGGACTTGGGCCTTTATTTTTGCAAATTTTGCCTGAATTGTTAAGATGTTCTCAACTCTAGTAGCCAATTCTTTCATGCCTAAAACACTTATATCTTTCAAGAATTCTTATAAGAAAAGCACAAATGTATGTGGAAGATATGAGGTATTAACTATGTCTTTACCCACTGTGGTAAACCAGCTTTGATCTCTGTCTTTACATGTCAGTTTTGCTAATTACTGTCAGATATAACTACCCTCCACTGAATTGGTCATTGTAGTTGATTATTGCAGAAAACAATAATTAAAACGAGTGTGAAACTGGTTTAGAATGTCCTACAAATTATTTTATTCTGCAGGACTCTCAATCTCTACTAGCAAATCTGGAATTGTTGATTTAAATAAAATAATTTCATTTTAAATACCTTTATAATGGGTCGGGACCCCCTGGGGACTTTTACCACATCTGCAGAATCCCCCTGACTTTGCTTTCCCTGATTGCATGGGCACTCTGTAACCCTGTCTTGTTGAGCCCAGTTCTCCAGCCTCATCAGCACAGACACAGTGACAGGGCCACACCCCCAGGGCTGGAGACACATACTGTAAGCAACACAGCATGAGACCTTTTCCAGCACTCAAGTACACAGACTCTCTAAGAGCTGAACCCTAGATACATCCGTCTTACACTGTATAGATATCTATATAGAGAAGCTCATGAAATTTGCCATCTTTCTCAATGTAAATCAATGAACCATAGAATCATAGGGTTGGAAAACCATAGAATCATAGGGTTGGAAGAGACATCAGGAGGTCATCGGGTTCAACCCCCCTGCCCAAAGTGGGACCAACCCTGACTAAATCATCCCAGCCAAGGCTTTGTCAAGCTGGGACTTAAAAACCTCTAGGGATGGAGATTCCACCTCCTCCCTAGGTAACCCATTCCACCTTCGAGTGAAATAGTTTTTCCTAATATCTAACCTAGACCTCTGCCACTGCAGCTTGAGACCATTGCTCCTCATTCTGTCATCTGTCATCACTGAGAAAAGCCTCTCTCCATCCGCTTTGGAACCCCCCTTCAGGTAGTTGAAAGCTGCTATCAAATCCCCCCTCACTCTTCTCTTCTGTAGACTAAATAACCCCAAATTCTTCAGCCTCTCCGCATAAGTCATGTGCTCCACTCAATTAGCTGGGTCCATTTCATTGTTTTGAGTATTGGGACCTTACATTCCTTAAACATTACTGATGATCCTCACTTAGCATGACCACATTAGTAACACATATTTATATTTCATATTTCTAACTTCAAATACAGGAGTGATACATGCATACAAATAGTATATAAACATTCAGAAGATTATAACCTTTCCAGTGATATGTCATATGAAGTGTTTTGTGCAAAGCATGTTTTAGTCACGTGATATTCATATCATAAGCATATTTTTCACATAGCAAATGGCATGTCCCTTTACAACCATCAAATACAAATGTTGCTAAGACCTCTTTGAGTACCCCCAAACTTGGGTTCATCCAGGTCATAATTTACAGCAGCCTCTGGGACATCTGAGGCATCTATGTTACACCATGCTGCCCACAGTAGCCCTGTAGCAAGGGACACTTAAGTATACCCCCTTTTTCCTACACATTGGTTTGCTAATGGGAACAAGAAGGGGAGGAAGCCACCAAAACATTTCCCCTACTGGGGGAGCTATATCTGCTTAGTTTAAGATGCTGTGCATGGGTGGCAAGCAATAGAAAGCTTCTGTTTTTTAAACCCAATCTTAATCCCACTGAAGTTCGCCTTTGACTTCCATGGAAATAATCTTGAGTTCTAATATAGGGTTTATTTTCCCCATGGTTTTATGTGTCTGAAAAAGTGATGACAGGAATCTTCTCTATAGCAACTGTAGCAAACAAGCTTGCAACTCTTTTTTCTGCATAGCAATTACCACAAGCCTCATCTTGTTATGGTGCACAGTACCTCAGCCATCTAAAATAACTATCAGAGAGGCAGAAAAGCCACAATTTTATCTTCTGGTCAAGTTGAGTATATATGGTTGTTGTGACAACGAGATCCCAGAGACAATGAAAGTTCTGATAATGCAGGTGATTTAGAGACTGTGCTATCAGAAATTAGCAAAAGAGCTAATTTTAATGTTAGTCATTTTTATAAACTGCTGGCCTGTAATAAAAATCTGCTGCATTTGAAGGAGGAACCTTCGTAGTTTGTCCCATTTAGTGGCACTAATTGAACAGATGTCTAATGCTATAGCTAATGATGAATTGTAATCCACAAGGGGCCATACAGTCATTGGTTTGCATATCACTCAGAAAATCTGAAAGAAGCCAAACTAATAGTTCCTCAAAAATGATGAAAGGCACAAAATGATACTTTACCACTGCTGCCATTGTTCAGGAAGGCTGAGTCTGACAAGAATTCAAAGAACCCTTTCGAGAAATTTCAAAACAGCCTTTAAAGAATATGATTTTCCTTGAAAACCCTGATAAACAGTGTAGGAGTGTAGAGGAAGAAGAGTATGTATGAAGGGAAGTGGACAGAAACTATTCACTTAACATGCATTCAATGTTACCTAGAGATGACAAAACTGATGTATCAGGATGCTATCACATTTGTATGGCCACACTGTCATGTGACTCTATTACACTGCCTTGAAATGGAGTTGAAACATTTCAATAGCCCTTTCTCAAAATCAGGAAAATATTGAGATGGATTTGGGAGTTTTCTTATTCAGTGCGAACTGCGACGAGTCTGTGTCCAGCTGAGTCTCAATTACTAATTATTTAAAGGAATGCAGAGGTGGTCCAAGCATGTTAAATGGTCCTGACTGCTGTGGGATTTCAAGCATCCTGTTAACAGTTCATTTAGCATCCCAAAATCACTTAGAATTGGAATGGGTTGGGCTAAATCTCTTGTGATGGGCTAGGTGATCCATTAGGGCTTGTCTACACTACAGAGAAGATCGAAGCTGCAACAGTTAATCTTCCGGGGTTCAAATTAGCAGGTCTAGTGAAGACACCCTAATTTGAACTGAGAGGGCACTTCCATCGGCGCTGGTAGTCCTGCTCCTCCTGAGGGGTAAGGGAAGTTGGCGGGAGAGTGTGCTCCCGCCAACCTCCCACCATGTGGATGGCGCCAAAACATGATTTAAGATACTCTGACTCCAGCTACATAATTAATGTGTCTGGTGTTGCATATCTTAAGTCGACTTTCCTCTTTAGTGTAGACCAGACCTTAGAGTTTGGTGATACTCTTGCACAACTGTAACATGAACCCTCCAAAGAAATGATAAGACCCAAACTTTCAGGTCTGGATTTGGACAGAGAAAGGCTAAATGGTTATGGAGCAGAGGCTGTGGTAGCTCATCAGCCTACAGTACTCAGCTGCCATGTATTGAAGAATGAAGAGAAAAGGTGTGGCTAATTTGGAAGGGGGAAAGAATGGACTCAGTTCAGGAAGAATCTTTTTTATCCTGTTTAGCTCTCAGAATACAGTGGATGGAAAACTGCTGTGTGAAATGTACAAATACCCCAAGAAGGAGAGGAATTAGAGCTTCCTTTCTCTGTGTCAGTAGTGCACCAATCATACCCCTGAAGGTCATTGAGAACCCCGAGCATCAAGTTTAAACAAAGACATTAATTATCTTACCCATTACAAAGATAGCTTCCCCAATTATCACCTCTAATATCATTAGCTCACAGACATTTACCTCCCCCCCATCCCTCTTCTGTTCTGAAATTTGATTTGTCCTTTTCATATGTGTTCATTTTTTTAAATTGTATCCTTTGGTATATATGGTTGTGACAGTTTTCTTCCACTATTTGATCTGAGGAAGTGGGTCTGGCCCACGAAAGCTCATCACCTAATAAACCATCTTGTTAGTCTTTAAAGTGCTACATAGTCCTTTTTTTTGTTTGAGCTACAATAGATGCTTGTTACAAAGGCAGGCAAACACAAGCCCAGAGTTTCAAACTAAATCAACATGAAGATCATTTGTAAGCAACTTTCCTTTCTTCTGTGCATGCTGTTCACAGCCAGGCACTCTGCATTTGATAGAAGCCAACCAGAGGGGAAAAGGGACCTTCCTCTCTACACAAGCTAGTAAAACCAAATGATGAATATAAACATTTCAATTTGTCCTGCTTCTTGTCAGCTGAAATAAAACAGGCATGCTTTCCTATGGCTTTTTTCTGCTTTTGGGTATGAACTAAACAAAAAAATTCCATCCAGGTTTCCAAGATGCTTATAAAAATCTCCAAGATCTAAGCACGACAAGCAACTACATATTTCAAATTCAGTAAATGTTGTAAAGTAGCACTGGGGCAATTTGATATTTGTAAACGACTCAGATGTAGAAGGTGGGATCAACAAACAATTGGGTTAGAACATTATGCAATGGTTTCTTAATATTCTGCAGTGATAGCGTTTGATTCTCTTCTTCACAATCTCAAATTTTACTGTGTACATTCATTTAAATTCTCCTACTGGTTTTCAAAACTCCACATAGACTAATTTTACTCTACATAGCTTTCTGATCGCTCATGGCCACCTACTGCTTTTATAGTTCAGACTCCTCTTTGCCCCGGACAATGTTTCTCCACAGCTAATCTTTCATTTGTTCTTATTCCTACCCCTTCTTTGTCTTCCAAGCTACTGAGTCACTTCTTCTATCAAATTTTCCCTCAGTGCCTCTCTTTTGCCTCTGACTCTCTTTCTAATGTGTCATTCAGTGATGTAATACAGAGGTGAACTGCGACATGGTACATTTAAAATTGCATTCACTATGCATCAGGTACTGACAAGGTGGGAGGGTATAGGCGATGAGTGTACAGCTTAGATAAAAGTTTTGAGATAATTTTTTTCTGATGATAATGTGAAACTATCATGCAAGGCAAACATGCTCATTTTAACCCATTCATGTACAGTAATGTGAAAGTGTATCACAAGGAAGCTGCTTCCCACCTTATTTGCTGTGAACCTTTGACTCAGAACCTCCGGCATGAAATTCTAAAAGGTTCAGAAGGCAACAGATTTGAAGCTGAATGTAGGTTCAGAAGAAGCACTTTTCTAGCTTGATTATCTTTGTTTCCTGCAGCTAAGAATCAGTATGTCTTTTTCAGCTGAGATGAACCTGCTTTTGAAGAGCATTCTTTGAAAAGCTATTAAGAAGAATTAAAAGCTAGAACATCTGCTAAATGGATAAATTTATACAGCGTAAAAGACTGGTGGGACAAATTTGACAATTGAACCTGAGTTTTCACCTAAATGTTTGGTCAGACTCAAGTATCTAGATGGGAACGCAAGCTACATGTTAGTTCTTCATCTTTTTTATGTCAATTTGGCAGCAGCTCAGATTTAGTACAAGTCTTTAAATTCAATTATTTTGCTATGAAGTATACAATTATTATAAGGCTCTAGCCAGTGGTCTTGCAACATTTTCGTCTTGACTTTGTTTTCATTCCTTTCTCCTTACTTGTACTGTGTGGAAAGGTTAAGCATCATAGTACCATTGGAAGGAGCTGTCAGACATCTTTAATGGAGACATAATAAAACATCATAGAAACAAATGAAATAATTATACATTTTCCCTTTTATCTCTTAAAGGCCACAATTCAGGTTATGGAAACATTATTTTCTTTGGTGTCTCAAAAAGAAAGAAAATAACCAGTCCTAAGTCCTCAGAGAGCAGTTTCTCTACAGATAGTAACTGTAATTGCAAAATTGTCTCATTCCCATGAACAAGTAGCCTTTAAATTACATGTGTAAATTACATGGCCATGGGATAAGAGGGAAGGTCCTTTCTTGGATTGCGAACTGGTTAAAAGACAGGAAACAAAGGGTAGGAATAAATGGTAAATTTTCAGATTGGAGAGGGGTAACTAGTGGTGTACCCCAAGGGTCAGTCCTGGGACCAATCCTTTTCAACTTATTCATAAATGATCTGGAGAAAGGGGTAAGCAGCGAGGTAGTAAAGTTTGCAGATGATACCAAACTGTTTAGGATAGTCAAGACAGAAGCAGACTGTGAGGGACTCCAAGAAGATCTCACCAAACTCAGTGATTGGGCAGCAAAACGGCAAATGAAATTTAATGTGGATAAGTGTAAAGTAATGCACATTGGGAAAAATAACCCCAACTATATGTACAGTATGATGGGGGCTAATTTAGCTACGACAAATCAGGAAAGGGATCTTGGAGTTATTGTGGACAGTTCTCTGAAAACTTCCACAGAGTGTGCAGCGGCGGTCAAAGAGGCCAATAGGTTGCTAGGAATTATTAGGAAAGGGATAGAAAATAAGACACAGAATATCTTACTGCCCCTGTATAAAATTATGGTACGCCCACATCTTGAATACTGTGTACAGATGTGGTCTCCTCACCTCAAAAAAGATATTTTGGCCTTGGAAAGGGTTCAGAAAAGGGCAACTAAAATGATTAGGGGTTTGGAATGGGTCCCATATGAGGAGAGGTTAAAGCGACTGGGACTTTTCAGTTTAGAAAAGAGGAGACTGAGGGGGGATATGATAGAGGTCTATAAAATCATGAGTGGTGTGCAGAGGGCTGATAAAGAAAAGTTATTTATTAGTTCCCATAATAGAAGAACTAGAGGACACCAAATGAAATTAATGGGTAGCAGGTTTAAAACTAATAAAAGAAAGTTCTTCTTCACACAGTGTGTAGTCAACCTGTGGAACTCCTTGCCAGAGGAGGCTGTGAAGGCTAGGACTATAATAGAGTTTAAAGAGAAGCTGGATAAATTCATGGAGGTTAGGTCCATAAAAGGCTATTAGTCAGGGGATAAAATGGTGTCCTTGGCCTCTGTTTATCAGAGGCTGGAGAGGGATGGCAGGAGACAAATCGCTTGATCATTGTCTTTGGTCCACCCTCTCTGGGGCACCTGGTGCTGGCCACTGTCGGTAGACAGGATACTGGGCTAGATGGACCTTTGGTCTGACCCAGTACTGCCGTTCTTATGTTCTTATAGACTACACACAGTCCTCCTTCCTTCTCTGCTAGTAATTTTTTTAGCAGGCTGGCCAGCAACCTGGCTCACTCCTGGTTTGCGATGGGTCCAGTACCTACTCCTGCTGTGACTCTGCATTTAAATTATATTAGGAGCCATCCAGTCAGGTATCCTAGCTCAGTTCTGGTTTGTGCTGAATCTGGGAGCTCAGATCCCTCCCTACAGACAGGGGCTGCTGACACCCCACGCTGCTGTCTCTGTATCACAAGGCAACAGGCAGCCAGTCCATGAGGAGAGCTGGTTTTTAAACTGGCTCCCCTCACATACCAGCTCCTGACTGGCACCCTGCACTGCATCCCCTAATACAGAGGCAAGCAGCATGGAGTGGCAAGGGGCTCTTTGGGAGTGGAGCCGGATTGCACTGGCTGCTGGTTCCACTAATCTATAGAATAGTTGACTAATCAATAAGAATTCATGAGGTTAATCAACTATTCAATTAACTGATATTTAACATCCCTAGTCCAGATGTGGATTTCTGACTCACAGAGGAGTACAGCTAGTTCGGATTAGAAGCCTAATCCGAACTAGCTACTCCGTGCCACGTGTAGCCGCGCTGCACGGGGTTCGAACTAGCCAGGATTTAAAAATGGCGGCGCCCGGCTTATGCAAATGAAGCCTGGGAAATTCAAATCCCGGGCTTCATTTGCAAGTGCGGTATGCCTACATTACCCTCCTAGTTCGAATTAGGAGGGTAGTGTAGACATACCCTCAGAGAGCAGATAGGGAGAGGAGATAGGAAGGAGGATATGTCTACACTTGCCCCCTAGTTCACACTAGGGAGGCAAATGAAGCATACCGAAGTTGCTAATGAAGCACGGGATTTACATATCCCACGCTTGATTAGCATATTCACGGCCGGTCGCCATTTTAAAAAGCCGGTCGCCCGAATTAACTCGCCGCGTGGAGATGTGGTAGTCCTATCCAAAACCCTTCTCTCGAATTAACTGTTACTCCTCGTGCAATGTCATGAAAATTCAACCCACCCAAGGATAGAAAATGTTAGAGGGAACACTGGCTGGCAGACCAAAGAATGGGAGTGAAGAGGTGCTGGAGAAGAGCAGAAGGACCTAATTGGATATCAGGAGAAAGTCCTTGGGAGGAGTTGGTTGGGAAAGTGGCTTAGGGAAAAGCTGCAGCTCTGGTGGTGGAGGAATCTGCTGCTGCTGCCATTAGAATCTCTGGGATGAAACCCAGAGCCAAGGGTGGGCCCGAGTTTCCCCCCAATCCTCCCTACACTACTATGGAGGCAACCCCTGGAGGGAGTTTGGGAGTAAAGAAGGGTTCATCCCAAAATCTGTTTGACTGGCCTATGGTGTCAGAGATGGCTCTTCAGGCTGTGACCCTTGCCTCCTGTAATAAGTGAGAGGCTATGTGGAGGTCCACAGCAAGCCTCTGAGCAGCCTAGAGGTGCAGGACTCCCAGGGAAAGCTGCGGCTTTGTCACAGTATGGAGTTATAAATGTAATATGAGAATTAGGGTGGACAGGAGACCATCTGTATTTTCATCAGAAACCCTAATCCTTCCATTTTCCCCCTACTACTACAGCCCATTCTTTAGACTGCAATCACTGCACAGTCTACGCTGGCGAGTTCTTGCGCAAAAAAGGCCATTCTTGCGCAAGAACCCACAGAGTGTCCACACTGCCCCACCCACTCTTGTGCAAGAAGATTTACTGTACAGCGTCGGAAGACAGGGCTTTTTGCGCAAGAGCGACGCTCTTTTCTAACAAATGTAAGCCTTGCGCAAGAGAGCAGTGTGGATGTGCGGCAGGGGTTTCTTGCGCAAGAAAGCCCTATGGCTAAAATGGCCATCAGAGCTTTCTTGCGCAAGAGAGCAACCCTTGCACAAAAGCACATGGCAAGGTGGACGTGTTCTTGCTTAAGAATTCTTGTGAAAGAACCCGGTAGTGTAGACATAGCCTGGGACTACTATTCCTTTGGGGTGGTGCAAATTAGTGTCTTGAAAAATCATAAAAATTAGTGACCCAGCTTTGGCATCCGTATGTTACAACTGGCTATATTTGTCACGCTCATTTACACAGGCAGGTGTTATACGTAAGAGCTCATTTGGAGGCATTTTGCCTGTGTCACATGAATACCGTTATTTCAACTTGCCTTAAATCTTCTTTTCTTCTTTGTTTCATGTACAAGGGGAAAGGAGGCAGATATTAAATCTGGTAAAAATCTGTTTTGAGGGAGGATGTGGAGCCTGGCATCTCCTCATTCTTTCAGCAGGGTTCTTCCGCATATGACAATGGCAATTTGCTGACTCTGCAATTTCAATACACACTGAATGACAGACAATTCAGGTAAAAAAAAAAGAACTAGCAGTTTTTGACAGGCCTGTCCATACACATCTTTTCAATTTCCACTACATTAAATCTCTCCGGATGATATGCCATGATGTTGTCTGTCACAAAGCCAGAGACCAGCTCAAATGACTAGGCTCTGACAATGTAATCCTGGAGCAGGGGAGGAGGAGCTGGGGTAGGTGATGGAGTTGGTCAGGAAGATGAGAAGGCAGAGGAAAAAGAAGACCTCTACTCATGGTGTCTAGTGTTCATGTCTATGTCCCCAGAAACAATTCATGGACATATTGAAGTATGGGATTTTTGGCATTAATATTACCCTGCATCTCAAGGAACTGGAATCACTTTCTGTGAGTAGATATTTTGCTCTTTGCAGCACTATCTACCACTGCACCTTGCCTTTTTTTGCGTGTCATTCCACAATACTGGACTCAGACCCAGAAATGAGGGGGATTTGTCTTCGAAAATGATGCCGAATATCTGTAGGAGAGAGAAATCTTCTGGAAGCTGCTTTTCCACATGCTGACTCTTTCTGTGAAACTCAGTAGTGGATTGTACAGGATTCATTTTCTTTATCACCTCGGTGTCAAACCTTGCACTTTAGATTTGCATAATTGGATAAGAATCAGTGAGGTGTAGTCTGCATGATTCTGTAATGTACATTTTTCTGAGCTTCCTACATCTCAGTGTTTGTGTCTCTTTTATTTGCAAAAGGCTGCTCTGATTTCCTAGTGTTTTTAGGAGTTCAGTTGGGTATTTATCCTTCCTTTGCTTATTTCCCAAAACCTCTTTATAAGAGGAATTCTGCTTTTCCTAGATTCTCCCAACATAAAGATTTTTTTCTATGACTGAAAGTTTCCCTCAGTTTTACCTTAGAACCAATCCAGGGAAGTCTATCAAATGTACGTCTCATAGATTAATGAATATGAGCTAGATCTTTTTGCCCAAAGGTAAATCCTAATAACTCCATTGTTTTCTGTGGGGTAATTCTGAATTTATGCTGGTATAACGGAGCGCTGATCCAGCCATATATTGAGTAGAATGGTCCATGGGCTAGGGCTGTAGCCTGGGGCTTGAGAGGCTAGAATGCAATTCACTGCTCTGCTACAGAGTTTCTGTGTGACTTTACCTATTAGGGTCAGATTTGTACAGGTATTTAGGTGCTTATAGCTGCCTACTAGATTTTCAGAAGCACCAAACTCTACTGAAATCAACATGTTTATATCCCTATTTACAGTACCTTATTCCTGAATTTTAATGTTTTTTTTCTGGTCCAAACCCTAAGGTCCTCACACAGTGCTAACTCAGGGTATGTCTACACTACAGCACTAATTCGAACTAACTAAGCTAATTCGAATTAGCACATCTAGACTTAAAAAGCTAGTTTGAATTAGCGTTTTGCTAATTCAAACTAGCATGTCCACATTGAGTGGACCCTGAACTGAGATTAAGGATGGCCGGAAGCAGTGTCGGCAGGGCATCAGGTTAGGACTTAGAGAGAGGAGCTGCTGTCTCAGGCTAGCTGAGGGCTGTGCTTAAAGGGACCCGACCCCTACCCCGGACAGACAGTTCTCAGGGCTTGGAGTGCCCTGAGTGCCCACACTGAGCACATCACAGCACTCGGCCATCAGACCGGCTGCACTTGCCGCAGGCTGCCATCCGGAGGGGGGGAGGTCAATCAAGGGGCTTCAGGAAAGCTTCTACCCCGATGAGCCCACAGAGCCAGCCCAGTCCTCCCCATCAGGGGCTTGTACCCCATTCCTTCCTCACCTTCCACTTACCCCTCCCTAGCCCCCCTTCCTGATGTACAAAATAAAGGACACGTGTGTTCAAAAATAGAAACTCTTTATTGAACAAAACTCGGGGAGACTGGGAAAAGGAGGTGGGAGAGGGGAAGAGAGAGGGTGGGAGAGGGGAGGGCAACTACAATATCAGGGGTTTGGAACAGGTCCCATATGAAGAGAGGCTAAAGAGACTGGGACATCTCAGCTTAGAAAAGAGGAGACTGAGGGGGGATATGATAGAGGTCTATAAAAGCATGAGTGGTGTGGAGAGGGTGCATAAAGAAAAGTTCTTCATTAGTTGGGGGCAGGTAAGCAAAGCCCACAGGTAAGTGCTGCATGTGCGGGACTGGGAGATGGGTTGGAAATGCGGGGGCTATGGCCTATAATGGCAAGGAGAAAGGAGTGTCAGGGCACAACAGGGAGGCAAGATCAAATCAGTATCTTAGATGCCTATATACAAATGCGAGAAGTATGGGTAATAAGCAGGAAGAACTGGAATTGCTAACCAATAAATACAACTATGATATCATTGGTATTACAGAAACCTGATGGGATGGGACGCATGATTGGAATGTTGGTATGGAAGGGTACGGCTTGCTCAGGAAGGACAGACAGGGAAAAAAGGGAGGAGGGGTTGCCTTGTATATTAAAAATGTACACACTTGGACTGAAGTGGAGATGAATGTAGGAGATAGCTGTGTAGAGAGTCTCTGGGTTAAGCTAAAAGGGGTAAAAAACGAGGGTGATATCATGTTAGGAGTCTACTACAGGCCACCTAGCCAGGTGGAAGAGGTGGATGAGGCCTTTTTTAAACAATTAACAAAACTATCCAAAGCCCAAGATTTGGTGGTGATGGGGGACTTCAACTATCCAGACATATGTTGGGAAACTAACACAGCGAGGCACAGGCTATCCAATAAGTTTCTGGACTGCATTGGAGACAACTTTCTGTTTCAGAAGGTTGAAAAAGCTACCAGAGGAGAAGCTGTTCTGGATTTGGTTTTAACAAATAGGGAGGAACTAGTTGAGAACTTGAAAGTGGAAGACAGTATAGGGGACAGTGATCACGAAATAATAGAATTCATGATCTTAAGGAAAGGTAGAAGGGAGACCAGCACAATTGAGGTAATGGATTTCAGGAAGGCAGATTTTGATAAGCTCAGAGAACTTGTAGGTAAGGTCCCATGGGAAGCAAGACTGAAGGGAAAAACAACTGAGGAGAGTTGGAAGTATTTCAAAGGGACGTTGTTAAGGGCCCAAAAGCAAACAATTCCGCTGTGTAGGAAAGATAGAAAATATGGCAAAAGACCAGCTTGGCTTAACAAGGAGATCTCAAAATAAAAAAGGAGTCCTATAAAAAATGGAAACTAGGACAACTAACAAAGGATGAATATAGGCAAGCAACACGGGAATGCAGGGGCAAGATTAGAAAGGCAAAGGCACAAAATGAGATCAAACTAGCTACAGGCATAAAGGGAAACAAGAAGACTTTTTATAAATACATTAAAAGCAAGAGGAAGACCAAGGACAGGGTAGGCCCACTGCTTAGTGAGGAGGGAGAAGCAGTAACAGGAAACTTGGAAATGGCGGAGATGCTCAATGACTTCTTTGTTTCGGTCTTCACCGAGAAGTCTGGAGGTGTGCCTAACGTAGTGAATACAAGCAGAGAGAGGGTAAGTTTAGAAGATAGGATACACAAAGAACAAGTTAAAAGTCACTTAGGAAAGTTAGATGTCAGCAAGTCACCAGGTCCTGATGAAATGCATCCCAGGATACTCAAGGAGCTGATAGAGGAGGTATCTGAGCCTTTAGCTATGATCTTTGAAAAATCATGGCAGACGGGAGATTCCAGAAGACTGGAAAAGGGCAAATATTGTGCCCATCTATAAAAAGGGGAATAAGAACAACCCAGGAAACTATAGACCGGTCAGTTTAACGTCTGTCCCAGGGAAGATAATGGAGCAGGTAATTAAGGAAATCCTATGCAAACACTTGAAAGGTAATAAAGTGATAGGGAATAGCCAGCATGGGTTTGTGAAGAACAAGTCATGCCAAACTAATCTGATAGCTTTCTTTGATAAGATAACGAGCCTTGTGGATAAGGGAGAAGCGGTGGATGTCATATACCTAGACTTTAGTAAGGCATTTGATACAGTCTCGCATGATATTTTTATTGATAAACTAGGCAAATATAACTTAGATAGGGCCACGATAAGGTGGGTGCATAATTGGCTGGATAACTGTAGTCAGAGAGTTGTTGTTAACGGTTCTAAATCCTGCTGGAAAGGGATAACAAGTGGAGTTCCTCAAGGGTCTGTTTTGGGACCCGTACTGTTCAATATCTTCATCAATGATGTAGATATTGGGATAGAGAGTACGCTTATTAAGTTTGCAGATGATACCAAACTGGGTGGGGTTGCGACTTCTTTGGAGGATAGGGACATAATTCAAAATGACCTTAGCAAGTTAGAGAAATGGTCAGAGGTAAACAGGATGAGGATTAATAAAGAGAAATGCAAAGTGCTCCACTTAGGAAGGAACAATCAGTTCCATACATACAAGATGGGAAGCGACTGTCTAGGAAGGAGCATGGCGGAAAGGGATCTAGGGGTCATAGTGGACCACATGAGTCAACAGTGTGATGCTGCTGCAAAAAAAGCAAATATGATTCTAGGTTGTATCAACAGGTGTGTTGTAAGCAAAACTCGTGAAGTCATTCTGCCGCTCTACTCTGCACTAGTTAGGCCTCAGCTGGAGTACTGTGTCCAGTTCTGGGCGCCACATTTCAAGAAAGATGTGGAGAAATTGGAAAGGGTACAGAGAAGAGCGACAAGAATGATTAAAGGTCTAGAGAACATGACCTATGAAGCCAGGCTTCATGAACTGGGCTTGTTTAGTTTGGAAAAAAGAAGATTAAGGGGGGACATGATAGCGGTTTTCAAATATCTAAAAGGGTGTCACAAGGAGGAAGGAGAAAATTTGTTCCTCTTGGTTTCTGAGGACAGGACAAGGAGTAATGGGCTTAAAGTGCAGCAGGGGAGGTTTAGATTGGACATTAGGAAAAAATTCCTAACTGTCAGGGTGGTCAAATATTGGAATAAATTGCCAAGGGAGGTGGTGGAATCTCCCTCTCTGGAGATATTTAAGAACAGGTTAGATAGACATCTGTCAGGGATGGTGTAGGTGGAGCTTGGTCCTGCCTTGAGGGCGGGGGGCTGGACTCGATGACCTCTTGAGGTCCCTTCCAGTCCTATTATTCTATGATTCTATGATTCTATGAGTTCCCATAATAGAAGGACTAAAGGACACCAAATGAAATGAATGGGTAGCAGGCTTCAAACTAACAACAGAAAGTTGTTCTTCACAAAGCAAATAGTCAACCTGTGGAACTCCTTGCTGAAGGAGGCTGTGAAGGCTAGAACTAGAACAGAGTTTAAAGAGAAGCGAGATAAAGTCATGGAGGTTGGGTCCATGGAGTGCTATTAGACAGGGGGTAGAAATGGTGTCCCTGGCCTCTGTTTGTGGAAGGCTGGAGATGGATGGCACGAGACAAATGGCTTGGTCATTGTCAACAGCGGCCAACACTAGGTACCCTGGAGGGGATGGACCGAAGACAGACAGGCTACTGGCCTAGATGAACCTTTGGTCTGACCCAGTACGGCCATTCTAAGCTCAGGGCTCAGGGTCGGGGGTCTCACTGGACCACCTTGATTTTCATGCCAACCTGCTCCTGGGTGTCCAGGCTGGCAGCTATCCTGCCCTAGACGGCCATTTTCCTGTGCCTAGTGTGGAGGTCATGGATGAGGTCCATGATCTCCGCACTAGACCAGGCGGGTGCCCGCCTCTTGTGGCCCCGGGCAGGCTCCTGGGAGCCGCCAGCCTGGTCCCGGGAAGAGGAGGAGGGCTGCGTGGCAGCGGGTGGCTGGCTTGAGCCGTGCCAGGTGCAGGGTCTGCTGGCTGGGTGCTGGCAGGCTTGCACCTGGCATGGGCACCGTAGCCAGATCGTGCCCCTTTAAAGGCTCCAGGGCCAGGAGGGGGGCATACGAGTTTCCCTGGTGGTGCCCAGAGTGGCCACCAGGGAAAGCTGGGGAGGGCTAGCCTCCCACTAGTTCGAATTAAGTGGCTACACAGCCCTTAATTCTAACTATTTAATTCAAACTAGGCGTTAGTCCTCGTAGAATGAGGTTTACCTAGTTCGAATTAAGCGCACCGCTAGTTCGAATTAAGTTCGAACTAGCAGTTTGCATGTGTAATGCCTATCAAAGTTAATTCGAACTAACGTCTGTTAGTTCGAATTAACTTTGTAGTGTAGACATACCCTCAGTTCTTACCCAGGCATAACTCCTGTTGATGTCTCAAAAGTCAAGACAGGATGAGCTAAGTACATATTTCAGGATTTGAATGATAGAAAATAGATTATATGGGCTTAGAACCATTTTCATTATTCATCAGTTGCTCTTTAAGGAAGTCAAAGAACAGAATGCAGGTGCAGGATTAAAACGAATAGCGCTCTGTAGGGCACCTGGTTACTGTAAAGCAAACAGCAAAGTCAGCAGGTGCTGCAGCCCAGTTCTCTTAATTGTTGCAGCCCTATGGAATCAGACATGTACCAGTTCAGTGAGCCTCCCAGTCAGAATCTAATAAAACATACATTGTACTGGGAGGTCACCAGGATTCTTGCATGAATCACTTTTATAAACCAGCCTAGTACAAAATAATGAACAAAACAAAAAATTATCTGACCACACTGTATTAGGGTCAAGCCAGAACAGTGCAGGAAGTAAGATGATGTGCAGGAAGGGCTGCAGAGAGGGAAGTTAATGCTGTAAAACATCAATTGATATCTGCTAAGAAGAGTGACTAGTCTGCAGGGCCGCATGAGGTTTTCTTTCACAGCCAAGCAGGTCATTAAAGTATGGCCTACTTGTATCCTTTATCCATTATTTGGAGTCCTTGAAAAGCATTGCTTAGTAGTGCTCTCAAGAAGCTAGTGTGCTATGCTTCTGTGAGCTGTTTAGGTGATTATCTTTGAAACCTTAACGTGCATAGGAAACAACAGTTAAAGCCGCAGGAAATTTGTAGTTTCACGGTTTAGCGAAGAACACACAGGAAACACATTTAATGGATGTTCTGCTGTCACCCACACAGAAGTCAACCTCTCCCAGCAAACAGGGTATTTGCGGCAGATGAGTTGGACTCTCCTCCCTTTCCAACTAATTCACTGCTAAACTCTTATTAGGAGAGAGTAAGAATGACAGCCCTCCCACAGCTGCAGAAAAGTGACTTTGTTAAAGAGTCCCCCAAATCTGAAAAGTTACTTTTCTCTGTGGGTTGGATATTGATTTCTCTGGGTGCTGAGTTCCTGTGAGTTCCTACTCTGTCTTTTGTTGTCTCAAAAGGTTGGTTTTCATTGTGATGAAGCCAGACAGGTAATGCTTTTGTCGCAGCTAGAACAAAGGAAGTTCAGTGGTCCTCTTCTGCCATTTCTTATACTGAGGATCAATCTTTCTAAGTGTGACAGAGAAGCTGACACTTGATTTCAGGGTCTCCCCTCAAGATCACACTGAATTTAGTGAAGTAGAGTTAGCCCCATTTTGCACTTGTGTGTGGAAGAGCAGAATCAGACCAAAGATTTCTTCTGTGTTCCTTGGAGGAATCAGGTACTAACTCCAAACACAGGAGAAAGGGGCAATCCATTACTGCAGTGTGGGACATTTATATTCCCAACTCCCCCTCCCATCTCGAGGGCTTAACGAGGTTTGAGAGAAGTGCCTGGTGTCTCAGTGCTAGACCATAGCCTTTCATTCATCTGTAACCAAATGTTAGGGCTCACACAAGTTATTTGATTATATTTCTAATGCTGTAACTTCTTTTGTGGGGAGCACAGAAGTATTGTCATCTTGAACAAAATTGCAGGAGTGAAATGGACACCAAGGTAAAATGGTGTGAATTTACCAGTCACAGTGTGTTGTGTTTGTGTTGCAGAAAAAAGCCAGCTAAAGAAGGCTCTGGCATGACACTAAAGCAGGGACTATGAGACTAATGAGGTACCATTGTCAACCAAAGAGATGAAAACAAAATTAAGAGCAGATCATAAACCTCAAAGTTCCCACAAAGCAGCTCATCGTAGGGACCATCAGGAATGGAGTTGTCATGGGTTTGAACAGCACAAAGGGATGCCAAGAGGAAGGCACTCAGTTGCTAATAATAATAATAATAAATATTAATAAATGTTGGAGTTGTTGACCTGATGACATCATTCCCATAAGCAGCACCTTGTGTTGGTGCTTCTAGGGGATAGCAGTGGAGGTGAGCAATGAATCTGGTTTGTACTGGCATGGGATGTGTTATGGGGCACCCTTTTAGAAACAGCCTCTAATTTTATTCCGACAACTTGGTTCCTGTAATCAACTTCATGTGCAATCATCTGTACTGCAGGTGGTAATGACATTGAGTGACCCTGGCCCCACTGAAGTCATTATTAACATTCCCATTAACTGCAGCACAGCCAGTATTTCTTCTCACATTTATGGTACGTGATTCAGCCCTAAAAAGAGGGAGTTAGGTAGCAAAGTGCTGTCATTAGCACCTTCATTTAATAATATCTTACTGATGAAGGGAATAATTTTCTGGTTACACATTTAGAAACTGAATTGAGTTCTTCTAAAAATTTTGACCCTAAATTGTGGTTAGCCCCAATGCAAAGCCAGCCTGTGTTTTAATACTCATTTATTTCTAGATCAAAATTCTGATGAGCATCTGCAGCCTAATTTGATGCAGCATAATTAATAACTAGTCTGCATTTTAGCAGAGCCAAGAGGTGGATTTTGTCCAGCAATTTAGATGAGTTCTATTTTACACTCTTTCTTGATGACTGGTATGAATGGTGCCACTCACTGACACAAAATGAAACCAACACAACCTGAGTAGGCGGAATGAAAAGCAATTGGCACAGCTAGGAATATTAGTTGGGTAGTAGCCATGTGGTCTGGGGAGTTGGAACTGTAGAATCAGTTCTTTTTAACTGCTAAACTATGAATTCCTTCTGCCTTCTCAGAACATGGTTTGAATACGTTTAGTACAACCTTGATCAAAGGTTGGAGAAACTTGTGTCTTCTGTTTATGCACAGAATAAATTCAACATAGGGGAGCTGCCTTTAGATCAGGGGTGGGTACAAGGGCCTCCACGGGCCGGATCCGGCCCACCAAGTGGATTGATCTGGCCCACAGAGGCCCTGACGCTCCCCCGACCCCAGGCCAATTAGGGCCTGGGGACGGGGGAAGTGCACAAAGTTTCCTTTGCCCAAACAGGAACACATAGTGCTTTGAAGCACCACGCACTGCTGGCAGGTCGGAAGGAGGCTTCATGTGCTCCCCACCCCCAGGCCTTGATTTCTTCCCACCACCAGGGGCATGGGTGCTTAGTAGGAAGGGGGGACAAAGGGGCTTCCCCAACCCCAGATCAATCATGGTCTGAGTGTGGGGAAGTCCAAAGCATCCTGGCCCCGCCCCTTCCTTTTGAGGCCTCGCCCTTTCCAGTGCGACTTGGGGCCACTTCAAGTTATGGTGAAATCTCTTTATAAGAGGAATTCTGCTTTTCCCAGATTCTCCCAGCATAAAGAGTTTTTTTTTATGACTGAAGTTAAGTTTCCTCTGATGAAAATTGGTTCCGTGTATACAGTCCTTGGCCTCTCTGCTGACATTTTCAACCAAGGTTCCAAGCACTACCTTGTGGAAGAAAGTCACCCATTGACCACAAACTGTCAGATTCTGCATCATAGCCATAAAACAATCAACAGATTTCTGACCTAACTAGTGACATAGCAATGAAAGGATAAATATCCTTTTACTAGTTTCCTGAACCATTCCTCCTTTTGATTCTATTTCTATTTTACCAAATGACTTCTTTTTTAATCTTCAGGTATTTTCTAACTCCATATTAAAGCAGAGGAAAGAGAATGTGTGCTAGGTTTCCCCTGTACTATATTTCCTCTTCCATTAAGGTCATCTTAAAAGTTGCTCTGATAGAATTCCTTTATGCTGATAATGCTGCTCTTGTCTCTCATAGTGAAGTTCGCCTACAAGAGTTTGTAAATTGCCTCCATTAACTTCATTAGTGTGAAAAATACAATGATAATGGGGTAAGGCACAGAATGTGATACTAATCTCCAAACCATAGACTCATTTTGTTACCTGGGAGCTACTATTATTAAGAAGTTGTCAATGGATGAGGAGTTGGACACTGGGATGGCAGCTACCAACTTTGGTAGCTACCAATCTCACAAAACAAGCATGGAAGAACAAGAAGCATGCGATGAAGATTAAGATCTTGATTTATAAAGCTTGTTTACTCAGCATCCTCCTTTATGGCAGCGAGACATAACTTCATATAGCAGTCAAGAAAAGAGACTCAATGATTTCCATCTCTACTGCCTGTGATCTATTCTGGCTCTCATTTGGCAACATAAAATCACCAAGGAAGAAGTGCTAATGAGGGCACAAATCTCCAGCCTGAGCTGATATTAGCCTAACAGCTATTATCAAGTACAACCATCTTCATTGGTTACATCATGGGCATAGGAAGCAAGATGGAAGATTTCCTACAGACATTTTATGTGCTGAGTTAAAGGAGAGCCAAAAACAGAGAGGATGCCCAAAACAGGTTTCAAGATGCCTGCAGGAGATATGTAAAATTCTTTCCCAACAGACTAGAGAAGTCTAAGCAAAAGATTGTTCAAGCTGGCAATCCAGTCTAGAGACAAGCAGAACATGATAAATAGTGGTTCTCTACACTAAAAGAAAAAAAAAGACAAAGTAAAAAAATGAGCAATGGTCAGCAGGAAAACTCTTTCATTGCACTCAATGCAATAAAATCTGTTCATTCAGAATTGGCTTTTATAGTAATAAAAAAAGCTGCAACATTAAATTGTAATCTCACATACACCATAACCAAATGTCTGGAAAGATGAATAGGGCCACATATATAGATCCTCTCTTAGATCCCTTTCATTCACAAAAAAGTGAGACAAACCATTGCCAGTTTTTTTAAAAATGTATTTTTTTATGTCTGTGTGTCTCTGATTCATTGACAAATGTTAGTACCTTTTGCCTGGGGTCTAGGAAAATGTAGCAATTCTGCATAATGGACTGAATATTGTGTAGTTTAATTATGAGAAAGCAAAATCACACCAGTGTTGATCATAAAAAGCAATACTAACTTCAGAGATATAGGGAGGAAACTAAAGATATGTCAGCTATCCAAGAAGATGTGATGATGACATTGTTAAAAGTTTTGGATGAACATGGAGAAGAAAGGGCAAGA
Organism: Pelodiscus sinensis; assembly: GCF_052426305.1. Taxonomy (NCBI): domain Eukaryota; kingdom Metazoa; phylum Chordata; order Testudines; family Trionychidae; genus Pelodiscus; species Pelodiscus sinensis. Next base: position 22,789,737 of record NC_143067.1, on the reverse strand, counting down.
GTGTGAGAAGAACGGTGGATATGTTGTGATCAGCGCAATCTTAATGATAGCTGAAGACCGATCGATCCAGGTGATGACATCTATTACAATACCAGCTCTTCTCTGGTTAACATACAAGTAAAGACATTGTGAAAATGCCACCTGCCTTTCATAAATACAACATAATTGGATCTATACAATATTATGCATACCAGCATGGTATGTCAGATGAGAAAGCTTTCAAAAAGAGAGACTTTCAGTTTCATTGTTAATAATTTATCAGAAGTTTAGCAGAGACTTTTCTTTAATTCTTTAGCAGTTCCCATGAAAGTGCGAAAGTTGCAGTCAGAATGTCATAGGGAAACAGCGTTCTGTACAAATCAGCAGACTGAGGATTTCTTCGATAATTATACTTGAAAGATCACTTGAAGACTTCTCAAGATGGTGAGTCTGTCATTGACTTTAATTAAGCATTGCAGATGTTTCCTATGCAATACCAGTAGCTATACAACAGTTGTGCAAAAGCTTCAGGGGTAGCCGAGTTAGTATGTAACAGGAAAAACTTAAACAAATAGTCTACTAGCACCTTAGGGTATGTCTACACTTGCACCCTCTTTCGAGAAAGGGATGCAAATGAAGACATTTGAAATTGCAAATGAAGCCAGGATTTAAATATCCCACACTTCATTTGCATATTTGCATTCTGGCGCTATTTCGAAATAGCGCTATTTCAAAATAACAGATGCTGTTAAGATGTGGTTATTTTGAGAGAAAACCCTTATCTCGAAATAATCCTTATTCCTCGTACAATGAGGTTTACAAGTTTTCGAGAGAAGTATTTTCTCTTGAAATAACCGAGTCTTAACAGCACCTGTTATTTTAAAATAGCACTATTTCGAAATAGCGCCATAACGCAGATATGCATATGAAAGTGCAGGATATTTAAATCCTGGCTTCATTTGCAATTTCAAATATCTCAATTTGCATCCCTCTCTTGAAAGAGGGTGCAAGTGTAAACATACCCTTAAAGACTAACAAAACATGTAGATGGTATCATGAGCTTTTGTGGGCAAAACCCACTTCTTCAGATGACCAGAGTATAAGAAGTCCAGACCCAAGAATAAGTAGGGGGAGAGGGAAGGAGGGGAGGGTAGGAAGAACAAGAGAGACAGGGTATGTCTACACTACAAAGTTAGTTCGGACTAACGGACGTTAGTTCGAACTAACTTTAATAGGCGCTACACTAGCGCTCCGCTAGTTCGAATTTGAATCGAACTAGCGGAGCACTTAGTTCGAACTAGGTAAACCTCATTTTACGAGGATTAAGCCTAGTTCGAACTAGCTAGTTCGAATTAAGGGCTGTGTAGACCCTTAATTCGAACTAGTGGGAGGCTAGTCCTCCCCAGGTTTCCCTGGTGGCCACTCTGGCCAACACCAGGGAAACTCTATGCCCCCTTCCCGGCCCCGGACCCCTTAAAGGGGCACGGGCTGGCTACGGTGCCTGTGCCAGGTGCAAGCCTGCCAGCACCCAGCCAGCAGACCCTGCACCTGGCACGGCTCGAGCCACCCACCCGATGTCCCCCAGCCCACCCCCTCTTCCCGGGACCAGGCTGGCGGCTCCCGGGAGCCTGCCCGGGGCCACAAGAGGCGGGTACCTGCCTGGGCTAGTGCGGACATCGTGGACCTCGTCCACGATCTCCGCACTAGGCACAGGAAAGTGGCCGTCTAGGGCAGGAGAGCTGCCAGCCTGGCCACCCAGGAGCAGGTGTGCATGAAAATCAAGGGGGTCCACTGAGACCCCCGACCCTGAGCCCTGAGCTTACAATGGCCGTCCTGGGTCAGACCAAAGGTCCATCTAGCCCAGTAGCCTGTCTGCTGACAGCGGCCAACCCTAGGAACCCTGGAGGGGATGGACTGAAGACAGTGACCAAGCCATTTGTCTCGTGCCATCCCTCTCCAGCCTTCCACAAACTTTGGGCAGGGACACCACTCCTACCCCCTGGCTAAGACTACTCCATGGACCCAACCTCCATGACTTGATCTCACTTCCCTTTAAACTCTGTTCTAGTTGTAGCCTTCACAGCCTCCTGCAGCAAGGAGTTCCGCAGGTTAACTATTTGCTTTGTGAAGAAGAACAACTTTCTCTTACTAGTTTGAAGTCTGATACCCATTCCTTTCCTTTGGTGTCCTCTAGTCCTTCTTTATGGGAACTCAGGAAGAACTTTTCTGAATGCACCCTTTCCACCCAACCCCTGCTTTTAGAGACCTCTATTCTGTCCCCTCTCCATCTCCTCTTTTCTAAGCTGAACAGTCCCAGTCTCTGTAGCCTCTCTTCATCTGGGACCTGTTCCCAACCCCTGATCATGTTAGTTGCCCTCCCCTCTCCCAGCCTTTCTCTTCCCCTCTCCCACCTCCTTTTCCCAGTCTCCCCCAGTTTTGTTCAATAAAGACAGAGTCAATGTTGGAAGAAACGTTATCTTTATTTTGTACATCAATAAGAAGGGGGGCTAGGGAAGGGTAAGTGGAAGGAGGTGAGGGAGGAATGGGGTACGAGTCCCCGATGGGGAGGACTGGGCTGGCTCTGCGGGCTTCTGGGGGTGGAAGCTCTCCTGCAGCCCCCCGATTGCCCCCTCTCCCCAGATGGCAGCCTGCGGCAAGTGCAGCCGGGCTGATGGCCGAGTGGTGTGATGTGCCCAGTGTGGGTACTCTGGGCACTCCAAGCCAGAACTTCTTTGCAAGCGGGGCACCCCTTAGAACTGTGTGTCCGGGGTGGGGGTCGGGACCCTTTAAGCGCAGCCCTCGGCTAGCCTGAGACAGCATCTCCACGCTCTAAGTCCTCCTCTGATGCCCTGCCGGCACTGCTTCCGGCCATCCTTAAGCCCTGTTCAGAGTCCACTCAATGTGGACTTGCTAGTTCGAATTAGCAAAACGCTAATTCGAACTAGTTTTTAGTTCTAGACGCGTTAGTTCGAATTAGCTTAGTTCGAATTAACTAATTCGAACTAAGTTAGTTCGAACTAGCGCTGTAGTGTAGACATACCCACAGTGAGTAGATAGTTCAGGGTATGTCTACACTACCCCCCTAGTTCGAACTGGGGGCGGGGGGTAATGTAGTCATACGGAGTTGCAAATGAAGCCCGGGATTTGAATTTCCCGGGCTTCATTTGCATGAAGTGGGCCGACGCCATTTTTAAATGCCGGCTAGTTTTAAATGCCACGAGGCGTACAGCTAGTTCAGATAGGAAGCCTAATCCGAACTAGCTAGTTCGTGCCTCATGTAGCCGCGCGGCACGCAGTCCGAACTAGCCGGCATTTAAAAATGGTGCCGGCCAGCTTCATGCAAATGAAGCCCGGGAAATTCAAATCCCGGGCTTCATTTTCAACTCCGTATGACTATATTACCTCCCCTAGTTCGAACTAGGGTGGTAGTGTAGGCATACCCTCAGGTAGTTACAAGAGGCAGTTAAGAACCATTAGCACCTCCATTGTTTGGTTGGTTGTTTAAGTCATTAAAAGGTTCAGTTACACATAGAGGCTATGTCTACACTGCAGAGAACTGCCAAGAATCTACACTGCATGCGCGTTCTAGCTCAAGTAAATTTACAGTACAGCATCAGAAAACAGGGCTTCTTCTGGAAGAATTATTCCTCTCCCCACGAGGAATAAGCCTTCTTGCACACAAGCTCTTCCACAAGAAGGCAGTGTAGACAGGCAACATGATTTTCTTGCACAAGAAACCCGTATGGCTAAAATGACCATCAGAGCTTTCTTGCGCAAGAGAGCATCCACACTGCCATGGACGCTCTTGCGCAAAAGCACATCTCTTGTGCAAAACCACTTGGCAGTGTGGATGTGTTCTTGTGGAAGACCTTTTTTACAAGAACTCTTGCACAAAACAGTTCTTGCGCAAGACGCCTGCAGTGTAGACGTAGCCATTAGAAAGAATAAAAGAACCCTTATTTCTGAACTCTTTTGTGAAGTGCTAGAATAGGTTTTCGTTATTCATAGCTCTCACTGGTGCCCTGTTCCCAGGCATTGGATTACTAAGACCTTGTCTACACTGGCAAGTTTAGTCACAAAAACCTTTTTTTTTTGTCACCAAAACAGTGAGTGCATACACACTACAATGCAACTTTTGTTGAAAAAAACACCCCAGTTTCCATACATGTGACAGACTTTTGTAGTTTCACCTCCCTTTATAGTCAACAAAGAGCTGGTGTTTGTTTTTGTCAAGAGAACTGGCTTTCACCAGTATCCCACAATGCTTGCCCTGATGGCTGTAATCAATGTTTTGTGATCTCTGCTGCCCTGCAAGCATGTGCCCATCCCCCGTTCAAAGCTCTGGGAAGTATCTGACAAATTAGTGAGCTGCTCTCCTTGGGGAACAAAGGAACACACTAGAAACACAGCAGAAAATCTGCTGCTGCAGGGGGAAAGCTGGAGAGATTGCTATGCTACTTTGACATTCCTCAGCATGGAAAGCTAACAGAACTAGAAAGGAATCCTAAGAAGCACAGGAATCACCTCTGCCTTCCCACAACACTGAACTGTGTGATGTTTACCCACATTGCTTTGCTCTTATTTGTTAACAGGGTGCTAGCAATGTGGTCATGAAATGTCGACAGTGGGCAGCAGAAAAACTGGTTTGACCAGTTTTCACTTTTGGTGACTTTTCCATGTTGCCAGCACTTTTGTGGCCAAACCTTTCCAGTGTAGACATAGCTTAAATGTATCAATTATAGAAATTAATGTCTAAACTGGCAGTGAGTGAAATAGAAAAAACAGGTATTGTTTTTCCAATACTTTAGCTTTTTTCAGTGTAACCAATTTTAATAAGCTTACAGCTATAATTTCAAATACAACTATTGTTTTATGGTGATACAATCCAGAGTGAGGTCTTGTGATAAATTTTTATGCCTATAGGCTGGATCTGAAGGGTCCCCAACATAGACAAAAACATTTGTCTTCAATATATATTGATAACATATAATATATACATAGATATAGATAAGGAAAAAAGAAACAAATAGCTTCATTTCCATTGCCTTGAATTATGTCTCCCCAGGCTAGAAGGCTTGCTCCCAGATGCAGTGTAGACGTATCTCAAGGGTATATCTTCCCTGCAGAGTGAAGGTGAGTTTATAGCATGGGGAGTGCAAAGGATCCAGGTCAGCGAGAGGCAATGCTTACTCCCACTGTTGCCCCGTTAAAGGGCAATTGCAATGTCACAGTCTATATACAAGCAGTTCATAAGGCCTAGCCCTGGGCCTGGGCAGGGTGGAAAGACAAAAGAAGGTGGTTGGATAACAGTTTAAGGCTTCGGCCAGGTCCCAGCCAGGTGGGGGTTGAGTCTCCTAGCTGGCAGACAGACAACAAGCACAGGGGTTTTGCCCCCACAGGGGGAAGCCTCAGACCCAAGGGGAGGAGTTACAGGGAGAATGTAGACCCACCCGCTCCACTATGTCCCAGCTCAGGGTCCTGACAGTGGCAGCACGGCAGCCGCTGGGTCAGTGGGGATCTGGACCACAACACACCAACCAGATCTATGGGTCAGCGGGGTTCTCAACTGCAAATCGCTGCCCACCCGACCTCCATCTCTTCAGCCGCCCCAAGACTGGCTATACCTGGGTCACTTCCCAGTTCCCCCTGGAGGTCTACCTGCCTCAGGTGCTGCTCCTTGGGGTCAGCTGGGGCCAGAGGTGCTGGCAGAGTGTCCATCGGTTCTGGCTCCAGCTCAGGCAGGGGCCCAGATGGACTGGTCCAGTCATCGGGTCCCAGTAGGGGGTCCTGGAGGCCTTGATGGGTCTTTGGGCTGTGGCAGTGTTCTCAGTGGTCCAGACCAGTCATCAAGGGCTGGCGGGGGTCCCGGCTGCCCAACCCAGACCTCTCGTCAGGCATGGCATAGCTGGGCCTTTCGCTAAGGGAGCTGGGGCTGAGTGTCTGTCTGTTGGGCTACAATTGAGCACTGAGCTCTTATACCCTGGGTCCTATCTCCCTGCTTCCTGTTGGCAGGGCTAGGTGAGGCTGGAACCATGCACCAAGGGGTCTTAGAGGGCCCTTCCTCTTCTGGGTCAGAGGGAGGTCATATTGCTGTCCTAGACTCCTTATGGTGGACATTTACTCATTGTTTTTCAGTGTAGCTATTCTCATGCAAATTGGGCTAGCCCAAACACAGTAGTTTCAGAAGTATGAATAAGTACAGATTCATCCATCACTTAGGGTATGTCTAGACTACATGGCTCCATCAATGGAGCCCTGTAGATGTGTTTACTAGACATAGGGAAAAGCAGCGATTTAAATAATCGCCGCTTCATTTACATCAAAATGGCTGCCGCACTGTGTCGATCAGCTGTTTGGCAGCACAGCAGGGCAGTCTGGACATGCTGTGGTCGACAAGGGAAGCCCTTGTCGACCACTCTGTTATGCCTCGTGAAATGAGGTTTACCGTCGACGGAGCCATGTAGTCTAGGCATACCCTTGGTGTCAAAGTGTTACCATCCTTCTCATCCAGAATAGTATTATGGCCATCAATAAAGAAGTCTCTAACACTGTGGTTATAGTCGCCCACCTCAAGGTGGAAGTCAATGGCATTTGGACAACTAACTCCAGTTAGCCCCTTTGAAAATCTCAGCCTACAATTATATTTACCAAATTTATACTAACGGTACCAACTACTGTTACCCAAATCCTCCTTCTTCTGCATGTTTTGCAAAATATGGTTAATTGGCTTTAAAAAACTTTCTTTTTAATGAGAGGGAAGGTGAGTTGGGCATGTCTACACTGGGAAATTATTTCAGAATAACTTATTTCAAAATAATAATTCCAAAAATAACATTTTGAAATAGCATGTCCACATTCCAGGAAAGCCTCGAAATTAGGCTGAGGCAGACTCCCTTAGGGTACATCTAGATTACACACCTCTGCCAACAGAGGCATGTAAATTAGGCTACCTGACATAGTCAGAGAAACAGGGATTTAAATATCCCTGACTTCATTAAAATAAAAATGGCCTCCGCCCTGTGCCGGCTCAGCTGATTGTTGGTACAGCGCACGAGTCAAGACACAGATCAGTCGACAAGGGAAGCCTTTGTCATCTGCTCCCTCATGCCTCATGAAACGAGGTTTACAGGAGTGGTTGACAACGGTTTACCTTGTCGACTGATCTGCGTCTTGACTCGTGTGCTGTGCTGATGATCAGCTGAGCCAGCACAGAGTGGCGGCCATGTTTCTTTTAATGAAGCCGGGGATATTTAAATCCCCACTTCATTGATTATGTCTGGTAGTGTATTTTACATGCCTCTGTTGGCAGGGGCATGTAATCTAGACATACCCTTAATGTGCATGCACTACCTTGACGTAGAACCCCAGGAAGCACTGGGGAGTAATTATTTTGAATAACTCTGGGGAGTAGTTATTTCAAAATAGCAGTGGAACATCCACATTACCGCTATTTCGAAATAAGAGTTATTCTTTATGGACAGCACGAGTTATTATTTCAAAATAACTAACTTGTTATTTTAGAAATAACTCCCTAGTGTAGACCAGGGCCTGGTGACTGTAGAGAGGGAAACATACTGAGGGGACAAAGAAGAAAAGGAAAAAATAAAGACTTTACTAGTTAAAAAAGAGAAATAAAAGGCATCCAAGACTTTTCTTTGATATATTCAATATTGCAAAGGCATTTCCTAATTTTACTATGTAGCCATTTCTTTCTTTTAGATCTATGCCCTCTTACCTTCCCTTTGAGCCAGAAGCAACTCTTGCTCTCTGTATAGTTAGATAAAAGTAGAAGAAATAAGCAACAATGAAATTCACTCAGTGGCAGCAGAACATAAAACCCCAGAAGCTAATAGAAGTATGTACCAAGAATGGATATTTTATCTAGTTCTTATCTCTGCCACTGATTCCCTGCTTGACCTAGAACAAATCTTGAACAGTTTGACTCCCTCTGGGACTGATGGGAAGGATCCCCTGGGATACTAACATGAAAGCGTAAGGAATCCAGGAGAGCTGGCTATATTTTAAAGAAACTTTATTGAAGGCACAGGAATTAGCCATCCTGATGTGCAGTGAGGAAAAGCAAATATGGTAGGCAACCACCTTAGCTTAACAGTGAAATAATTTAAGCTTAATACCAATGTGGACACAAGAACAAATGGATATAAGCTGGCCAGTAGGAAGTTTACACTTGCAATTAAATGAAGGTTTCTAACCATTAGAGGAGTGAAGTTCTGGAGCAGCCTTCCAAGGGAAGTAGTGGGGGCAAAAGACCTATCTGGCTTCAAGATTAAGCTAAATGGGTTTATGAAGGGGATGGTTTGATGAGACAACATGATCTAGGTAACTGATTGACCTTTCATTATCAGTGGTAAATAGGCCAATGGAGGGATGATAGGAGTTACTATAGAGAACTTTTCCTGGGTGTCTGACTGGTGAGTCTTGCCCACATGCTCAGGGTTCGGCTGATAGCCATATTTGGGGTCGGGAAGGAATTTTCCTCCAGGGTAGTTTGGCAGAAGCCCTGGAGGTTTTTCGCCTTCCTCTGTAGCATGGGGTACAGATCACAGCTGGAGGATTCTCTGCATCTTCGGGTCTTCAAACTATTTGAAGGCTTCAATATCTGAGATATAGGTGAGAGGATTATTCCAGGAGTTGGTGGGTGAGATTCTGTGGCCTGCATTGTGCAGGGGGTCAGACTAGATGATCATAATGGTCCCTTCTGACCTTAAAGTCTATGAGTCTATGAAATCTCTGGTGAGCTTAAACACAAAAAGGAAGCTTACAAGAAGTGGAATCTTGGACAAGTGACTAGGGAGGAGTATAAATATATTGCTTGAGCATGCAAGGGCGTAATCAAGAAGGCCAAAGTGCAATTGGAATTGCAACTAGCAAGAGATGTGAAGGGGAACAAGAGAGATTTCTACAGGAATGTTAGCAATAAGAAGGTGGTCAGGGAAAGTGCGGGACCCTTACTCGATGAGGGAGGTATCCTAGTGACAGATGACGTGGAAAAAGCTAACGTACATAATGCTTTCTTTGCCTCTGTCTTCACAGACAAGGTCAACTCTCAGAGTACTGCACTAGACAACACAGTATGGGAAGAAGATGGGCAGCCGTAGGTGGAGAAAGAACTGGTTAAGAACTATTTAGAAAAGCTGGACATACACAAATCCATGGGGATGGATCTAATTCATCCGACGGTGCTACTGGACTGGGCTGATGTGATTGCAGAGCCATTAGTCTTTATCTTTGAAAACTCATGGAAATTGGGAAAGGTTCCAAATGATTGGGAAAAGGCAAATGTAGTACCCATATTTTAAAAAGGGAAGGAGGACTATCCAGAGAACTACAGATCTCTACACCTCAGTCCCTGGAAAAATCACGGATGAGGTCCTCAAGGAATCCATTTTGAAGCACTTGGAATAGAGGAAAAGGATCACAAATAGTCAATATGGATTCTCCAAAGGCAAGTCATGCCTGATCAACCTGGTTGCCTTCTATGACAAGGTAACTGCCTCTGTGGACATGTGGAAGGTGGTGGATGTGATTCCTTGACTTTAGCAAAGATTTTGATATGGTCTCTGACAGTATTCTTGCCAGCAAGTTAAAGAAGTATGGATTGGATAAATGAACAGTAAGGTGGATAGAAAGCTGGCTAGATTGTTCGTCTTAATGGGTAGTGATCAATGGCTCAATGTCTGGTTTGTGGTCAGTATCAAGTGGAGTTCCCCAAGAGTCAGTCATAGGGCCAGTTTTGTTCAACATCTTTATTAATGACCTGCATGAAGGGATGGACTGCATCCTCCACAAGTTTGCAGATGACACTAGGCTAGGGGGAGAGGTAGATATGCTGGATGATAGGGTCCAGAGTGACCTGGACAAATTGGAGAATTGGGGGTCAAAAGAAATCTGATGAGGTTCAACAAGGACAGGTGCAGAGTCCTGCACTTGGGATGGAAGAATCCCAAGTTATAGGCTGGGAACTGACTGGTTAAGCAGTAGTTCTGCAGAAAATGACCTGGGGATTACAGTAGATGGGAAGCTGGATATGAGTCAACAGTGTGCCCTTGTAGCCAAGAAGGCTAATGGCATATTGGAGTGCATTAGTAGGAGCACGGCCAGCAGATCTAGGGAAATGATAGATGACAGAATGAGGAGCAATGGTCTCAAGTTGCAGTGGGAAAGGTCTAAGCTGGATATTAGGGGAAACTATTTCATTAGGAGAGTGGCAAATCACTGGAATGGGTTACCTAGGGAAGTGGTGGACTCTCCATCCCTAGAGGTTAAGTCCCAGCTGACAAAGCCTGGCTGGAATGATTTAGCTGGGGTTGGTCCTGCTTTGGACAGAGGGTTGGACCCAATGCCTTCTGAAGTCTCTTCCAACCTTATGATTCTATGAAATCACTGAATTCACCTTATCCTTCAGAACAAAAACTAACCACCATCTAAGACAGGTGCTGGATGGAGTTCATACACCTTCTTATGAAGTATCCTACACAGGGCTCTGTTACAAATAGGATTCTTGACCACAGTGGTCTAATCCCATATGATATTTTACTTCCTTTATGTTTATATGAAGGCTGTCATCTTGTCTGACATGAGATCGAACTGGATATATCCTCAACTAGAAACATAAAGATCTATATGTAGAACCAGGATCTCAAGCTATTGGCAGTAAAAGATTCCCATCTTCTCTGACTCCGGTGTTATGGGAGACTTGTAAAACACACCCATCAACAAGTTCCTTATGTGTATTCTATACTTAGAATTACTGGGCCTTCCCCAGTGCCATTTTAATTTAGGGCCAGATTCTGCTATCCTTATTCATATTGAATAGTACCTCATTCCTTGCACATTCCCATTGAAATCAATGACTACTCACTCAATAAAATACTGTTCAGTGTGAGTAAGTATGACAGAATCTGTCCCTTAGGGCATAGGTACACTAGGAAACCATTCTGAAATAACTAAATTCAACTTAATAACTCCCGATTTTACAGAATCGAAATAGCATGTCCCCACTATGGAGAACCCTCTAACTTAGTACAAGGCAGGCTCCATTAATGAGGATGCACTACCTTGACTTAGAGCCCCAGGAAGCACTGGGGAGTAATTAGTTCAAGTTACTCTCGGGAGTAGTTAGTTTGAAAATAGTAGCACTGGAGTGACCACACTAATACTATTTCAAAATAACTATTTCAAAATTAACATTGTTCCCTGAGAAAAGCAGAGTACAGATTTTGAAATAAGCAGCCTGTTATTGTGGACACTCTGCTTATAAATTCAACCAAAGGGGGGTTATTTTGAAATAAAGCTCTAATGTAGACCAGGGCTTACTGAGTTATCTATTTGCATTAGTGCAGGTTATTTAGTATCTGAGTACTTGAGATACTAGGTCATATAACTCCACTTGCTAAACTAGAATTATGGACATTTCTTCCTACAATGCTTATTATATGAATGTTCTCTGCTTCCTTTCCTTTATGAGAAACACCTATAAAATGGAAGGAAATAGTTAATACCAATATTACCAATAGGGATGTGGTCCTTAATTTGGTTTTCTTTCTTTGAGGTACATCAGAGTATTATGCACAATCACCTCATGTTGCAAGATGCATGACTAATCAAAAACAAATGTGATGGCACCTCCTTGCCACAAAGTGTAAAGTAAGACACCTTTCCAAGGGGACAACTAATATTCATTCATTAAATGGTCCTTCCAACAAAAATGAGTAGTAGACAACAAGTGATCACAGCAGGCAGCAAGAACCACCTTGGCATATTATCCTAAGAGCATGAAACCTCTGAACTGAGTTCAAAAGAGTCAAGCAGGGATGTAATTCTTTATATACATTTTTTAAAATGTTGCTCTTCAGTGGTATATTTTATTACATAAAGTGAAGAAATTTGAGCATAGGGGCTAGACAGAAAGCCCTGGAGACAAGTGCTCCTTTTGGGTATGATCCTGAGAAGTGTTGGGTATGTTCTGCAAAGGGCCAAACACCTCCTCAGAGCTACTGCTCAGCATTGAAATTGATAGGCATTCAGGCTGCTAATCACCTTGCAGAGCCACTCAGTACCTCACAGCACTGGCCTTTTACCCACAACAGAAGTACAGTATGGGCAGAAGTGATGCAAACTTCTCCATACCATTCTTCTATTGTGCGAGAATGGAGCAAGCTGTGCACTTTTTCTTCATTCCCTGATGAAGGGAATCAGCCAGCAATCTTTCCATATGAATCGGAGGGAGGAGGGGTGTGCATCCCTGCCCTGCCTAAAGAGCCCCGGGGGGGAGGGGAGGAGGGAGAGGGACAGGTGAGGCTCAGGGCTAGGGCAGTCCTGGACAGGAGTGGGGAGGTACCCCACCTAAGCCCTTTCACCTCCCTAGTGATTCTGTCTTTTTTCTGTATGGTTTTATGAGTCCCCCTATGCATGAAGGGAAAGAGCTTCATCCTTTCCTCCTGTCCAACCAAATTGTTTACCTTGCTTTAAGGTAAGAGGAAGCTGCATACCAAATTTGGTAGTCCTAGCTCTTACCATTTAGATGCTCTTGAACAAACAGATGGATGGACAGACAGACTTGTTCACAAATACATAGTAGAAGATATAAAACACTCAAGATCTGCACTAAGTTGGATCGTGCAGCACATATATACGTGAGCGTATTATTTGTTGATTAACAACCTTAACATATATGGTATAAATAGCTATACAAATATGCCATAGAGGAGAAATTACTATTCTGTTTCCATCCATTGTAGGGTGCAAGGATCTGAACAAAAGCTTCTTGAAGTCAACTGAAATGTTCCCACTGACTTCAGTGGGCTTTAGATCTAGCTCTAAATGCGTTGGCCCGCATATTTAGCTGGTATAAACCACTTGTGGTTTTTAAGAAAGTTCACTAATTTATATTATCTGAAGATTTGGACAGTTAAAATAACTTGGCAAGGGCAGAGGTGAAAGTAAGCAGGCATACCCTGGCAAGCAGCTCTGGCAAGAGGTATTTAAAGAGCTGGCAGGGACCCAGTTGCAATACAGCAGTACCCGTAAGAAATTTTAAGTCACTTTCACCGCTGGGCAAGGGCCTCATGATATAAATCAAATGTTAACTTAAGCAGCTCAAAATCTGGCCCCAAAAGCAGTTGTCCTGCTTAGTTGAGAAAAGCAGCACTGGGGTACAATTTTGAGATCTTATAGAATACAAGACTTAATTTAAAAATAAAAGTAATCTAGGCTGAAAATGCATAGTAATAATGTCCTTTAAATCCAGAAACAAAATACAGGACGATGTAGCACTTTAAAGACTAACAAGATGGTTTATCAGATGATGAGCTTTCGTGGGCCAGACCCACTTCCTCAGATCAAAAACCTTTTTTGATCTGAGGAAGTGGGTCTGGCCCATGAAAGCTCATCATCTGATAAACCATCTTGTTAGTCTTTAAAGTGCTACATCGTCCTGTATTTTGTTTCAGCTACACCAGACTAACACGGCTACATTTCTATCACTTTAAATCCAGGTATCTTTAATAATTAAAGATATAGTACTTTACTAGGAATGAGTTTGTATGTTTAGACTTAAAAGCATATTTATTAAACAGCTAATTAAGAGCTGGCAAATACGACTCAGTGACCAATTGTGGCAGGGTCCCCTCCGCCCCGTCCTCTCCTCCCCGAGATTAAAGCAGGCCCACTCAACTCGCAGACCCTGAGGCCTGGTCTGGTAGCCACAACAGCCTCTGAGGCCTAGTCCACATCCTGAGGCCTAGTCCAGCATCCACAACAGGCCCTGAGGCCTAGTCCACACCCTGAGGGGTTGGGGTAGGGAGGTCCAGGCCCTCCCTCTCCACCGGACTCCAACCCAGGGCCCTAATAGTGGTGGGTGGTTCCCACCACTGGCTCAGCGGGGGGGGGTCCTCCCCGAAACGCACCGAGCCCACTGGGGTTTTCCCTACCCCTTGCCCTGGGTTGCTTCCTACCCCCGCCTTGTGGCCGATGGAGGTCCCACCTGGTGATGCTGGGCTGGTGGCGGTGGCAGCAACCTCAGCCGGTCCCGTCTCTGGGGCAGCAGCGCAGAGGATGTCCACTGCAGCGGGGCAGGCGGCCCCCCGGAGTCGGCGTTGGGGGCGTGCTCGCCCCGGTGATGGTAGCAGCAATAGCGGCGGTCCCTCCGGCTCAGATCCTGGCAGCAGGTCCGGCTGCAGCCCTGCAACTGGGGCTGGAGCTCCTTCCTCCCCGGCAGCCCACTCCAACTGAGCAGCCCGGCAGCCTTTTATAGTGAGGCTGCACTGAGAGCATGCCCGGTAGGGCTGTGGGGGAGGGGCGTATTCTACCCAATAGGCGGGCTCCCCTCCCTCCTGCTCAGTGCGGGGCAGGCTAGCCCTGTCACACCAATATATAAATCAGAATACCTTGTGCTGATTCCATACAGTTATTTCCATTTTTTGGAGATAGTAAACTGAAGCAAGAAGTCGTTACTCGGCTGTCTCAAGGTCAAGAAGTCAGGGACAGCCTCAGGAACAAAACCCCAAGTGTCCTGGCTCTCAGTTAACAAATAGAAAACAGTGCCACATTATGCATCATATTTAATCATTAATGTATGCCATACTATGAGAGTTAGAGTACTCAATAAAATTAATTCTGTTGAGTATATAATAAGTAAGAGCAAAAAATGGAGGAAATAGAAATTTCAGTCATTTGGGGGAAAAAGAAAACAAAAAATGCCTAATACTCTGAACTGCTTAATGATTCACTGAGCTCTGTTTGATTTGAAAGACAGAAAGTCTAAGAGATTTAAAGTACTGTTCTTTTTGAGTAGCAATTACTTGTGATTTAATCAGCTATGCATTTACAAAAAAAAAGTTGAAGCTATTTTACGTAGGAGAGCAAAATGACTCACTAAATGAACCTTCACCACAGGGAAAAAAATCCATATTACCATCAAAGTAGTGAACGTGATTCAAAGAAATATGCAATGAGACTTGACAGTGAAGATTTGTGGGCTGGAAAGTCACCTAAGTTCATTCTGCAGCCTTCAGCCAAAGAAGAACGAATGCTTGATTATACTGTCAGATATGAAGGTTGCATTGTGGTTGCTGAAGATATGGAAGAGTGTGGAGCATGAGGATGCAAATCTTTATATTAACCTTTTTATGTCTTGTCCACTTGTCATTCTAGTACCAGCTTCTAACTCACACTGTTGTAATTCACCAATAACAACGGCTTCTACTGTAGTTTCCAGTTGGGATAAAATTACATTGGCTACCAAGTCTGTGTTTGGGGAAGAAATCTGACCCACAGTAAAGCTGGATAAATAATGAAAAATGTCATCAAATACTTGCCGATATTATATTGTAAACATTTTTTTATTGGCACATCTGCCTGCAACACATTAGTGCACAGGTCACTGTTATAGATCTGTGTCACTTGATTTACCAAAGTAATTGCTACAAACTACTTATTTCAGCCACTAAAGAACAACTTGCCACATGCTTTCCTGGTAGGCGATATACATCTGTTTGCTGCACAATAAATGAATACCAGAGATCAGGAATCCTGGATTGCATCCAGGAGAACAACGTGATTTAGGAGTTAGAGATAGGATAATGAAAGTATATTAATTGTGGAAGGTGGTATGGCTGAATATTTATGATATTGGTGTATTAAGTTAGAGTCCTAGATTCTATTCCTGAGTCTATCTGCAGTAAGCATTCCTTCACTTTTTCTACCACCCCCAAGCACCTTGAGAAAGTGTATTCCATCATGCATAGAACACTCTACATGCCGTCACAGTAAAGTGATGGGAGAACTGTTCTTTGGCATAACCTCCATTTTGTCACTCCATGCGGTGATATAGCCTAAAGAAATCCCATTCAGAGAAAATGCATGAATAGCCAGACGGACTATGTAGACATCAGTCTTATACCTCATGAGCCAAACATTCACTAGAGGAAAGCTGTAAAAAAACAAAAAAGGGAAATATGATCTTTATATTTGTGTTGGCTTCAACATTTATTTGTTGGCTTAGACAGACACAGATTATGCTGATTTTAAGGCTATGCTTTGAAAAGGCTTTCTGACAATAGTGCACTTAACTTATTGGATATCACAGAGCAAAAGCAAGTTGACGGAGATATGGGCAATACTTGCAAAAAATATGAATTGACAAGTACTTCCTTTACTCAATGGGTAGCTATATATTTGTGGAAAGTGTTCACTCACTCATGGATATGTTTTGTGTTGATATTGTGTATTATGGCTTGCCAAATGTTTACTTTTAAGATGACTTGAGGCTAAAACATCAAAGCTGGGATAGGTGCTCTATTTTCATGGCACAGAGGAAACAGACTCTCTAAGTAGAAATCTTGAAACCCAGGCAACAACATTATGTTTCAGCTTCAACATGCGTAGTATTCATATACACAGCAGGTCCCACAGCCTCGCTGGGGCTGTGGGCAAGATGGGAGGCCTGCTGCACGCCCCCAGAAGGGGCAGGGGTTTGGGTTGAAGGGGTGGGGCTAAGCAGCCCTCAGTACTGTGCAATGCCTCCCCCAGGCAGCCCGAAGCGCTGCCCCGAGCACACTGCCCTAGTAGCAGTGGTGGTGGTTGAGAGCTCCGGGCCCTTTTGTTTCTCTGGTCCCCAAAGCAGTCGCGCATTTTGTCCTCCCCGTGGTCAGCAAGCCTGCATTTACAGTACTAGATAGAGTATTGCAATTTATTTAGGAGAATTTCCCCACTATTTTATCTCCCTTTTCAAACAAGCTGTGTAACTCAAGAATGGAACAGTATACAATGAGCAGAAATGGACTGAGACACAGATTCAGATTATCTACTGAAACCTGGGGCCTAGGCACCATTCAGGAGGTACAAAGGGGTTGGAATCTGTCTGAAAGAGGCTACTAGGATACAAATAGAGAGGCAGCTTCTCTGCTGGCTTCCCCTCACCCTCCATGTAAAGTCAGAAAGATGCAGCGAAAGGCAGAGTGGTTGTGGCAGAGCAAAGCTTGACTTTCCATTAGAGACCTTAAATAAGTGGTTGCTCCAACTCTTTCCAGGGCTCGTGTTGGAGCCTGTGCCATCTCCTTCTCAAGACAGCCTGGCTGCTGGAGAAAATCTGGCCCACAGAATCTGGATTGGAAGCTTGACCAAAGCTCTCTTGATCAAAGTGGGAGAATATTAGGGGAATGAGAAACTAAAACGTAACTTTAACTTCCATTTGGTTGAGAAATATGGTGCATCAAAACATTTAGTTACATTTTAAACATTAGAGATGGGCCGAGATTCAAACCTAAGAGCCAGAACCAAAGTATCATAAAGTTCAGGGGCTGTCATCCATCCCGTTGTAGGGCTAAGGGCCAGCCAAAAGTTTGGATCCAAGACAAATGTTCCCAAGTCTAAATATGTTGAGATGAATCATATTGGTTGAGCCCACACTCTACATTTTTTCATTGACTGAGCCTAAACTATGCTTTGCATATTGGGTCACATGTCTGGTCTGCTAAACTGCTTCTGTAACTATTGCTACTATGTCTGATATAGCTATTAAATTCTATAAACTTGTGATAGAATAAACCAGTGTATCACTAGATAGGAGCAACCTGCAAAGCAATGACTAAGAGGGTTTTGCGGTGGGTGGGAGGGCACAGTTAGATTTCTCATTTTTTATTACCATGTTTTATTTATTTTACAATGTTTTTTGATGCATTCTATTTTGGGTCTTCTATTTTCTGACAGTAGCAGAATTTTCTTCCATCAAAGGCAGCCTCCCCTGCGCCCAAACTTTTAGATTCTTGATTCTGACACTTTGCCAACAAGTGCATTAGAACATATTGGTGATGTACATTGTACCCAAGGGTACTTTACTGTTTGCTGCCTAATTTGGACTTTCTGAATTTTAAACTGGAGATAAAAGACTGACGTGCTAACTTTCAGAAAAGCACTCAGTCCATTTACCAAATGTTCCTCTGATAATTCTGAAAAAAGCTAATAATAAACCATTAATAAACAAACCTGTGAATTTTCAGTGACAAATGTACCTGCTGTGTATCTCTTCCTGTCACTCAGGACGTCTCAATACACTTGTCCAAAAATGCTCATAGTCTTTATATTAGCTTTTCCCATTTTATGGATTTCAAGTATAAATGCTCACCTGGTTAGATAGTTCCAAGGCTATAGTATTAAAGGAATACCGATGGCTGGAGCAATGGCCTCATGGTGGTGAAAGACCTTTTAATGTGGAAGGCTCGGGGTCAGTTTCTGCTTCCAATAGCAGTAGCTTGGTGGTTTGAGCATTGGCCTGCTAAACCCAGGGTTGTGAGTTCAATCCTTGCAGAGGGATTTGGGGCAAAAATTTGTAAGGGATGGTACTTGGCCCTGCTGTGAAGGCAGGGGACTAGACTCCATGACCTTTCAAGGTCCCTTCCAGTTCTAGAAGATAGGCAATCTCCATAAATTTAAAACAATGTCCTGGCCACAAGTGGGTGAGAATTCTGCAGAGGGAACACGCTGGCAAGGGAAGGCAACTGTAGTCAATAGTGAATTCTCTTGGCTAATTGTAGATCAGTGCTGGCCAAAGGAAAGCCCAGAAAAATTTTCCTTAGAAAGGAGGGTGAAAGTTTTAAAAAACAAATTGGACCAACACTTGTTCAGGGATCATAGAATCATAGAGCTGAAAGAGACCTCAGGAGTCAGCAAGACATGAGAAGTCATTCTTCCGCTCTACTCTGCGCTGCTTAGGCCTCAATTGGAGTATTGTGTTCAGTTCTGGGCACCGCATTTCAAGAAAGATGTGGAGAATTGGAGAGGGCCCAGAGAAGAGCAACAACAATGATTAAAGGATTAGAGAACATGACCTATGAGGGAAGGCTGAAGGAATTGGGTTTGTTTAGTTTAGAGAAGAGAAGATTGAGGAGGGACATGATAGCCGTTTTCAGGTATCTAAAAGGGTGTCATAAGGAGGACGGAGAAAACTTGTTCATCTTGGCCTCTGGGGATAGAACAAGAAGCAATGGGCTTAAACTACAGCAAGGGAGGTTTAGGTTGGACATTAGGAAAAAGTTCCTAACTGTCAGGGTAGTCAGACACTAGAATAAATTGCCCAGGGAGGTTGTGGAATCTCCATCTGTGGAGATATTTAAGAGTAGGTTAGATAAATGTCTATCAGGGATGGTCTAGACAGTATTTGGTCCTGCTGTGAGGGCAGGGGACTGGACTCGATGACCTCTTGAGGTTCCTTCCAGTCCTAGTATTCTATGATTCTAAGTCCAGCCCCCTACTCAAGGCAGGACCAATCCCAAATAAATCAACCCTGCCAGGGCTTTGTCAAGCTGAGACTTAAAATCCTCTAGGGATGGAGATTCCACCACCTCCCTAGGTAACCCATTCCAGTACTTCACCTCCTAGTGAAAAAGTTTTTCCTAATATCCAACCTAGACCTCCCTCACTATAACTTGAGACCATTGCTCCTCATTCTGCCATCCATCACTACTGTAATCAGCCTTTCTCCATCCTCTTTGGAACCGCCCTTTGGGAAGTTGGAGGCTACTATCAGATCCCCCCCTTACTTTTCTCTTCTGCAGAATAAACAAACCCAAATCCCTCAATGTCTCCTCATGGGTCATGCGCTCCAACCCCCTAATCATTTTGGCTGCCCTCAGCTGGACCCTCTCCAATGTGTCCACATCCTTTCTATACTGGAGGGCCCAGAACTGGACAAAATACTCCAGATGTGGCCTCCCAGAGCTGAATAAAGGGGAATAATCACTTCTCTAGATCTGCTGGCAATGCTCCTCCTAGTGCACCCTAATATGCCATTTGCCTTCTGGTCTACAAGGGCACACTGTTGACTCGTATCCAGCTTCTCATCCACTGTAATCCCCAGGTCCTTTTCTGCCAAATTTCTACTTAGCCAATCAGTCCCCAGCCTGTAACAATGCTTGGGATTCTTCCATCCCCAGTGCAGGACTCTACACTTGTCCTTGTTGAACCTCATCAGATTTCTTTTGGCCCAATCCTCTAATCTGCCTAGGTCACTCTGGACCCTATTCCTGCCCTCCAACGTATCTACCTCTCCCTCTAGCTTGGTGTAATCGGCACACTTGCTGAGGTTGTAATCCAGCCTCTCATCCAGGTCATTAGTAAAGATGTTGAACAAAACTGGTCCTAGAACTGATCCTTGGGACATTCTGCTAGAGACCGACCGCTAACCTGACATTGAGCCGTTGATCACTACCCATTCGGCCCGACAATCTAGTCAGCTTTCTATCCATCTTACAGTCCATTTATCCAATCCATATTCCCTTAACTTGCTGGCAGGATATCGTGGGAGACTGTATCAAAAGCTTTGCTAAAGTCAAGGTTTATCACATCCACTGACTTTCCCATATCCACAGAGCCAGTTACCTCATCATAGAAGCTAATCAGATTGGTCAGGCATGACTTGCCCTTTGTAAATCCATATTGACTATTCCTGATCACTTTCCCCTCTTCCAAGTGCTTCAAAATGGATTCCTTGAGGATCCCCTTCAAGATTTTTCTGGGGACTGAGGTAAGGCTGACTGGTCTATAGTTCCATGGATCGTCCTTCTTCCCTTTTTAAAATATGGGCACTACATTTGCCTTTTTCCAATCATCTGGGATCTCTCCCGATCTCCACAAGTTTTTAAAGATAATGGCCAAAGGCTCTGCAATGACATTTGCTAACTCCCTCAGAACCCTCAGATTCATTAAATCCAGAACCATGGTAAGCCAATCTGGTTGACTATTTTCTTTTCTTGCTGCACATTGGGATGGTTTCTTCCTGTGCCTTTAATAAGGCTTCTTTAAAATACTGCCAGCTCTCCTGGACTCCTTTCCCCTTCATATAAGTATCCCAGGGAATCCTGCCCATCCCACTTTGAGGGAGTCAAAGTCCACTTTTCAGAAGTCCAGGGTGTGTATTTTGCTTCTTTCCTTTCTTCCTTTGGTCAGGATCCTGAAATCTACCATCTCATGATCACTGCTTCCCAGGTTGTCACACATCTCTACTTCCCCTACTAGTTCCTCCCTGTTTGTGAGCAGCACGTCAAGCTGTGCATGGTCTCTGGTCAGCTCCTTCAGCACTTGTACCAAGAAGTTATCCCCAACATTCTCCAAAAACTTCCTGGATTGTCTGTGTACTGCCATATTGGTCTCCCAACAGATGTTAGGGTGATTAAAATCCCCCATGAGAACCAGGGCCTGTGAATTGGAAGCTTCTCTCAGTTGTCTGAAGAAAGCCTCATCTACCTCATCCACCTGATCCAGTGGTCTATAGCAGACACCAACCACAACATCACCCTTGTTGCTTCCACCTCTAAACTTAACCCATAGATTCTCAACAGGCTTTTCTCCCTCTATATACCGGAACTCCGAGCAATCATACTGCTCTCTTACATACAATGCAACTCCTCTTTCTTTTCTCCCTGCCTGTTCTTCCTGAACAGTTTATACCCTTCCATGACAGTGCTCCAGTCATGCGAGTCATCCCACCAAGTCTCCATTATTCCAATCAAATCATAGTTCTTTGACTGGGACAGGGCTTCTAATTCTTCCTGTTCGTTTCCCAGGCTTCTTGCATTTGTGTACAAACACCTTAGATAACCCTACCTTTCCATTCAAATCAGAGGTCCTCCTTTGTTGCTCTTTCCTCCTTGTGTTTCTTCCCAGTATCCGACTTCCTCACTTACCTCAGGGCTTTGGTCATCATCCCCCAACGAACCTAATTTAAAGGCCTCCTCACTAGTTTTGCAAACCTGCCCACGAAGATGCTCTTTCCTCTCTTGGTTAGGATCCCATCTCTTCCTAACAATCCTTGTGCCCAGAACAGAGTCCCATGGTTGAAAAAACCAAAGCCCTCTCTCTGACACCACCTGTGCAACCATGCATTAACTTCCTCAAGTGAATTCTCTTGTGATGTTCTAGGTTTACTTGGTTCTGCCTCAGAAAAGAGGTCTGGATTTGATTGCTTCTTGAAGAGCCTTTGAACTCTGTATTTCTATGGTTCTATGAAGTAATATTCAGGAATATTCTGTTCTCTAGATGCAATGTGTTAGTTCTCCCAGCACTTCCCAAGATGCAAAAGAAACCTCAGTGGTCACAGATGTCATAAACATCTGTTTTAATTTGGATTTATGTAGTATTATGGATGAGGTCAGAGCATTTTTCTCTGATTTTCAGTGGAAAATTTGGGCCTATTGTTTTTTCAACAACACAATCTTTCTGCTGATGCTC
Organism: Pelodiscus sinensis; assembly: GCF_052426305.1. Classification (NCBI taxonomy): domain Eukaryota; kingdom Metazoa; phylum Chordata; order Testudines; family Trionychidae; genus Pelodiscus; species Pelodiscus sinensis. The sequence goes on along the minus strand of NC_143067.1, from coordinate 22,767,513 downwards.
TTAGGCTATGTCTACTCTACCAGGTTATTTTGAAATAAGTTATTTAAAAATAATAACTCCTGAAATAACTATTTTGAAATAAGCTTCACAGACAGGAGTTATTATTTTGAAATAGAAAGCCCATTATTTCAAAATAACAGGCTTGATAGTATAGACACTTGCCTTGTTATTTCAAAATTTAGGGAAGTTATTTTAAAATAAATCCCCAGTATAAATATGCCCTTAGTGTAAGAGCTCTTTCCTCTTAAATCTGTCGGATCTGTCATCCTGTGTCTAATCTCTTCTTATGACAGGTTTAGACCAAAAACATCTTTTTTTCTCTTGCTTACATTTTATAATTTCTATAGACCTTTGTTATTTAATTATACACATGGATTATTCAACTCTATAAAAGCTTTTGAGTTACAGTTAGTATGAAAAATGATAAACTGAAATAAGAACAGTTTTACTGCCACGAAGACAGGATGTACACAGTCTTCAGTATTAGGGGAACATGACTGGCTGAAACTGAAATCTCAAATTTGAAACTACTCTAATTCTGTCTGTGTCAGATCAAAAACTACAGGGAGCCTCTTGTATGGGTCCAGTTTGCATGTAACCCAAGATGGCAGACATCTCATGAATATAGATCTTCTTGAGAGATTTCTTCCATTTACAATGGAGGAATTTCACAAGTTCAACTACTATTCCTGGATTTCTTCCATAAGCATGGGAAGTAGAGGTGCGGTTGGGTGCCCAGATATTTTACCCAGCTTTCCTGCACCCAGGGTCTAGCCCTACTGTTGACTATCTACTAGCTTTGCCAGGTCCCAGTCCCAGCTTCCAGGTGCCCCCTATGGGGCCCTACCAGGCCTCTGGGGTTCCGTTGGCCCCACTGGTACCCCCCAGAGTCCTGAAGCCCACTGGCCCATGAGCTCTGCTGGCCCTGCCGTGGAGGGCTCTACAGTCCACTGTCCCTGAACCCAGAAGCTGCCCTGAGCTATAGCCACAGCCCCAGCACAGGGCAGTGAGGAGCTAGGGTTGCCAACTCCCCCACTCCAAATGGACTGGAAGCCATTGCCACAAATGATATCCAGTTGGGCTGGTCAGGGAGAGTTGGCAACCATTGGAGCGTCACGAACAGAAGCAGGAGTGGGGATATAACTCAGAACCCCTGCCCTAAAATGTATTCCAGCACTACTGATTTCTTCTATTTTAAGCCAAAAGCAGGGGAATAAATCCTGAGTGCTTGGCACATATAATATGGAATTTTACTCTATAGACCTTGTTCATTACTGATACCAAACAAACTCTACTTTAAAATGAATCTGATTCGACTGTACTCTGAGTACTTAGTCTGTCTCTTTGTGTGTCTGTCTAGGCATTTAGGGTTGGATCTTGCAACACTTTGAGGATTCCTATGAGGTGCTTTGTGCTCCCAATGACTTCAGTAGGAGTTTATGGTCTTTAGGAGAAGTCCTTAACTTCATTTTTGTTTTTCTTCATTTAAATCATTGCTCTGGGGTGGGGCTGGGCATGAGGGGTTCAGTATGCAGCCCTCTCTCACTGCAGAAGCTTGGGGCCTGGTGAGAAGTGCTTCTCCATGACCACTGCAGCTCTACCAGGCACAGCCAGGTGCATGTCCCCTTGCAGGGGCAGGTCTGGGTTCATCAGTCCCTTGTTCTCCCCAGCCAGAGGAATGTAATAAATTGTGCACTTCCCCCTCATTCCCAGATGAAGGGGAACAAGCAGAAATGTTCCTATTTGAATGTGGGGGTGGGAGGGAAGCTTCAACCTCTTGCACAGTGCTTCTTAAACTGTGTTCCGCAACACACGAACAACAGAATTCAAAATGGTCACCCTTAAAGGGGTAGATGACCTTTTTTTTCTCAATAACTTCCCCCAACTCTTTTTTTCCTCAGTAACTTCCCCCCGACCCTTTTCCCCCAACTTCTTTTTTCTCAACCTTGGTGTTCCTCATAAAAAAAATTATTGTTTGGTGTTCCTCAGTCTTAAAAAGTTTAACAAACATTGCTCTAGCACCTTCCCTAAATGGCATCTGAGAGGTGGCAGACTCGGAGCTGGGGCAGTCCCATGTGGGGGGCACCACAATCCATCCCTTGTCACCTGCCTGGTGATTCTGTCTCTTTTCTGTATGGTTTTATGAGAAGAAATCCCATTTTAGGAACAGCCCATTTTCCTGGTACAACCAATCTCTTACCTTGTTTTAAGTTATAAGAGAAAGTTGTACACCGAATTTGGTGGTCCTAGCTCTTACCATTTAGAAGAAGTTCTTGAGTGAACTGATAGACAGACAGACAGACAGACAGACAGACTCTCTCAAATGTATAGTAGATATTGTGATTTTATCTACACAGCCAGTCACTTGAAGCATATTAGTTTAAATGTCCAAACCATTCAATAACTGAGGGAAAGTCAATGTTCAAGTCTTTGGGGGAGTCACGTGGCCCTTGCTGCTGGGTGCAGCCTGCAAGTGTGTGGCATACATCTTCTAACTAGCAAAATGGGAGGGGAGAGTCACAAGACTTCTTAGTCATTATCAGCTCAGCTCATCAGTCCACATCCAAAGCAGTTAGGCTGCATCCAAAGATGGCAGGGAAGGTCAAAATCGGGAGGCTGGACTGTCGGATCTGTCAGAAGATAGGTACTGACTATATTTGAAGTGTGTTTTTGCCATCTAATGACCATCTCAGGAGTGAAACTGAAGAGTTAAAATGCTTGCAGATTGAGACCTAAGTGCTCATCACTTAGGCTCATCTTCAAAGCTCACCGGGATATGGATAACTGAGTGATTTTTGGATGGGCTGAAGTTAGCCACTAGCTGGTATGGAGAAGATTAACATGATAAGATGTGGTTTCACTTTGGTTTGACTATGAGAAAATCCATTACTCTTTCCATTAATTAGATATTAATAATTTTTCCTAGCTATGTGATAGCAACAAGAACAAAGCAGAGAAAAAGAATCCATGCAATTCATTCCAGATTAAAATGCCATCTGTATACTGTCCTTCCACCCAGTAACAAACCCTATTCATTAGGGCACTGAATTTCCATATGTCTGTCTTGGTTCATGCCCAGTCAAATTAGCTCTCTATTAGACTGCTTACCTGCTGTGGCTTCATCTTCACATCACTGTGCTGTAGCTCTTCTTAACTCACAACTCCACATATGCTGTTACTGTAGAATTGTTAAATTTGTTACTTGAGTGCTTATAGCAACCAAATCACACTGGTGCACCTCACTCTTCCGTGAAGGAGAGAAGGACTGGCTCCAGACTCTATACACTATCTATTTTTAGAGCCCCTGCTTTTTCTGAGAAATGACTTTGTGCCTGGCAAACAAATCCTTGAAGGAAAAGTCACTTCCACCTAATTTGGTAATCTAAAACAGCTTTGCTTTTGGCTTCCTTCTACAGAGCACAGAACTGCTACATCAAGTTAATTTTGCAGTCTCTCTAAATTCTACTGAGCTTTATTTAGAGAGAGACCAAATGTAAACCCATTAGATCATACTAAACAGTACACTGTACGTCATTGAAAAACTAGTCTGCTGTTAGACAAACTTGGTCTCTGAAACTGCTGAATTATATATGTTAAAGTTAATCAAAATGCTTCCTAACATGCATTAAAAAAGGTCAATCACCGGGCTTTACTGTATGGCTTCAGAAAGAACTGTGGCTATTGCACAGATGAAATGTTTTATTCAATGTACAGACAGAAAATCAGGTTGCAACAAAAAGCAGGTAGTTACTGTAGATTCAAGGGACTGGGGCTATGTACTGCAAGCTTCTTTCGGAAGAAGCTTTTCCGGAAGAAATCTTCCAAAAAAGTCTTCCAAAAGAGAGCATCCACACTGCTAAAGTGCATCAAAAAAGCGATCTGCTTTTTCGAAAGATAGCATCCACACTGAATGGACGTTATATCACATTTAAGCTTTGTTTACTATAGACAGAGTGGCCACCAGTGCTTTTTGCTCTTTTCTCTTCTTTTGTAAGAACTCCTTCTTCCCTGTCCACACACACCTTTTTCCAAAAGAGCTTTTTCGGAAAAAGGCTTCTTCCTCGTAGAAGGAGGTTTATCAATGTCAGAAAAAACCCTCCATTCTTTCGATTTTTTTCAAAAGAACACAATTGAAGTGTGGATGTAAGTGACTTTTTTTGGTAAAAAGGCTGTTTTTCTGAAAAACTCGGTAGTGTAGACATTGCCTATAATATGGTGTTAAGATTGCCAGCCCTGGCTTTGCTGCAAAAAGACTTAGCTCACTAAACTGAAATCTGATAAAAAATGTATGTAAGGGGACTGTTACCCCTTACTAAAACTCTGTGGGAGTTTTTTGGTTTACCAGCTTCAGAAGGGGAAGGGTTCATGAGACTGACAGACCCCAGAGACAAAGGAAAGCAGTCAACACTCCAGCTCAGCCTGACTGACAGGTTGTAAGTGGGGATTGTTCTGGCTCTCTCTGAGCAAACAGGGAGCTGAAAGAGCAGAGCCAGCTGTGTGCAGAAGAGGTCCTGCAAAGACAGAGAGCTGAAAGAGGAGTACAAGAAGAAGTCCTGCAGCGACAGAACCAGACACAGACAGGCCAAGCAGTGCAGATCCTGTGTTGAGCAGCAGACTGGCAGTGCTCAGAAAGCCAAAAGGAACAGAGAAGCAACACAAGGAGCTGGAACTGGCCAAGCAGCACAGCCTGCAGCTGGATGTGGTGAGCTACTGGGACCTGCAAAGTGTGGGGAAAGGCTCTGGACTGGGAGAGGGGTCTGGCCACTTAGAGACTGAGGCTGTGTGGTCACTGCCAGTGCAAGCGTGTTCAGCCTGCAGCCCCTTGCAGCACATCCAGGGCTTCTAAGGAAGAGACTGTGAACTGTCCTTACACTCTACAGGCTGCTGTTTTGATGTCCCTGTGCTACAGAGCAGGGCTGTGTGTTCTCATTTAACCATTCTCATTGTTTCTTATTCTATTCTCTTTAATCAGTTGATGTTTAATAAATTGTATTTGCTTTGAACCTTATGAAGTGATCACTGGGCCAAGAAGGCCTGCAGTGTAAAGAGAGCACCTCGGAGTGGGGACACCCTAACTCCTGCCCCTAGTGACTACAAGGTCAGGGATTAAGCCCCAGGAAACCTGGGCCCAGCCTTGTTGGGGTTTCAAGGGCTCTGCTATTCAGGAGAGTGGAGGGGGAGCCCTCAGGATCAGGGAGCCGTGGGGTAAAGGAAGTGGGAGCGGGGACTCAGATCCTTTCGCTGGTTCATTTCACCGGGGTGTATAGAAGCAAGGAAAGTTCCCCACAATAGCGGGACCATTCCCCCGCTTACATTTAGGTCAGTTCGCCGCCACTATCAGAGGCCCTACTCACATAGCCAGTTGTTTTGCCCTCCTCCTCCAAGCCAGGCATGTTTTTTTGGTAGGGTGGGGCCATCTGTGTCTAAAACAACTGCTTAACCACCTTCTTATTGATGTGGGGCTGGCATACATCATCACATTGGCTCATATTATGAATATCCTCTTTGTGTTCACCACACTCTCTTCCGAATCTCTTCCCTACAATGAGGGGCACTACTGCTTGATCAGACAATTGTCTTTTGTATTCCCATGCACCAGTACCTGATTTGTGCACACTATCATTATTGTGAGTGCAATGGCACACCTTCCCCTATTTCAAAATAAAGAGCCAGATAGTGCCCCTTGCTAACATATGCATTCAGGGAACTAAGGCCCTCCTTGGTCTTTGTGTGTCACCACATTTATGTTCCCTTGATCATCAGCCTTAGGAGCAGGGGGAGAGAGAGTCTGCACACTTAGTACTCCCTCTTCCTCAGCACACTTGTAGGGAGAGTGGAGATAAGGAACATCAAGTAAAATACTGAAGTAAATCACTCCTCACTGGGAGCAATGGAGGCCAAGGGAGAAATTTGGCTTTGTGAATTACCATTCCCCATCTAGCACTCCCCACAGAGTGGAACAGCTATGTGCTCCAACATGACTCAGAACATTGAGCAAAGGCTCTGTTTAGCTCCATGCCCTCATTTTCTCAAGTTATATTCTGATTGGATGGTTAGGATTTTGCAGTGACATCATATCACTATTTAAATCACAGCATAGGGCAATCGACTGGAGTTATTCCAGTCTCAGACAGCTTAGGTTCTATTCTGAGTGGAGCTAGTTGGCATATTATCGACAAAACTGTTTTTGTCAAAGCTACTGTTTCAGCAAAGCCAATGGTCTCAGAGGGGTAGCCATGTTAATCTGTAACTAAAATAACTTAAAAAGCAACAGTGGTCCTGTAGCACCTAAGAGACTAGCAAAAATGTATAAAGAGTATCATGAGCTTTCGTGGGTACAACCCACATCTTCAGATGACAAATATAATTTGTCATCTGAAGATGTGGGTTGTACCCACGAAAGCTCATGATACTCTTTATATATATTTTAGTCTAGTAGCATCTTAAAGACTAACAAAACATGTAGATGGTATCAAGAGCTTTCGTGTGCACAACCCACTCCTTCAGATAACATCCTGCTGCTACTAGACTTTAAGGTGCTACTAGACTATATATTGTTTTTTAAGTTTTTCCTGTTACAGACTAACTCAGCTACAACTCTGAAGTTTTTATATATATTTTGTTAGTCTCTAAGGACCACTGTTGTTTTTTAAGTTATTTTAGTTACAGATTAACACAGGCTACCCCCCTGAGACCCTTGACTTTGTTGAAACAGTGGCTTTTTTCAGCAAAGCCAAGACACTGAGCAGAAATTTATATGATTTCAAGGACATTTTCGATGGGATGGTTTCTGAGATCCAGAGCAAAGATTCTGATCATTTCCAGAAAGAGAGCAAGACTGAGACTCAAATAAAAAAAACTGGTGTTTTGATACTGTAGAGCTGATGGATCCAAGTGGTAGGATTGAGCCAGGGCCACTAGGAGCTAAAGCTACCACGTGCCTCTGCCACACAAGCTAAGAGCCAACTTCCCAAAATGGCTGAGTACCTCACAGCTCATGTTAAACTCGCTGCACCTTTATTTCCCTATCTGCAGAAAATGGAGATAATGATACTGAACCTACATGCTCAGAAATCTATACATGAAAAACGTTATAGATCTTTTTTCTTTGTTACTGCCCCACTCCATTCATCCCCACAAAGCAGAGCTCTGATGTTAACAGCTTTTTTATGGCAATAGCCATGCAGATTGTCGGTATCAATATGCCTATCATCTTAATGAGCTCTTTGGAAAATGGCAGAGAAAGACATTGTCTCTCTTATTTTAACTGATTTTTTTATATAAGAATAGAGCGAGGCAGCAGCCTGGGGCCTGAAGGGATTTAGTTTGTTTGGATTTTGACTTGTGTTTTCCTCTCCAGACAGCTCTACCTCTCTCCCATGACTGATAATGCTTTTGTCAGTGTAAGTAATTTTGTGTATGCAGATGTTTGCATTTAACTGTTTGCATTTGCTGTTGCTATATAAATTCCTGCTCGGTGTCAAATATACAGGCATTCCCCGAGTTACGCGGATCCGACTTATGTCGGATCCGCAGTTACGAACGGGGTTTTTCTCGCCCCGGAGGACGGGAGCGGCGGGACGCCCAGATGCGCTGCGGTCCCGCCGCCCACGTCCTCTGGGGCGAGAAAAGCTGCTCTGCGTCTCCCTAGTCTGCTGGGGGGGAGGAAGCCCTCCCCCCCAGCAGACCAGGGAGACGCTGAGCAAAGCCGCGGAGCACGTGGGCAGCGGAACAGCCCAGATGCGCCGCGGCTGTCCCGCTGCCCGGGTCCTCCGCGGCTTTGCTCCCCGTCTCCCTGGTCTGCTGGTCACCAGCAGACCAGGGAGACGCGGAGCAAAGCCGCGGAGCACACGGGCAGCGGGACAGCCCAGACTGGGCTGTCCCACTGCCCCCGTGCGCCGCGGCTTTGCTCCGCGTCTCCCTGGTCTGCTGGAGATCAGCAGACCAGGGAGACGCGGAGCAAAGCCGCGGAGGACCCGGGCGGCAGGACCGCGGTGCGTCTCGGTCCGCCGCCCATGTCTCCCAGGTCTGCTGGGGGAGGGGGGCGCAGTTAGTGCGCCCCCCCCCCCAGCAGACCAGGCTTTTCTCCGGATGCCTGTGGTAGAGCAGCTGGGGTGCTGCCGGTTGGTCCCGTAGCGCTGCTCTGGGCGCTACGGGACCAACCCGGCAGCACCCCAGCTGCTCTGCCCCAGGCGTCCTGATTCAGCCGCTGCTGGTCAGTTTCAGCAGCGGCTGAATCAGGACACCTGGGCCAGAGCAGCTTGGGTGCTGCTGGGTTGGTCCAGTAGTGCCAAGGAGCGGCGCTACTGGAGCAACCCAGCAGCACCCCGGCTGCTCTGCCCCAGGCGTCCCCAAGTCAGCCGATGCTGAAACTGACCAGTGCTGACTACAGGAAGCTCGAGGCAGAGTTGCTCTGCCCCGGGTTTCCTGGAATCAGCCGCTGATCAGTTTCAGCAGCAGCTGACTTGTGGACGCCTGGGGTTCTTAAGTTGAATCTGTATGTAAGTCGGAACTGGCATCCAGATTCAGCCTGTTGAAACTGATCAGCGACTGATTCCAGGAAGCCCGGGGCAGAGCAACTCTGCCTCGGGCTTCCTGTAGTTAGTCGCTGGTCAGTTTCAGCAGCGGCTGAATCTGGATGCCAGTTCCGACTTACATACAGATTCAACTTAAGAACAAACCTACGGTCCCTATCTTGTACGTAACCTGGGGACTACCTGTATGTAATTATTATATAGTGTGTAAGATTGTCAGGCACTGAGAAAATGAAGCTTTCAGCTAAAAACACATTGAAGGACTAGAGATCTGTTAGTAAACCATGGAACTTTACACTTCTAGTTCATGGGTTCAAAATCAGCCCAGGAGAAGTAGTGACCCAACATTTTTTCCTTGCTGGTGGCCTACACTGAATTAATTAGCTGGTCTCAAGCAACTTAACAGTATTATTATTGTTATTTGTGTTGTGAGAGCACTGAGGAGCCCAGTTGTGGGCCAGGACCCCACTGTGTTAGGTGCTGCACAAACACAGAGCCCCAAGATGTTCTCTGCCCACAAGACCTTACTCACTAAGCAAGGTAGGTGTGCACAACACAAAATCCTCTACTTTCGCTGGAGCTCTTTTTTGAAAGTCTCAGCAACATGAGCAAGGAAACTCTGGCCTTCTCCTCCTATGCTTTTATTGCAATGGGGGTCAAGTCTGTGAAGTGGACATCGTCACACCTCTTTGGTGGAGAAACAGTCTTGCTCCACATACACGCTCAGTCCAGTATCTCACAAGTATTGCATTTGAATGGAAAATTAAAAGTATTCCAGTGTGATGTTGTAATTTTCTGTCTAGAGATTATTTCCCCTGATGAGGTACCATATTCACTCTTGCTGGTGCAGGAAGGAATCATTTACCCCAGCCTGGCCTACAGTACCTCACAGGGCATTCACCCAAAGGGAGGGATACTTTTGACTCCAGCCAAAAGAAAAGACATTTAACCTCCCCAGAGGCTGCTGGGGTTTTGTTTGTTTGTTTGTTTTTGTTTTTTGCAGAGGGAGGTTGCAATGCCTGCTTTCAGGAGCCCTACTATAGCATCACTATTAGGGATTTTCACTGCTAGAGACTCTACCCCTAGGGGTATGCCAGCTTCTACTGGTCAGTCCCCAACTCTGCAAGATTTATGCCATAATAATAATAATGAATTAGCTACAAGAAAATTTCATTTTGGCTACACATAATACAGATTTTAACTAGTTTCAACCAGTTGGGGACATAACTGAGCAACTGCCATACTCACAAAGAGCATTCTCCACTATATCGCAAGTAGAGATACCCTGGTGTAGATATACCCCAATAATATTCTAATATTAATTTACCTCGGATAGAGACATCCCATAAAAATGTACGTTGTCATACAATAACATACACTGACAGACTGGTTAGACTGGTTCGACAAAAGCTGTGAGACCGCAAGTTAATGGCATGATAACGTCAATAAAGCACTTGAATTGTGATACTGCTGTCCCTTGTGATACTGGGGAGCTACAAGTGAGTGACAGGAGTAGTATCCCTATTATCAGCTGTTGACACAATTGCAAACATTTGAAAATCCAATTTAGAAGGCAACTGCTGCTTAGTTAGGGCCAGTGACAGGAAGTCAGACCACACAATGAATTGACTTAGAATTCGTGAAAGAAAATGAGCTGTCCTTAAAACACATGCCCGCTCCAGAAGCCACTCCACACCAGTACCTGTTCATGTAGTCATGCCAGCAGTAGGACAGTTTCAAAAGTTCTTCTTCTGGGTAACCATGATGTGGGGACCTATCTAATATATAAAGGAGAACGTTTGTATGTTTGTACACTAATAACTTGGACACTATAAGAGCTACTACAACCAAACTTTGCATGGGATAATCTTTTATCCAGGAGAAGGTTTTAAGGTACTGTGGGAGGGAAGAGATGAGAGACCGATGCCTCTCCCCAGGTCTGCACGGAGTTTGGCAGTGCAGGGAGAAGCGGGTTCCCGGGGAAGCGATGGGAACAGTTGCTAACTAAAGCCAGCGGAGGGATAACCTGTCATCCAGGAGAAGGTTTTAAGGGACTTTTGGAAGGAAGAGATGAGAAACTGATGCCTCTCCCCGGGGCTGCACGGAGAGTGGCAATGCGGGGAGAAGTGGCTTCCCGGGAGAAACGGTGGGGCCAGTCACTCACTAAGGCAGGCGGAGGGACAAGGAAGCGGAGGGCGGACTCGGGAACCGGCGACAGGCGTGTGGCTCCATTCCCCCTCCCTTCCCTCAGGCTCCTCATCTCAGTTATATCAACTGTCAACTTATATTTCAACAATATATACTGACAAAGTGCAAGGACAGTCACTTCAAGTAGTTGGAATTGATTTGGAGACATCTTGCTTTTCACATGGACAACTCTATGTTGCGTGTTCAAGAGTTGGAAGTGGGAAACATTTGTACATATTTGTTAAGAATAATGAAACAAAATATAGCTTACAATAAAGTTTTTAATGATAACGTAAAATTGGTTGTTTTATACTTTTTTTAGATATATTTTAATCCCTATACAACTCAGTGCAACTTTTCTACCATTCAAAAAACAAAAATGAACTACTGTTTTTCTAAATTTTGTTCCTCCACTTTCCGGAGCAATGCCGGGTAACTCCCGCTAGTTTCTTATAAAGCAACATGAGAGGAGCTTGGAATGCTGGCAGAAGATATATTCTATACCAGAGCACTTACTTTCTCGGACATTTTGCAGTTAGAATGGATGAGAAGGGAATGACAGATGCAGTGTTGCCAACTCTCTGATTTTACTTTATTTAGTGGTATTTAGTGTCTTTTTTAATGGCCCAGATGCTGGATGCAAAAGAGTGAATGAGAATCTCAGAGGGGGTGTTTTTTTTAATGTAAGTTTTTTATCTTCATTGGGGCAGAGAGAAGCTTAAAAACATGAACCAAGTGCATCTTAATGATTTGGAAATCAGACAGCAAATAAAAAGGATCCAACATTGTGTTTAAAATATCTGATAATTTTTAAGCCAATCTCATAGTTTTGTAGCGCCTCACCCATGATTTTGGAATATTTTAGGTTAGCTAGAGGGAGAGAGAGAAAGAGAGGGTATGTCTACACTAGCCCCCTAGTTCAAACTAGGGGGGCTAATGAGGGTGACCGAAATTGCAAATGAAGCACGGGATTTAAATATCACACGCTTCATTAGCATGTTCCCAGGTGGTCGCCATTTTGGAAATTGACTAGCCTGAAAGAACTGCCCGCGTCTACACGTGTCAGAGAAGGGCGATTCCGAAATAAACCTCTTACTTCAAATTCCATGAGGTTTAACACAGGTAGATCCCTTATTCCTACTTTCAAGTAGGAATAAGGGATCTTGAGGAAAAGGGCGTATTTTCCGCAAGATCCCTTCTAGACTGGCGCTTTTCTCCGGCAAAACCCCGAGCCGAAAAAAAGCGGCAGCCATGTTCATGCAAATGCCGCGGGGGATATTTAAATCCCCCACGGAATTTGAAATTCCAAAGTGTCTCATTAGCATCCCTTTTACGGAAAAGGGTGCCAGTGTAGACACAGCCATGCTGTTCATTGTCAGTTTTTTCAGTACGTAACTAGTAAAAACATTTGTACTCAGAGGCAGCTGCGCTCAGCAGTGAAACTGGTCCTGAACAAATAGCACAGATTCTTCATCTTTCAAATTCAATGCTTATGAAAAAGCTATCAAGTGAAGTGAGTACGTAGCTCCTGCAGTGGGAGATAAATACTATGACAAAAAAGACTGTCATGAATTACATTTCACAGCATTTGCTTTCATCCTTTCATTCCAGCTCACTTTGCATTTCCATAATTTTCTCTATCCTCATTAGATTCTTCCACTTTCCTATTTATTTGTTAAATCATCCATGTGTTAAAGTTTGGGGCCTATAATTTACTAGCTTCTACCTCTTATGCCCACCTCACTTTACATAATTATACAGTCTGGACACCTTTGTAAATGCTCCCAACACTACAACCTGCTGTTCTCCCTATATCACAGCTCAGTCCTGTTAGTGTCTCCTCCTGCAATTTCTGGAGCCACAAAAGAAACTTATTTTCCATGTCTTTTTAATAATAAAAATATATAAACATTAGCATTATGTAAATAATATAAACTATATTGGCAATGTTATGAGAAAGAGAAGAGGGGCATACAGATTTCCCCATTCTTGTCTTGTTTTGACTTGCTTATTATTTCTCCATGAGTCACTGGATGCTTTGCAATCCCTCACTCACTACAACCAGTGCACAGACTTAACAGTGTGTCTGTTAACTGAACTCAACACCCATATTTTAGGTTTGGAGGGAGAGGGTTGTCAATTTTAGTTTATTAATTGTCATTAGGTAGAGATGGCTGTGCCCACGAAAGCTCATGATACCATCTACATGTTTTGTTAGTCTACAAAGTGCTACCAGACCATTTGTTGTTTTTTTCTGTACAGACTAACTCGGCTACCCCCTGAAGTTCATTGTATGTATAGTTATGAACATAAACTGAAAACACAACTGAAGTACATTTCTCACAGAAGTCTGGGAAGTGGCTAAACCAGTTCCTCAGAGACAAAGGGCAAGATGGCACCTCAGGCAGGCAAACAAGGCTGATGGACCATTACCTGCTGAGTGGCCATTCTTTGGCAGGGAAGGCAGAAGAGAGAAAACACTTTCTTAGCACTGAAAGATCATGGAATTTCCTTTGTTGCTTTTTTTCCATGCTGAAAATACTTCTCTAAAAAATAAAAAAAATAAAAAAAGAAGGGGCAGGCACACCAAGGCATTTCTCTCTCTCCCTGCCCTCCTCATTCTCCACACCTGAGGGTATGTCTACACTACAGAGTTTTGTCAGAAAAACGACTGTTTTTCCGACAAAACTTGAGGAACATCCACATTACAATTGCGTTCTTTTTGAAAAAGAGCAAAAAGGCATGCGTGGATGGGGAAGAGTTTTTTTGGAAGAAGAGGGAAAAAGCACAGGTGGACTAGTAGCCATTCCATCCATAGCAATCACAGCTTCCATGCTACACAGCATCCATTCAGTCTGGACCAGTGTTTCTGAAAGTGTGTTCTATGGCACATCGGTGTGCTGCGAGGCAGTCAGAGGTGTGCTGTGGAGAGAACAGAATTCAAAATTGCTGCCCTTCATTCATTCATTCATTTCATTTGGTGTCCTCTAGTCCTTCTATTATGGGAACTAATGAAGAACTTTTCTTTATGCACCCTTTCCATACCACTCATGCTTTTATAGACCTCTATCATATCCCCCCTCAGTCTCCTCTTTTCTAAGCTGAAAAGTCCCAGTCTCTTTAGCCTCTCTTCATATGGGACCTGTTCCAAACCTCTGATCATTTTAGTTGCCCTCCCCTCTCCCACCCTCTCTCTTCCCCTCTCTCACCTCCTTTTCCCAGTCTCCCCGAGTTTTGTTCAATAAAGAGAGTTTCTATTTTTGAACACACGTGTCCTTTATTTTGTACATTAGGAAGGGGGGCTAGGGAGGGGTAAGTGGAAGGAGGTGAGGGAGGAATGGGGCACGAGCCCCCGATGGGGAGGACTGGGGTGGCTCTGCAGGCTCCTTGGGGTGGAAGCTCTCCTGCAGCCCCCCGATTAACCCCCCTCCTTGGATGGCAGCCTGCGGCAAGTGCAGCTGGGCTGATGGCTGAGTGCTGTGATGTGCCGAGCGTGGGCACTCAGGGCACTCCAAGCCAGGACTGCTTTGCTGTCCCTCATCGAGTTAGACAAGCAAGCGGGGAACCCCTGAGAACTGTCTGTCCGGGGTGGGGGTTGGGTCCCTTTAAGCACAGCCCTCGGCTAGCCTGAGACATTCCTGAGTCCTAACCTGATGCCCTGCCGGCACTGCTTCCGGCCATCCTTAACCCTGGTTCAGGGTCCACTCAATGTGGACATGCTAGTTCGAATTAGCAAAATGCTAATTCAAACTAGTTTTTAGGTCTAGATGCACTAGTTCGAATTAGCTTAGTTCGAATTAACTAATTCGAATTAAGTTAGTTCGAATTAGTGCTGTAGTGTAGACATACCCCAAGAGAGGTCTGGGCCATACAGGACATATATTTCTGGAAGAAGATCCAGGACTAGAGGATGTTTTGGGGTCCCCTTGCAGTATAGCCAAGGCTGGTAAAAGCCAGGGTATAGCTGGTAGGCTGAAGTTGAACACAACGCTCAGGGTGCGGCCTGCATTCTGGAAGGCTGGCTGTGAGAGATCCAGATTGGAGCTTATACACCAAGGCATTGTAAAGCACCAGGAATGCAGGGCAGGACACAGCCCTCTTCCCCAATTAGTCTGGATAGTGCCCCATTATCTCACAATTACACCCAAACTTAACTTTCACTTTCTAACCATATAGGAGATTCACATTTTTTCAGCATTCACTTCAAGGTTGCTGACATCACCTGAAAGAGCAGCTTGGATACAGACAGCTCCAGTGACCGCCAGAGATAGAGCATCAGTCTCTAGAGCTGGTGCCAAGAGTCAGGCTCTCAAGCCAGAACTGTAACAGGCCCATATCTTGTAGGGATCGGGCACAGAGGGGGACATACAACACATACTCTCCAGCGGGTTACAGGATAAAGTGCTTGATCAAGGACTCTTGCGCAAGATCAAACTTCACCAATTAAAAGACACTCCCATAGGGAAGGAATGCTGAACAGCACATATCTTGAATGTAACTAAATCAGAATTCACACCAGGACCTTGTAATCTATATGCCTCAGCGACGCTGACAGGGATCCTCCCTTTCGATGAACAGTGACAAAGGCCCACACAGCAGTTCTAAAATGTGAGGGAATTGACTTGATTCCGCTTTGCAGATTGTTGTTTCCTTGCTGCGATGCCTCAGGGCTGTAATGTGATCATTCCAACTATGGTAAATTTCAGGCTAGCTATTATACCATCAAAAGACAGGGGTATCATGCAGAAAAAACATCAAGCCAAATTGAGTGTGAATGATAAGTGTTGTATGACTTCTGTATTTGGTGGAGGGTAGCTCTAGTC
Source organism: Pelodiscus sinensis (assembly GCF_052426305.1). Taxonomy (NCBI): domain Eukaryota; kingdom Metazoa; phylum Chordata; order Testudines; family Trionychidae; genus Pelodiscus; species Pelodiscus sinensis. The sequence goes on along the minus strand of NC_143067.1, from coordinate 22,751,969 downwards.
AGGTCAATAGGTCATGCATAGGTGGGGGGACAAATTCCATGTCTGCCTGGAACTAGGAGTGAAAATAGCAATATTCACCTCAAATCTACATAATAATTTGTGTGACCTTTATCTAATTGTGATATGACTGTAACAAAGTTCTTAAAATGTCACATAACGCATATAAAAGTGACTGCCTCTAGGGGTGGATTCTTCAGGAGCATTCCATATAAGCACTAGTGCAAAGACTCACCTGAAGCATTGGAATGATCCAGTCCAATCACTGATCCAATCCTAACTTCCTATATAACTCACTTTGTCAGCCCACTACAATAAGAAGCACAGAAGGGTTTTCTAAGGCAGAGAATAATGGTGAAGAGGTGTGATTTTCATAATTATGAACATTTGCCCTATAATAATGCAACAATGTTATTGCCATCCACTCATGAAGAATATATATGGTCATGCAAGGCACAGTCTCAGTTGGAGCTACTAGCAGTTAGAAAGTGGAGGTATAATAATGTAGAACACTGCTGCAATCTATGGAGATGCATTGACACGTTGGACTAGAAATGTTTTCAGAAAGTTTCCCCTCCTTGGCACAAGCATTTCTGCAACCCAGCATAGCAGCCAGACAGTAGGGCTACGTCTAGACTGGCATGATTTTCTGGAAATGCTTTTAACGGAAAAGTTTTCCATTAAAAGCATTTTCGGAAAAGCGCATCTAGATTGGTAGGACGCTTTTCCGCAAAAGCACTTTTTGCGGAAAAGCGTCCGTGGCCAATATAGACACGCTTTTCCGCAAAAAAGCTCTGATCGCCATTTTCGCGATCGGGGCTTTTTTGCGGAAAATAAATCTCTGCTGTCGACACTGGCCCTTTTGTGCAAAAGTTTTTCGGAAAAAGACTTTTGCCCGAATGGGAGCACCATAGTATTTCCGCAAAAGCACTGACAATCTTACATGAGATCGTCAGTGCTTTTGCGGAAATTCAAGCGGCCAGTGTAGACAGCTGGCAAGTTTTTCTGCAAAAGCAGCTGATTTTGCGGAAAAACTTGCCAGTCTAGACACAGCCTAGAAGATACCAGCCTCCATCTCTGGTGTAGTTCAATGTTTATTAGATCCAAGGGAAACCAGGACACTCCAGAGATACTTAACCACTTTCTTCTTTATTGTAAGCTTTAAGCAGTTAACATAGTTGTTTAAATTTCACAAGCCTTAAAAACAATTACAGTAAACTTCCGATAATACGGCACCTTTAGGACCCAGGGGGTGCCGGATTATCAGATATGCCGGACTATCAGAAGGGGGGGCTATGAGGGGTCTGGGGTGGGGTGGGGGGATGCTACCCCAGACCCCCTCATAGCCCTCCCTTCTGATAGTCCGGCTCTGCCCCAGGAGTCCCCGATTCAGCCGCTGCTGGTCAGTTTCAGCAGCGGCTGAATCGGGGGCGCCTGCAGCAGAGCAGCTGGGGTGCTGCTGAGTTGGTCCGGTAGCGCCGACCCTTGGCGCAGCGAGACCAACCCGTCAGCACCCCAGCTGCTTTGGGGACGCCTGGGGCAGAGCAGCTGTGGTGCTGACGGGTTGGTCCCGCAGCGCTGCTCCTCGGCGCTACTTGACCAACCCAGCAGCACCCCAGCTGCTCTGCCCCAGGTGTCCCCAAGTCAGCCGCTGCTGATAAAGATCAGCGGCTGACTCCAGAAAGCCAGAGGCAGAGCTGCTATGCCCCAGGCTTTCTGGAGTCAGCACTGGTCAGTTTCAGCAGCGGCTGAATCAGGACGCCTGGGGCAGAGCAGCTGGAAGGATGCTGGGTTGGTCCCACAGCACCGAGGAGCGGCGCTACTGGACCAACTCAGCAGCACCCCAGCTGCTCTGCCCCAGGTGTCCCCAAGTCAGCTGCTGCTGAAACTGACCAGCGGCTGATTCCAGGAAGCTGGGGCAGAGCAACTCTGTCTTGGGCTTCCTGGAGTCAGCCGCTGTTCAATTTCAGCAGCGGCTGAATCCGGGACAGCTGGGGTGCTGCTGGGTGGGTCCCGCAGCCCCAAGGGGCAGTGCTACTGGACCTACCCGGCAGCACTCCAGCTGTTCTGCCCCCTGCTTCCCGGATTCAGTGCTGGTCAGTTTTAGCAGCGGCTAAATCGAGGAAGCTGGGGGCAGAGCAGCTCCAATGGTCCGGATGCCCAGAGCACTTCCGGGTTCCTGATGGTGCCGAACCATCAGGAGTGCCGGACCGTCAGATGCCGGACCATCGGAGTTTTACTGTACTATACAATTTAAACCTTAAATACTATAAATTCTAAAGCAATTAATACAGCACAAATCAATACAAAAGCAACTAATAGAAGATCTATTATAATACAATAATAAAACCTAGTTCACTTACACTTCACCCGTATGCTACCTACAGTACTAGGCGGGAGGTCATAGTTCTTTTGATTTCCACTCGCCGGAATGCCATTCGAAGGTATGAAGGGCATATTTATTTCTAGTTACATCAAGCAGGACCTGTGGCTCAGTCCTGCTCATTCCCTCTATCGATTCTTCTTACTAAGTCCTTTTTATAGCAAAGCGAGACTTGGTCGTTCTAATAATATTTACCAATATCTAACGTATTGTGTTAGATACCTAAAATGCCCAACGCCCTATATGGCGTACATCCTGCTATTCAGGATGTTGCAAAAACTATATGCGTAGTTAACTATATGTGCAGTTATCCGTCATTTTTGTTTATCAGGAACAGAAGTACCTGTACAAGGTTGATTGTTGTGTGTTTTTGACATGGTCTCGCATACTTCACTTAAACTGCATTCTTATGCAAAACATTCCTGCCTCGCAAAGCTTCTCCCTCCCAAACCATGCCTGCCTGCTTATGTGCATCAGACTTGAGACAGGCCTGAGTTTTGGTTTTTAGGGATCCAAACTAGGGTCAAAGCAGACATCGCCATTTATTGTCAAGGCAGGGCAATCCAGGCTCCCCAACAAAATGTAACAAGCATTGGTGAACAGATTGGATTGACTGTAAATTAGCAGCAAAAGACGAACGCAGTGTGAAATAACTGAGATGCAAAATAGAATCAACTGAATGTATGAGTAAAAAAAAAAGTTAGAGTAAGCTGGGTGGCCTACAATGTGCAAGCAAGTTTTTAGCATTGGGCACAGCAATTATATATAAAAAGATACATCTCTTCCATATGTGCAGGTAATTTTGTGCTTACAATTGTAGTGTATTGAAAACTTTTATAATTATTTGTTATCACTCTAAATTATATGGGATTTTCCTGTCCCTGCATGCAAGCTGGAAGTCTCTGTAGGGAAGCATGTGTTCTACATCTTTCAGCAGCTATTTTACAAAAAGCTAGCCTACAGCAAGGTGGGGTGAGTTGTGCCTCTTCCTGTTGGAAGCTTTTTGAATCTTGTGTGTTCTACAGTTACGGATTTTAAGAAATACAGTATTGTTATACTTGCAACCTTCCAGAAAGAGTATTTTATGTTTTCGTATACTGTAACATCTTTGTATGCTGTGAACATAACAACCATCACATCTGAAAATTTAGACCAAGACATTTTTGCTGCTCTGCTTTTTAATTTATTTATTACCAAATGAATCTTTGTTCTTACTGAAATTACAGCAGAAAAAATGGAGTTATCCTGTCCACTCATATGCAAATCTGATTTCATCTGTCCATCAGCATTAGAAGATAATCTTCTCAAATGTGAAAATCCATCTACTTTTCTTAAGTGAGCAGCCAGTATTATTTTCCTAAATATAGTTATCTATATATCTAATTATATTCAGTCCTGTGCAAATTTTCCCTTATTGCATTATCATTTTCTTATGGAAGAAACAGGAAAAACTGTTTTGCAAAAACTGGCACACAGAAACTTCCACAACTTGCAATTTCTTTTCACATCAGTCTCTGCGATCCCACAAAAATAAACACAATACATTGGACTCCTGGGATTATGTCTTGCTTCTTACCAGAAATAGTCAAGAAAAAAAATAAATGTCAGAAAATGTTGACAGATTGTGTTTTCTTTTACTTTTAAAAAACTAGTTATAGCTCTGATTCTGAGCTACTTTATCTCAGAGGGTATGTCTACACTACCCTCCTAGTTCGAACTAGGAGGGTAGTGTAGACATACCCAGAGCTACTTACCCTCTCTCGGCATGTCCACACAACATGTACAGTAAACTTCCGATAATCCGGCACCTTTAGGACCCAGGGGGTGCCAGATTATCAGATATGCCGGACTATCAGAAGGGGGGGCTATGAGGGGTCTGAAGTGGGGTGGGAGGGGATGCCACCCCAGGCCCCTCATAGCCCCCGCCTTACGATAGTCCGGCTCTGCCCCAGGCGTCCCTGATTCAGCCGCTGCTGGTCAGTTTCAGCAGCAGCTGAATCGGGGATGCCTGCAATAGAGCAGCTGGGGTGCTGCCGGGTTGGTCCCGCAGCGCTGAGGGGCGGTGCTACGGCACCAACCCAGAAGCACTCCAGCTGCTCTTGGGGATGCCTGGGACAGAGAAGCTGGGGTACTGCCCGGTTGGTCCTGTAGCGCTGCCCCTCGGGGCTGCGGGACCAACCCGGCAGCACCCCAGCTGCTCTTGGGGACACCTGGGGCAGAGCAGCTGGAGTGCTGCCAGGTTGGTCCTGCAGCACCAAAGGACAGCGCTTCGGGACCAACCCGGCAGGACCCCAGCTGCTCTGCCCCAGGCGTCCGGATTCAGCCTGCTGGTGAAACTGACGCTGCTGGTCAGTTTCAGCAGCGGCTGAATCCTGACGCCTGGGGCAAAGCAGCTGGGGTGCTGCTGGGTTGGTCCCGTAGCACTGCCCCTTGGCGCTGTGGGACCAACCCGGCAGCACCCCAGCTACTCTGCTCCAGGGGTCCCCAAGTCAGCCGCTGCTGAAACAGATCAGCGGCTGATTCCAGGAAGCCCGGGGCAGAGCAGCTCTGCCCCGGGCTTCCTGGAATCAGCCACTGTTCTGTTTCAACAGCGGCTGAATCGGGGACCCCTGGGGTAGAGCAGCTGGGGTCCTGCCCGGTTGGTCCCGCAGCGCCGTCCTTTGGCGTTGCGAGACCAACCCGGCAGCACTCCAGCTGCTCTGCCCCCGGTGTCCCCAAGAGCAGCTGGGGTGCTGCTGGGTTGGTCCCGCAGCCCCAAGGGGCAGCGCTACGAGACCAACCCAGCAGCACCCCAGCTGTCCTGCTCCCGGCTTCCCCGATTCAGCTGCTGGTCAGTTTCAGCAGCAGCTGAATGGGGGAAGCCTGTCCGTCTGCCCCAGCACTTCCGGGTTCCTGATGGTGCCGGACCATCAGGAGTCCCGGAGCATTGGATGCCGGTCTAATGGAGTTTTACTGTAATAACTAAGGGTATGTCTACACTACCCCGCTAGTTCGAACTAGCAGGGTAGTGTAGACATACCCAAAGTGAGTGTCTACACAGCAAGCCCGTTATTTTGAAATAATGTCAAAATAACAGGCTTTTTCTTCCAAATTCTGTAATGCACATTTCACAAGGAATAATATCTATTTTGAAAAAGTTATTTTGAAATAGGGTGCATGTGGACAGATCAGCCGTGGTTATTTTGAAATAACTGGCCTTCAGGGATTCTCACAGGTGCCCTGGTAGCCACTCAGTCCTCAGAACTGAGGACTTTCCTTTCCCCTGCAGCCTTTAAAGGTTCAGTCTCAGAGGAAAGGGCTTGTGGCAGTAGGAAAGCCCTGTTACCACTGTGCCACACAGCAGCAGTCTCCTTTGCCTTCCACGCCACCGGGTGTGAGTCCCATGCTTCCACCGAGCCCTCCACAGATTCAAGGAAGCCAGCAGCCAGCTCTGAAGCCCCTGCCTAGAGGCTAAAGAGGAGGGCACCATAGTGGGTGGAGATCCTTGATTTCATTGAGATCTGGGGAGAGGAGGCAAACTTCCAGGATCTCCGCCCCAGATACAGGAATACTGACATATATGACCAGGTGGCTGACAGCCTGGGTCAGAAGGGACACAGCCGCACCCAGGAGCAGGTCAGGATGGAGGAGCTGAGACAGGCCTATACCAAGGCCAGGGAGCATAGCTCCTGCTCTGGGGAGGCACCCCAGACCTTCTAGTATTTCAACCAGCTCCACCGCATCCTGGGAGGGGGGTCAGACTTGTTCCCTCCATTTGTTATGGACTCTGAGAGGGAGACACTGTTGTCAGCCTCCCAGAGGGTATGGCTGTAGAGGCAGAGGAGGAGGAGGTACAGGAGGAGGAAGATGAGGCCTGCACCAACACCATGCATGCCAGCCAGGAGTTCAGCCTGTCCCCTGGATGTGTCCCAGGGCTCGGATGAGGCCAGGGAAGGCCCATCAGGTGGGTTCCATTACTTTCTCTAGACACACATGGGGGGAAGCAGCAGCCAGCAAGGGGCTGCACACTCCTTGCTCAGCCTTCTCAGCCTGAGGATTGCACAGCCTGTGCATGTGGGTGTCCATGGAGTGCCAGTCTGGAGCACACAGCTGCAAGGAGGCTGCCACGTATGAACCTTACGTTCCTTCTCACAGGGTTCCTGTACAGGTCTGCCTTACTTCCAACCCCATGGTGGGATACCTTCCCATCACAAGCCACCACTTAGGAGGATGGGGTCAAGGACACACACACAGCAGTGCTGCACACGATGCACAGCCACACTTGTACTCTCAGAGCAACATCTGCTCCCAGGACAGTGCGGCAAGAGGGAGGACACCGACCCCCTGCCAGGGGAGCCTGCCAGGAGCGTGAAGAAGTGGACGGGACCCCAGTAGCACCCTCCCCAGCCACTCACATGCCTCCAACACCCCTCTCCCCCATCCTCCAGAGTGCAAAAATAGAAGTCCCCTCCCTGTGGGATGCTGCCACTGCTGGACCCTGTGTTTGCATGTGTGGGCAGCACAGAAGGAAGCCAAGTCCCCCTGTCGTCCTCCCTCCCCCTCCCCACTGCCTGCAGGCTCCCGGCCTGGCCAGTGCCTTCTCATGCCTGCTTGTCCCTGGAACATGGGGATAGCGAGGTCCCCCCTCCCCCCCCGGGACGTCTGTGCCCCTGAAGGAAAGGGCCCACTGTCTAGGCCTCAGATGACTTTGATCAAAGCACATCACCTTTGTCTGACCCAAGACCTTTTGGTGTCCGCTCAGAGATGAGGGCTGGGCGGCTTCCTGGGATGACTGCCCTTCTCTTTGTTCTTCACAGCTGGACCAGCTGCAAGTGAGCTGTGAGCCACATCTCCGGCACCGGACTCCTGACTCTGTGAGGCCTGCAGGTGTCACCGACCCTGCGAGGGCCTGCAGCGGGAACATGTTGCCTGCCTCCATTCCCTCCAGCAGTCTCTGGACTGGCAGAAGCAGAGGTTGGGCACAGAGCTGGAGGAGTGCAATGCTAACTGAGAGCTGCGCCACTCCACGTGGTGGGAGCTGTCCCAGGAGGCCCGGAGCATGTGCCAACCGCATGGTTGCTGCGACTGAGCAGTCCAGCAGCCACCTTCTCACACCCGTTCCTTTTCAAGACACCCCCCCCCCCCCTGCATCCACTCCTCGCCTGCCCCACACATGAGGAGGTGGGACTGCCCGAGGCAGGTGCTAGACCCAACTCCATCCCTTAGCCTCTCCTCCCCTCTCCTCCCCCTTCTACCGTCCTCCCTTCCCAGTTATAAAAGAAAATAGTGTTTCTTGTTCCAAACCAAAAGGGGAAGGAAAGGGAGGGAAAAGGGGGAAAGGAGGGTAGAGGGAAAGAGAGGTGTGGGAGGAAAGGCGCAGGGGGGCACTGCATAGGCCCCTCTAGGGAGCCCCAGGGGAGAGAGTCACAGGTGTTCTTGTATGAAACTCTCCCTCAGAGTCTTTTGAATGTGCACAACCCCTTGATGGGCTGGAGCCACTGCTGGTAGTCCCACTGCGCCATAACGATCCAGTCCCACCAGTGGAAACTGGTGTCGTGTAGCCTGAAGCTGCAGTGCACGGTACACAGAGGAGGGTGGGAGGGGTTGTACTGTGTGAGCAGCATGTGGAGAGATGTGAGGAGGTGCCCCACAGGGAGCAGTGGGTCCTGTTCCTGCAGGGCTACGTGGGCAACATGCAGTAACTGCACCAGGAGGTCCAAGAGCTGGTGACTGCTTTCCACAAGGGCAACCAGAGCAGATATTGAGAAGAGTTTGCTGTCCCTGAAGGAGGTAGGCAATGGAGAAGAGCCTGAGACACGATTGTATAGGAAGGTCCTTTTAAGCAGGAGCCTCAGCTGGCCTCAGGCAGCAGCTACAGGAAGTGACTGCTGTCCTGATGCCCTTCCTGAAGTGCTTCCAGGGGGCTTTAAATGCAATTCAGGTTCCAATCAGTATGGACGCTCTATCTTGAAATAGCTCAGTGCTATTTCGATGAGCATTTGTAGTGTGGACGTGCTATTTCAAAATAAACTATTTCTGAGAGTTTTTTTTTCCAAAATAGCTTATTTCAGAATAAATGTACAGTGTAGACATAGCTTCTGTGGAATAATTTCCCAATAAGGGATTCTGTAAAATAAGGATAATAAAGTTAAATTGTTTCACAAAAACCAGCTATAACATCTAGTCCACCTCCTTGCTGGTTGTCAGATTGTTCCTGCCAGTTTCACCAGTATCTAATTGTAAGAGTTAAATCCCTAGTGGGTGAAAATGGGCCTAGCTTCCTTGGCTTCAAAGGAACTATGCAAATTTAAACTAGCTCAGGATCTGACTCTAAATAATATTTGAGTCTATTAATGGCTGTCTTGGTGTGGAGAGCAAAAGAAAGCTTTTAATTTCACAAAAGCATCATGTTGATATTTGCAAAATACAAGCTTTCTGGCTGAAAGACGTTATAGATGTTTGAATAATTATTGTTACTATGATAAATACCCTCCTCCTTTTGAAGCTGGCCTTGTGGTCTCTTTCCCACTCCACCTCTAACTCCTTAATGAGTCATCTTTTATTGTCATGGTGGGGTTTTTTTCTAGTGACTTCTTCAGTGATTGTTGCTGAGCTTTATCTAGTCAACCAAACCAGATTTAACAGTGTAGAGTTTTGCTAAATTAAATGTGTCCCTGTAGCAAAAGTCTGTCTGCTTCCATCCTGTTCCATTATTTAGTGGTGCTGCTATACTATTTGTTAAAACCAGCCTTTGGAAGGAAAAGTCATCAAACCACACACAACACACTCAACTTTTGTTTGAGATAAAGAGAGTGTGATAGAGTCTGCTTCCTCGGCCAGCTAAATCCATAGTGACTCCACATATGGGATTGCACATAGTTGGGATCCATAGAATGTAAATCAGAGTTGAATCTGGCCCACTCGATTTTTCTTCTCCCTCTAATTTTTAGAATGATGCCTCCTACAATGAGTGCACTAGAGAGGAAGAGAACTAGGAAAGCCCAATTTCTGCACCTCCCCTCGCCGCCATCACACGTGGAACAGGCTAGGCTCGGTAGCTCCAGGCAGGGCCACTAGCACTGCCCACATTGCAAGTAGACTGAGAAGTGTCTTGTCCACGCCTCAATGTAGCACTGGGAGATTGTGGGCTTCACCTCTGTGACTGCAGTAAGAAGATGCTTCCCAGCATGTTCTAAGGAGTATCCGTCCTTCCACTCACCAGCATGACACAGTTGCGAGAGAACAACTAGAGCAGGGGTGGCCAACCTAAACCTGAGAAGGTGCCAGAATTTACCAATGCACATTGCCAAAGAGCAACAGTTGTTCTTTCACCAGCCCTGATTATCTCCCCACCATCCCTCTCAGCACATCCACTGGTCAGTGCCTCCTCCTCCTTTTCCTCCTGCCCAGTGTGATCAGCTCTGTCTCAGTGGGAGACACTGAAAGGGGGAAGCAGGGGAGTGACAGGCTCAGTGGAGAGGGTGGAAAGTGACAGGATCCTAGAGGGAAAGGGTGAAGGGGGACAGAGCTGGGGGTTGAGCAGTGAGGACCCCCCTGGCCCAGTGGAAAGTTGGCACCTGTAGCTCCAGCCCTGGATTTGGTACCTATGCTAGGAGCCGCATATTCACTTCTGAAGAGCCGCATGTGGCTCTGGAGCCACAAGTTGGCCACCCTTTTACTAGAGCTTTTGGTGTGATGTATACATTCTTAATGTCCAGTAATTCAGTTTAATTAAAAAGGTTGACAAATTTGCCTTTCCTGGCTACTTTGGGCCTTTTTGGTTTTTAAAGGGGCAGCGTTCCTCTCACAACATGATCAAGAAGAAACAAGTTCACATTTCAGCTCGGCCAGTGCACCCTCCTTACAACATCAGAGAACAGGAATTTGTAGGGACTTTGCAGCTTTGACTGGCTTGAGACCAACAATATTTTTTTCACATTGGATGGAAGCCAGGATTCGAACCTAGGACTACATAAATGAAAAGGTTAGTGGTTTTTTATTTAATGGACAGGCACTGTACAGTTCCTGAGGGGTTCATATTTAAACAATGAATGACACAGCAAGCCCCTGTTTTAAAAATTCCCTATCCCAAAACAGCTATATTATTTTTAAAGATGTAGTAATTTGAAACATTAAACACAATTCTGAAAGGTTTTAATATCACATTCTGGTAGTCATACCTGATTTCCTTTCCAGTTTTGCCCCTTCATTAATTGATTTTTGACTTATATTATGCACCCTCACATTGTATAACTTCCATAGCTGAGCAGTTTGAAATGATGTGGATTATTACCCTACTATAAAAATAAGCAAAACAAAACAATCCCCCCCCCCAAAAAAAAACCCAACAACACAGCAATGGTAACATTAAATATTCCTTGCAGACAGCTAGAATAGAAAAGTAGATATCCCCTCTGCCGGGTAGTATTTCATTGGATGAATGTATTTTTTGTCTTAAAAATGCTCTTAAACCTTGGTGCAAAGCCTAACATTCAAGAGCAACTCCATAATCAATCATCATAATCACAAAAACAACTTGCATTTACATAACATTATTTCAGTCCACATTTCTTTGTGAATGGTATATAAAGAAGCCTGAAAACAATCCTGTGTTTAAATAAGACAATATCTTGATTTGCCAGGTGGATAAATTGCAGCAGTAAGGTTAAGAGCCTCTGAGTTTGTAGCAGAGCTGGGATTAAAACTCAGGGATCCCAGAAGGCCACTACAGCTTTCTGTAATATCTTGGTGCATATGGTATACAGCCAAGATGGCCTTCGTGTGGCTCATAAACCATTGTGCACAACTTGGTCCTAATGACCCTGCATTAACAAGCTAATCTGTGACTGTGATGGAGAAAAATCTAGTTTGGTGAGGCGGCAGCTATCCCTTTCACATTGCAGAGTTTAGGGAGGGTAAAAGGAAAGGTGGTTTTAAATGATTAAACAAATCTTCACAATCTCTTGAAGTTTATTTTCTGCTGTGTAGGCCACCATTGTACAGAGACCAGTGTTTGAATATTATCTGATTATCATCCCGACAAGGACTGAGCAGCCTCAATTCCTGGTGTCTTCAGTAATAGACGAGAGCACTCAACATCTGGCAGGGGATTTCCCTCCTCATTTCTCATTTTCATTTTATCTGTCAAGTTTAGTGCTTTTGATTTGCTTTGTGTCTTTCTTTCTTTGGCTGTAGCAGTTAGAGAAGGGCAAGGTGTGAAATGGGAAGATTGCACATGAAATGTCAGTGCAGGATTCTGATTCTTAATCATAATGAAAGAACTGCTATCCATAATGCCCTCTACACAGGGGCGGCCCATGCATATAGGCCGACTTGGCCGTCACCTAAGGCGCCGTGTTAAATAGGGCGCCCAATGATGACATCACACCACTGAGGGTTGTGGAGGCGGGGGCGCCGATCATGCATTCTGCTTGGGGCAGCAGTTGCCGTCAGCCCGCCTTGGGCTGCCCCTGACTCCATATATTCAGTGGAGAAAATGGAGGCTGCTGTTTTGGCCTCAGATGGAAAGGGACACACTTCTTGGCAACACTTTAATGGATTTGGGTCTACAGGAAAATCTTTAAGCTGTGATCCTTGACTTTGTGTGAAATTTAACCTAGCTGCATTCCCATTCAGTCTGCTCACAAACTGGCAACATATTCACTTGTTGTATAAGAAGTGTCTACTTATTTCAAAGCTTAGACAGCATGCTTTATTAGTGGGGCTGTGCTCTTCTGTACAGGATCTTCCTTCCCACTGTGCTTAATTTCTGAATCCAAGGCTATTATTAAAGTGGTGAAGGGGAGCTTTTTTCAATGTACCCAAATGTCTCCAATTCCCATTAGAAAAAGAGCAAACATTTTCCGGGGACTCATTCTTTTTAGCTCCCATGAAATTTTTGAACCCAGGCCACCAAAGAAAATTGCTTCTCTGCACATCCATCTGTTTGACGTGCAAATTGTGCAAACTCTTTTTAAAAAATGATTTTAAGCTTTAAACTTGTCATCCTAACTTAACACTTTCTTTCTTAATCCACTTGAAAGAGCCTTGAATTTGACACAACCCATCTGAATTTTCTCAAATTATAAATTCAATTGGCACAGTAGCATAGTAGGTTAGTGACATCTCAATTAACAAAATGCACTTTACAGTTGCGTATCTAAGCAATTAATTGGTTTCTAATTCTTTGCTATATTTAATTAAATGACTATATTTCTGAACAGTTCCCTTATTTGTTCAGACATATTTTGAAATGTGGTTCTGAGCACATTCTGATTTTATTTCGGTCATGTCTTTTAACTTTCGAACATATTGATCTCGCCATGGTTCATAAAGGGTTTCAGTGTTAAATTTTAAAAATATCAATGTCATAAACATCTGCATTTGCTATTATATATATGTAACACCCAGTTCACCACTGAATTATTTCATTTTTACATAGGAGTTAAACTGATATAAATGTAGAGTAATAGAGTGGTAAATTCAGACCACAGTCCTTCCTAGCTTTTGCATCCATGTAGAAATCTAGTATTTTTTATCTATTTTAAAAAGATATTTACAGGTAGAAAAATGACATTTATTTGTTATAATACAATACAAAAGGTGAAATATATCAGCTGTGCCAACAACCAGCCTGGATCATTTTGTAAGGCTTTCTGTTCTGTTCCAGTGTGTACTGTGCTCACAAGTTGCCCATTTGTCAGCAGCACCCCTGTCTGAACATTGTTCATTGGACAAGGAACTGTAGACATGTATGAATCCCAGTTAGAAGGCACCTTCTTTCCAGTTAGGATTGGACTTCAGATGTCTCATTTTTTTCTTGTCCCCTACAAGTGTGACAAACAAAATTGACTCATTTTAACATACCCAGAGGAGTGTTTAGTTCTTTGCTCATCTACTGCACAAGGACCATCTTTTTGTCTTGATGAGGCTGTTAAATATCAGTCCAATCAATAGAAGAGGTATCAAATGACAGATTGTGGAATGAGAGCATGCGTTGGTCCAGTAATGGGAGTACAGATCTGGGTCCTCCTTTATCAAAATGCTTTAATGTCTTCTGAACCTGGGTCTCTTCCCCTCTTTGCATCAGGTCCAGCTATTGTGATGCTTAACTTATGTTTGGAAAGCGCTTTGGAAATGAAGAATATGGACAGATGCTAATGGTGCATTTGGACTTGGAACATAATTCTCTCCTTCCCACACTCTCTTCATTTCATCTTCACTTCGCACCTGTCCTTCTTACCTTCTTTTCTCCTGTCCTGCCTGCCTTTCCTTTTCCTTTTCAAATAAAATCATGGAACTAACACAATGTTAGCTGCCAGGCCAGCCTAAATCTTATACTTCTTCCTTTACATTGGAACGAGGTGTACCGGTAGTTCGGAATAGGAATCCTAGTCCGAACTACCTAGTTAGAGCCCCGTGTAGCTGCGCTGCACGGGGTTCAAACCAGCGGGGTTTTAAAAATGGCAGTCCCCCGCTTATGCAAATGAAGCCGGGAAATTCAAATCCCGGGCTTCATTTGCAAGTGCGGTATGCCTACATTACCCTCCTAGTTCGAACTAGGAGGGTAGTGTAGACGTACCCTTTGAGACTTGATTTATGAGCTAACAATGGCACTTTCTCAAACATAGAAACACATCAGTCTCCAGGCCTGTAGTGGGGTAGAGTGGCCCCCCACTGAGCCGGAGGCAGAGAAACCCCTCAGGGAGCCATTTTGGGCCCAGCCTAGCCCCGCCCCCTCACCTGACCGGAAGTCAAAGGGCAGGGCGAGGAGTATAAGAAGGCCGCCGGGGAGCTCAGTCAGGGCCCAGCCTCTGAAGGAGACAGAGGCCTGTCCAGAGCTCCTGCCGGGGGAGGCTAAGACCGGGCCTAGACCGCCCTCAGCAGCCTCCCCGGAGGCCAGCCAAGGCTTCCCTGCCAGGGCTACGGAGGCCTGGCCAGGCCAGTCAGCCGAACCTCCCGTGGACCCCGAGGACTGGCCTGAGCCGCTGGACCAGCTGGAACCCCGATGGGTACTGGAATGCCGGGGCCAGGCGAGCCCGCGTGACACTGCAGAGTTCCAACCCCTTGACCCCTGGATTGGGCCTACTGGACACTGCTGGGACGACAGCGCTTTGACTCCCTGACAGACCTGCTGCTGGTACAAGTACCAGAAAAGGGGGAGACAAGAAGTGGCCCAGGGGGTAGCATGGGCTGAGAACAGCCCTAGGCCAGCAAGTTGTGGGCTGGAGTCCCTGCTGAGCCCGTAGCAGCTGAACTGCTGCATCCAGGGCCCCTGGGCCGGGGCGCAGTGGAGTGGGTGGGCCTGCGCCCTCCCCCCCTGCCACCCACTAACTGGGTGGCAGTCTCCCCCTTGCCACTGCTGCAGGTGCAGTACCTGCCCAGCTCTTGAACTAGGAGCTTCTACAAACCTGTGTGTTTGTTTGTGGCCACGCCTTGAGTCAGGGCCTGGCCGCCATTTGCTGCCCTGCCCTGCCCTGAGTTAGGGCTGGCTCAGCTTACTGTGTTTTGCTGCCCTGCCCTGCTCGAGGGTCTGGGCCTCCGTATGGTGGTTTTGGTACCCGGCCAGGATCCGGACCGGACCTTTTAAAGGGCCAGGACTAGGACTGTTGCCCTGCCCCTAACTGAGTTAAGAGACTTGAATATATGCAGAATTTCTTCCCCCATGGCCGGGGCCTGAAGCAAGGCCGGGCCCCTGAACTATTGTCTCTCATCCCGACCTGAAATAAGGCCGGAGATAGACTCATAGACTCGGACTATTTTAAGGCACGGTAGGGCCATAGGGCGGACTAGCCACCCATTGTACCAGGGCGGAGGAACCGCCTCCTAAAGGCCTGCCGACCTACAACTAAACTTCCCCCGGAAGGGGGGGGGAAAGTTCAGGCTATTGTGGACATTGCCGGAGGGCAGTGTCCTGAAAGACCGCGCCACCTGCCGGCAGATCTAATTCCCCGAACAGATGGCAGGGGGCGCTGTGGTGGAGCGGGAAGCCCGCTACAAGGCCATATACAAAACATTTGAAACCAAATCTCAGAATTATTTCCTTACAGATTTCTCATGAGGATGTCTTAGGATTCCTGCGTTCTCTGGATGAAACCATACAATATTTTAAAGAAGTTCATAATAGACTAACAATAATCCAGAGTATTCATATGGGCTATCTAGTTCAACCAAACCCATTAATTCTTCAGTTTTTCCTTTTAGAAAAGCAACTCCCAAGCAGAATCTATCAGAAGGGGTTTATAGTCTTAGATCTTAGATTCCAAGGCCAGAAGGAACCATTGTGATTATCTAGTCTGACCTCCTGCATAGCACTGGCTATATAACTTCCCTGAAAAATATTCCTAGATCATTTATTTCAGAAAAACATTTTAAAGCTGCTAGTGATGGAGAATCCACCATGGCCCTTTGAACTTTGTTCCACTGGCTAATTACCCTCACTGTTAAAAAAAAGTGTCATATTTCTAGTCTGAATGTATCTAGTTTCATTTTGCCAGCCATTAGATCATATTTTTTCTGATTTGTTTTTGAAAGGGAAACTAACAGAGCCAACACTGAGAGGTGTTAATAACATTAACATCATCACTCTGGACTGGTTTCTTCCAACTGCGGAAAGCCTGACAGTGAAAAGAAAAGTGAAGGCTATCAACAACTATTATGCAAAAGAGGAAATGGATATACTGTATATATGACAGGCAGCTAATCAACTTTTCATGTGACTATAAATATCTCATGACAAAAGAGCATTTCACCAGGTCAAAATATTGTGTCTAGCTATTATTTTGGCAAGAAGACAAATAGCAGACATGCCAACGCTCACAAATCTATCATGAGAGACGTGATTTCTAAGTAAAATTCAGCCTTGGTCATACTATCTCAATAGAACACACAAATCTCAGGATTCTGTTTTTGAGCCTTGAGCAGCAGGCCTCCTTCTGTCAGCCCTGGGCAGACAGGCACAGGATATTTTCTCTGGGCAGCTGGGGTCCCGCTATCAGTCCCAGGCAGCTTGGCTCGTGCTATCAGACCCAAGCTGCAAGACTCCTGCTGTCAGTCCTGGGTGGCTGGCTTTTCTGCTCCTTCCCAGCTTACCTTGCTGTCCTGGCTCAGCTCCCTGTTCCCCATCTCTTCCCACTGGCCTGGGGCACGTGCTTTGGGGAGCCACTTCAATACATTTGCTACGCCATGGCTATACATTGCCTCCCTTGGCAGCTGCTTGGAGCAGTGCCACTCAGCTTCTACCAGCACCTCCTTCTCATTTTCCCAGAGTTTTCCTCCCTCACCTGGTCACTGCTGCCGCTGATCAGAAGCAAGACAGAGTCAAGATTCCATCATCTTCCTCCACATCCTCCACAAGAAGAATGTGGTCTTCAGCTTTTGGCACTGTCCACACTGCAGAAAGCTGAAGGAAGAGCCCTTTTCCTTCGACTTCCCTTACTCCTCGTGAAAGCAGGGTCATAGAGCATTCTTTGACTATTTAGGGGGAGGGAGTAAAGTTTTGTGCATCTCTGAGCATGATGTTCCTCATCAGTGAGTATTTATTGTTCTTCAAGTGTTTGTCCCTGTCCCCACTCTCCCAAAAAACCCACTGGCACAGGGTCATTTAGGGGAGACTAGTTTAATCTGTTTCAGCAAAAACAGCAAGGAGTACTGTGGCACCTTAAAGATTAACAAATGTATTATTAGGGCATAAGCTTCCTTAGGCTGCAGCTCACTTTGTCAGATGCATGAAGTGGAAGAATCAGATCGCAGGGATTTGTACATGCATACAGAGATGGGAGTGTTACATCAGTGTTAATGAGGCTAATTCAATCAGGGTGGACGTGGTTCACTTTCAACAATGATAAGCTAAGAATGTCAAAACTGGAAAATTGCTTACTGTAATGAGCTAGCCATTCCCAGTCCCTATTCAGACTCATTCTGATGGTGTCAAATTTGCACATGAATTCCCGATCAATAGTTATACATTGCTGTTTTTGAAGATTTGACTCTTTTTTTTTTTTTTTTTTTTTTTGCTCAGGAATGGCAACTTTCAAGTCTGTAATTTTATCCAGAGACGTTAAAGTGCTTTCCTGCTTGTTTTTGTATGTTACTGTTCTTGATGTCAGATTTGTGTCCATTTATTCTGTTACATAGAGATAGCCTTGTTTGGCAGAGGGGCATTGCTGGCACATAATGGCATATATCACATTAATAGATGTCCAGGTGAATTAACCTTGATTGTATGGCTACTGTGGTTAGGTCATATGATGATGTCACTAGGGTAGATATGTGGACAGAATTGGCAATACATTTTGTTGCAGGAATTGGTTCCTGGGTGTTTATTGTTCATTGGTGTTTCTGTTGTGGGCTATGTAGTTGGTGATATTTGTTTTTTGGCCAATGGGAGCTGCGGTAAGTGGTGGTCCCATTGGCTGGAAATGGCAAACAATGGTCAACAAGAGGTGTGAGCACCCATACCTCCAGACTCACAGATAAATAAATCATCTGGAGGTCCACCACAGCTAACCCTGGCAAACCGCATCTGACTCGCCGGATGCTTATTGGCTACCCCTGTTCTATGATGTTGTGTGTGTGGATGCAGGGACACTTTACCACAGGAGTAGGGCCTTGTTATGGCCAAGATTTTCAACTGTGACTAATGAATTTGGGTCCCCCTAGGTTTTGTTGCCCGACTTAAAACATAGTACCCAGCCTCCAAAAATCAGGCCCTTGAAGGTATGGGCACTGAAAATTTAAGGTGCTGAAATTCACTTTTGAATTTCTTGGCCTAGGACTCCTCTGGGATTCCATAACAAATGGGCTGGAAAGAAGAAGAAGAGAGGTGCAGAAGTTTATGACCAAATAGTTATGACAGAATATGTGCTATAACTCAGAAAAAGAAATTATATCCTATGTTATTTTCCTCATGCATTAAGATAATTGGTTTATAATACCGAAACGCAAAGCCCAGATTTCTAAAAGAGCTCAGCTTTAGTTTCTGGTATTGTACCTGCATTGTCATCCTAACCATTCTTTGTAAATGCCAGGTGGATGAGAGTTACAGTTTCAATACTTGTAACCACATCCACCGCTTCTCCTTTATCCACAAGATTCGTTATCCTATCAAAGAAAGCTGTCAGATTGGTTTGACACGATTTATTCTTTACAAATTCATGCTGTCTGTTCCCTATCACCTTGCCACCTTCCAAGTGTTTACAGATGATTTCCTTAATTACCTGCTCCATTATCTTCCCTGGCACAGAAGTTAAACTAACTGGTCTGTTAGTTAGAATCATGAACTCTATGATTTCATGATCACTTTCACCCAAGCTGCCTTCCACTTTCAAATTTTCACCTAGCTCCTCCCTATTTGTTAAAATCAAGTCTAGAACAGCTTCCCCCTAGTACCTTTTTCAATCTTCTGAAATAAAAAGTTGTCTTCAATGCAGTCCTACAACTTATTGAATAGTCTGTGCCCCGCTATGTTAGTTTCCCAACATATATAAGGGAAGCTTGTGGATAAGGGAGAAGTGGTGGATGTGGTATACCTAGACTTTAGTAAGGCATTTGATACGGTCTCGCATGATATTCTTATCAATAAACTAGGCAAATACAACTTAGATGGGGCTACTATAAGATGGGTTCATAACTGGCTGGATAACCGTACTCAGAGAGTAGTTATTAATGGTTCACAATCCTGCTGGAAAGGCATAACAAGTGGGGTTCTGCAGGGGTCTGTTTTGGGCTCTGTTCAATATCTTCATCAACGATTTAGATATTGGTTTAGAAAGTACGCTTATTAAGTTTGCAGATGACACCAAGCTGGGAGGGGTTGCGACTAATCTGGAGGATAGGGTCATAATTGAAAATGACCTGGACAAATTGGAGAAATGGTCTGAAGTAAATAGGATGAAGTTTAATAAAGACAAATGCAAAGTGCTCCACTTAGGAAGGAACAATCAGTTTCATAAATACAGAATGGAAGTGACTGTCTGGGAAGGAGTACGGCAGAAAGGGATCTAGCGGTTATAGTGGACCACAAGTTGAATATGAGTCAGCAGTGTGATGCTGTTGCAAAGAAAGCAAACATGATTCTAGGATGCATTAACAGTTGTGTTGTGAGCAAGACACGAGAAGTCATTCTTCCGCTCTACACTGGTTAGGCCTCAATTGGAGTATTGTGTTTAGTTCTGGGCACCGCATTTCAAGAAAGATGTGGGGAAATTGGAGAGGGTCCAGAGAAGAGCAACAAGAATGATTAAAGGTCTAGAGAACATGACCTATGAGAGAAGGTTGAAAATTAGGTTTGTTTAGTTTAGAAAAGAGAAGATTGAGGGGGGGACATGATAGCAGTTTTCAGGTATCTAAAAGGGTGTCATAAGGAGGAGGGAGAAAACTTGTTCATCTTGGTCTCTGGAGATAGAACAAGAAGCAATGGGCTTAAACTGCAGCAAGGGAGGTTTTGGTTGGAGATTAGGAAAAAGTTCCTAACTGTCAGGATAGTCAAACACTGGAATAAATTGCCTAGGGAGGTTGTGGAATCTCCATCTGTGGAGATATTTAAGAGTAGGTTAGATAAATGTCTATCAGGGATGGTCTAGACAGTGTTTGGTCCTGCCATGAGGGCATGGGACTGGACTTGATGACTCTTGAGGTCCCTTCCAGTCCTAGTATTCTATGATTCTATGATATCTGGATAGTTGAAATCCCCCATCACCACCAAATCGTGTGCTTCGGATGATTTTGTTAGTTGTTTAAAAAAAGCCTCATCCACCTCTTCCGCCTGGGTAGGTGGCCTGTAGTAGACCTCTATCATGACATCACCCTTGTTTTCTACCCCTTTTAGCCTAGAGACTCTCAACATGCCTATCTCCTATGTTCGTCTACATCTCAGTCCAAGTGTGTACATTTTTAATATATAAGGCAATACCTCCTCCCTTTTTACCCGCCTGTCCTTCCTGAGTAAGCTGTACCCTTTTATACCTATATTCCAATCATGTGTATTATCCAACCAAGTCTCTGTGATGCCAACAATGTCATAGTTGTATTTATTTATTAGCACTTCCAGTTCTTCCTGCTTATTACCCATACTTCTTGAATTTGTATATAGTCATCTAAAAGCGATGAGGAGTCCTGTGGCACCTTATAGACTAACTGGAGTGTAGGAGCATAAGCTTTCGTGGGCAAAGACCCAGATTCAGACTAACACGGCTACCCCTCTGATTCTTGATAGTCATCTAAGATACTGATTTGATCTTGCCTCCCAATTCTGCCTTGTCCCTCCTTTCTCTCTGCTATTATAGCCCACACTCCCTCCCATTTCTGACCCATCTCCCAGGTCTCCATGTTCTTCACTTACCTGTGGGCTTTGGTCACCTGTCCCCGTTGAACCTAGTTTTAAGACCTCCTCACTAGGTTAGCCAAGAAAATTCAGATTCTATCTTGTGTGCTACATTATTCAAAGTCTTCCACGTGGTCTTGGTCAAAGGAAAAGGATGTATGTCCCATGATACTTGAACTTCCTTGAGTGAAATATAGAGAGATACTTCATTCTATTTGAGATTCCCCTCCCCCAACCTTTGTTTTTTTGGTCAAAGGGTATTGAATTATACATAATGGCCCTAAACACATAATCAGAAGCATACAGTTCACAAAACAAACCACAAACAGTTCAATATCATTAATTTTGTCTGCAACACAGCTATTAAAAGTGATTTAGATGGATAGAGTGTTTTAAAATTATCTTTGGTTATTCTACACTTATTTCCTTGAACAGAAAAAGTGCTTGACCTTTATTCTTTTTCATTCATGGGAATTGTAGGGCATTTCCTACTTTAGATTCAGCGAGAATTTTGTTATTTACAAGCGCTGTGTAATACAGACTCTGATGGTCTGAGTTTTAAAAAAATCTTACCTAGATGCTATAGTTAGAAAATAAATGCCCAGGCAAGAATCACTGACCTCCTAAAACAAAACATATTGTTAAAAATACTGAAATGTCCTTGCTAGCAAACCAAGTGACCCTGGGCAAATTTGTTCCAACGCCTTTATATTTGGAGATCCCTGTTTATCAGGGCAGAAAGATAACCAGTGGTGGCTTTGAGCTACTGCTGACTGAGTTAATCATGATGATCTGTGCCATAACTGGAGTGGAATACTACAAAACAAAGTGCAAATCCAGAATAAAATTAGCATTTTTAGTTCCTTTGTGCTAGTTGATTTCATAGCCAAAGTACAGGACCCAAACTCTTCTTAAACAGAGATGTTAGCTCACAACATCGTTGCAGTGTTCAGTCACTGAAGACCCAGTCATGCTATCACTGAGTTCATTGGATCTTTAAATATAATTGCACATTTTGGAAAGACACTGACTTTAATGGGAAAGACTGGGGAAGAGAGACTCCTTTTTGGGGGGTACTTACATTTGCTGTTTCTGCATGTAGCAACCATGACCTTGCCTCCTTTACGATTATTATACCACTTAAGATCACTCTTTTTTATAAATCAAATTCTTCAGCCTAATTCAAGTGATGTGTCATTATTCTGCAGTAGCCATTAGACTGCAATAGATCTTTCTATACAGTTATTGGAGGAGGTAATTTTTTTGGTTCCTGTTTTGATTTAGATATAAGCTGTCATGAAATAAAAATTGAGCATTAAATGGAGAATTTATTAAGATGTTATAGTGGTAATTGGCAGGGATTTCACTTCCCATTATAGGTTTATGTGTGGAAGTCTTACATTGCTGTAATGTGTGCACCGTTCACTTCCTGTTGTTATAATGGATGTGTGTTTGTCGTGTGCACACATTTGTATATTGTTTATATCATTTTATGTACTTAGTTTTCAGGTTAAATATTTGTTTCCCACTGTATGTTGCACAGACTGACATATCAAACATGGTGTTTATTTCTAGGCTGTTGTGACTCCTGCCAAGTGATTGTCCTGAGTACCTCTTGTCTCTGGGAAACAGTGGCTTGAATAGCAGCACATAATCCTTTCTGATAACTAGTACTGGTTGGGAATTTTAGAGAGAATTTTTTTCTCAAAAAAATGGCATTTTGTTGACAATGAAACTACTCATGAGACAAAGTCAAGATCTGACATGTCTCCCAACTTTTTTTTTAAAACATTCAAAATTGTCAAAACATTTAGTTTCAACTTTTTTTGAAAGGAAGAGTTTCATCCTTGAAGTTTAAAATGACTGTTTGTTCAGATGCAAGCTAATTAGACTGAAATTAAGGATTAATGTGGGGAGAAAGGTTCATATGAACAAAATGTTTCAAAATTGTCTAAACTGAACATTTTGATTGAGCCAACCCAATTTTTTCTAGTTTTTTGATTCAAGAGATTTTGATATTTTGTTCCAATTCAGGGTATAGTAAATGTTTTTGATCTTCTGATAATGTTTGTGGAATGGGATAGCCATTCCCCATACAGATCTATTTATAATCCTTATATCTGCAACTGCTACTTGGGTTAACAGTTACTTCAAATTGTGTCAACTCCAAGGCCAAAGAAAATAGAGAATGTATGGCCTGCCAGAGAAGCAGTGTCAAGCCCCATGTACCAAGACTATATTGGCACCATTCAGGGGCAACACCCTTCAGACTCTGAAAAGACCCCAACATTTCATGTTATTTATGCTTTATGTTTATGCTTGTAGGAAAAAATGAGTATGGTATGTTAGATTGTTTCTTACCTATATAGGCTAGTATTTAAGTAGGAAGAGAGCTACGATTTATCTTCATAAGTAACAGAGACTTTGTGGGGCTGCCATGTTGGTACAGAGGGCGATAGCTTTTGCAGGAAGGATAGGGGGTGGGGGTTGGAGGGAGAGAAGAGGTGCTGCATTGTATATCAAGAATGTATAAATTTGTTCTGAGGTGCCCCATTTTCCACATCTATAATATGTTAATATTGCTACTACTGATCGACCTTTGTAAAGTGCTTTAAAACCAAAGGAGAGAAAAGCAGTACATAAGCACAAAGATGTGTAGATACCAGTATGAAGAAATAGGGTGGCAGATATTCAAAATGCTGTAAACAATGTAGTCCATATACTCCTGATGCTCGTTAAAAGAGAGTACTACTTCCAACCTAGGATGGAGAGAAATTCTCTCATTCCCCACAAAGAGTATAATGCGTACAGTAACTTCAGTTACATAAAAATCTCTTCTCCACATTCTCCATCCATCACACACTATGTTTTAGTTTGACTAATACTCATATAAACATTGCTTCATTATTTTGGCTCATCTGTTAGCTTTCCTTTTAATGTTTATGGGAAAAGGTCAACACTATTCCCCCAGTAACCTAAACAAAGATAAAACTGGCTAACATTTATTTTGCTTTCACAATCCCCAAGAGAAAGCTTCTGTTTCACAGGACTTGTTATTACCCAAAAAACAAACCACCAACTCTAAGCCCCACAAGACTGTTTTCATAGTTTGTACTCCTCCGAAAATGGTAAATTTTAGATCTGGATTAAAGAGGTGTAGAACCCCTTAATTTCTTGCAATACCCATAAGGGGGTTGTGAGGGAGCAGAGAAAAGATGGCCCAGCACCTCACGGGTTAAAGAGCTAACTCTGGGCCCAGCTAGTCCTTATTTGCTTTCCCTGCAGCCAACCAATGCTACACCTGAAAGGGGGAGAAAAAGAGGGTATGTCTACACTACCCTCCTATTTCGAAATAGGAGGGTAATGTAGGCATACCGCAATTGCAAATGAAGCCCGGGATTTGAATTTCCCGGGCTTCATTTGCATAAACGGGGCGCCGCCATTTTTAAATCCCCGCTCGTTCGAACCCCGTGCCGCGTGTAGCCACGCAGCACGAACTAGGTAGTTCGAACTAGGCTTCCTAGTTCGAACTACCATTACTCCTCATTCCACGAGGAGTAACGGTAGTTCGAACTAGGAAGCCTAGTTCGAACTACCTAGTTCATGCCGCGTGTAGCCACGCGGCACGGGGTTCGAACGAGCGGGGATTTAAAAATGGTGGTGCCCCGCTTATGCAAATGAAGCCCGGGAAATTCAAATCCCGGGCTTCATTTGCAATTGCGGTATGCCTACATTACCCCACTAGTTCGAACTAGCGGGGTAGTGTAGACATATCCAGAAGGAACCTGGCTCGGTTTGGCACTGACTAGCGAGGAGGCCACAGCTTGGTTTGATGGTTTAATAGCATGAACCAGAGCCTGCCTGCCAGTCCAGCAACCACAGGAGTGAGTAAACCCCACTATCTACCCCTCTTGGCAGAAGAGGAGGGGAAAGTGGCTGATGGTTATGAATATACATAACATATAGACACTTTATGCAAAATGCATCATGTAACATGTTAATTTTAAAGTTACAATCTGCTGAATCTGTATCTCCTATTTTTGTGCGTGTATCATTCTTATATGTGGAGTTAGAAATATGAAGTGTGATTCTTGTTTTAATTCTGAATGTGCTAATGAGATCCTTTAAGAATACTTTAGGAACCTACTGGTTCAGTATTTAAACTAACAATCAGTGAATAGTCTTGTTTGTCTTGTTAGCCCAAACTCTACTTTGTCTTAGAAAGACATATGGCCAGGCCACCTGATGCTGAGAGCCATTTTGGATCTGGTACTTTTCCACTAGAGGTGAGAAAAGTTTGAACTGGGCACAAAGAATTCCCAACTTGAGCAAAAGAGATATAAAGGGGGAATCAAACAATAAAGGTAGTCTCCAGACACCAGAAACCACCCCCACACCACTTACCACCTAAAAATACTTGCTAAAAATATCTAAAATTGAACAGGGGAAAGGATAAGGCCCAGCTAGGAGCCTGCCTATGTTAGAAAGAGATGTTTAAAACTGTCTATGATAAGAATTTACATGTCACAACTTTCTTAGTGGATTAGGATTAGCTGGTGTTTTTTGTTTATTTTAATTTAGTAACTTACTTTGATCACTTTTTTCATTTGCAACTACTCCTTCTTTTTGTATGTAATAAAAACACTTTTGCTTTTCATCAAGCCCAATGTAAATAATAGTTACGTGGGAGGGAGGAGAGCAGCCAACGTGCAAATCTCTCTTTCACTGATAAAGGGGAGCAGACCTTATGAGCTTTCTCAAGCTGTGTCTAGACTGCAGGCTTCTTGCGCAAGAAGCTTTTTGTGGAAGAGATCTTCCGCAAAAGCTTCTTGTGCAAGAGCGCATCCACACTGCAAAACCGCATTGGAAAAGCAATGCGCTTTTGTGCAAGAGAGCATCCACACTGCATAGACGCTCTCTTACAAGAAAGCTCTGACGGCCATTAACAGAATGGCCACCAGGGCATCTATGCTTCTTTCGATAGGCTGTTTTTTCACACAAAATCTGTTTCCCGTCCACACACAACTTTTTGCTCAAGAGCTTTTGTGTAAAAAGGCGTATTCCTCATATAAAGAGGAATAACTACAGTGAGCCCTCGCTACTTCGCGGTTCGACCATCGCGGATTCACGACTTCGCGGACTTTTTTCATTACATTATGTATATACGTGAATCCGCGATGGTCGAACCGCGAAGTAGCGAGGGCTCGCTGTATACATGTTAAATATGGTGTCCCTACTTCGCGGATTTTCAACTATCGCGGTCGGGTTTGGAACCTATCTACCGCGATAAACGAGGGTTCACTGTATTGCACAAACCCCCTCTCTTCTTCTGATTTACTGTAAATTTATTTGCACAAAAACATGCTTGCAGTGTGACACAAAACCAGCCATTTTTGCACAAAAACTCTGCAGTCTAGATGTAGCCTCAGTGTAAAACTTTTACAGATTTTTTGGGGTTTGGTTCCTTTTGGGGGTTGGTTTCCTGAGTGCTGAGCTCTTATAGCTGAGACCACCTGAAGATGAACAGGTCAGCATCTGTTTTGCTCTGCTAGGGAGTGGTAACCCCAACTCTGTGCCTTGGCTGGGGAAGGCCACTGCTTCAAGCTCAGCAACACCATGTGATGGGGAGGCCCAGAGGGTAGGAAGGCAAGCGTCAGTGGCTTGAACAGCATGCCAGAGGACAACCCCAAAGTGATTTATGTGAGCCAACCCATCACTGAACCTACATTGAGACTCCAGTTAAGGGAAATTTGGTTTTCTGGGGCCATGTCCCAAATCTAAGGAGTTGGATAAGGAGAAGTCTAGGACCTCTAGGCC
The DNA here is from genome assembly GCF_052426305.1 of Pelodiscus sinensis. Lineage (NCBI taxonomy): Eukaryota > Metazoa > Chordata > Testudines > Trionychidae > Pelodiscus > Pelodiscus sinensis. The sequence goes on along the minus strand of NC_143067.1, from coordinate 22,725,471 downwards.
AGGAACAAAGGGGGAAAAGGGGAACAGTGTTTCCCCCTTTATACCCCACCTACTGAACAATCTAGCCACTAAGCTACCAAGTCTTTGAGCACCCAGCTACAGGTGTGAAGGGGAAAGGAGCCTCTATTCACCTTCTTTCCTGAGTGGATGGATAGGGGTGGAGAAGGCTCAAACTCCTCTGAGTCACAGTCTGGTTCTAGACTGCTCCTGGAGCATTGCAGCCACATGCTGCTCCAGACATGAGGCTTGGGGTAAAGCTTAAATTGATCCTTTAATGATTTGTTCCAGAGTGGCTGAGAAAGGGAGTAGCTGAGAAAGGGTTAACGTGTACGTGATCAGGGTTTGTTTTGTTCCTTCACACACTGGCTGTGTCTAGACTGGCAAGTTTTTCTGCAAAAGCAGCTGCTTTTCCGGAAAAACTTGCCAGCTGTCTACACTGGCCGCTTGAATTTCCGCAAGAACACTGACTTCCTACCGTCTGAAATCAGTGCTTCTTGCGGAAATACTATGCTGCTCCCGTTTGGGCAAAAGTCCTTTTGAGCAAAGCTTTTGCGCAAAAGGGCCAGTGTAGACAGCTCAGATTTGTTTTGCGTAAAAAAGCCCCGATTGTGAAAATGGCGATCGGGGCTTTTTTGCGCAAAAGCGCGTCTAGCTTGGCACGGATGCTTTTCCACAAAAAGTGCTTTTGTGGAAAAGCATCCATGCCAATTTAGACGCTCTGTTCCACAAATGCTTTTAACAGAAAACTTTTCCGTTAAAAGCATTTGCGGAAAATCATGCCAGTCTAGACGTAACCACTATTAAAAATGTTCTCATCTTAAAGAATCTTGGTCTGTTTAGCTTTTTCAAGAGATAGTTGAGGTGACTTAACTGTAGTTTAGAATTACCTACAACTACCTACATTAAGAGAACATTTCTAATATTAGAGGACTCTTTAATCTAGCACATGGGGGCATAACAAGGTCCAATGGCTAGAAGATGAAGGTAGATACATTTAAAAATGAAATGAGGTGCAAATTTGAGTCATTGAACCAATTACCTAGTGATATGAAAAATACTCCAGTATGTGAAGCCTTTTTAAAGGTTATAGGGAAAGTGATGAAACTCACCTGAAGTGCCTTCGTGGGGATTGTCAAAGGCCTGGGAGACATTCTAGGAGGGGAGGACTGGCTCCAGGGTGAGGAGCTGCTCCTAGCTGCTGGGTATGGTGACTTGGCTGGCCTGATTCCCTCCCAGGATGGCATCCAAGCTGCTCATAGAAGCAGCAGGTATGCAGTGCCGCCCCATAGTAAGAACTGTGCTCCCTGGCCTTAGTGTAGACATGCCGGAGTTCTTTGATTTTCATGTGGACCTGATCGAGGTGGCAGCCTGGGGGGTGGGGTGCTGAGGGAGTTCTGGGGTCCAACATGGCTCCAATGAAGGGTGCTGTGTGGCATGGGGTTAGCAATGCTGTCCTGGTGCCACAAGCACTTTCCCTTCTGCCTGGGAAATAGGAGGAAGAGTACTCTTAGACAAATAGAATGTTAGGAATGATTAAGAAAGTGATAAAAATCAGACACAGAATATCTTACTGCCCCTGTATACAACTATGGTACGCCCTCATCTTGAGTATTGTGTACAGATGTGGTCTCCTCACCTCAAAAAAGATATTTTGGCCTTGGAAAGGGTTCAGAAAAGGGCAACTAAAATGATTACGGGGTTGGAACAGGTCCCATATTAGGAGAGGCTAAAGCGATTGGGACTTTTCAGTTTGGAAAAAAGGAGACTGAGGGGGGATATGACAGAGGTCTATAAAATCATGAGTGGTGTGGAGAGGGTGAATAAAAAAAAGTTATTCATTAGTTCCCATAATAAGGGGTATGTCTACACTACAGCGCTAGTTCGAACTAACTTAGTTCGAATTAGTTAATTCGAACTAAGCTAATTCGAACTAACGCGTCTAGAACTAAAAACTAGTTCGAATTAGCGTTTTGCTAATTTGAACTAGCAAGTCCACATTGAGTGGACTCTGAACAGGGCTTAAGGATGGCCGGAAGCAGTGCCGGCAGGGCATAAAAGGAGGACTTAGAGCATGGAGATGCTGTCTCAGGCTAGCCGAGGGCTGCGCTTAAAGGGTCCCGACCCCCACCCTGAACAGAAAGTTCTCAGGGGTGCCCAGCTTGCAAAGCAGTCCTGACTTGGAGTGCCCTGAGTGCCCACACTCAGCACATCACACCACTCGGCCATCAGCCCGGCTGCACTTGCCGCAGGCTGCCATCTGGGGAGAGGGGGCAATTGGGGGGCTGCAGGAGAGCTTCCACCCCCAGAAGCCCACAGAGCCAGCCCAGTCCTCCCCATCGGGGGCTCGTGCCCCATTCCTCCCTCACCTCCTTCCACTTACCCTTCCCTAGCCCCTCTTCTTGATGTACAAAATAAAGATAACGTGTCTTCCAAAATGGAATCTGTCTTTATTGAACAAAACTGGGGGAGACTGGGAAAAGGTTGTGGGAGAGGGGAAGAGAGAGGCTGGGAGAGGGGAGGGCAACTACAATGATCAGGGGTTGGGAACAGGTCCCATATGAAGAGAGGCTAAAGAGACTGGGACTTTTCAGCTTAGAAAAGAGGAGATGGAGGGCGGACAGGATAGAGGTCTCTAAAAGCAGGAGTTGGGTGGAGAGGGTGCATACAGAAAAGTTCTTCATTAGTTCCCATAAAGAAGGACTAGAGGACACCAAAGGAAAGGAATGGGTAGCAGGCTTCAAACTAGTAACAGAATGTTGTTCTTCACAAAGCAAAGAGACAACCTGTGGAACTCCTTGCTGCAGGAGGCTGTGAAGGCTAGAACTGGAACAGAGTTTACAGGGAAGTGAGATCAAGTCATGGAGGTTGGGTCCATGGAGTGGTATTAGCCAAGGGGTAGGAGTGGTGTCCCTGCCCAAGGTTTGTGGAAGGCTGGAGAGGGATGGCACGAGACAAATGGCTTGGTCACTGTCTTCGGTCCATCCCCTCCAGGGTCCCTAGGGTTGGCCACTGTCGGCAGACAGGCTACTGGGCTAGATAGACCTTTGGTCTGACCCAGGACGGCCATTGTAAGCTCAGGGCTCAGGGTCGGGGGTCTCAGTGGACCCCCTTGATTCTCTTGCACACCTGCTCCTGGGTGGCCAGGCTGGCAGCTCTCCTGCCCTAGACGGCCACTTTCCTGTGCCTAGTGCGGAGGTCGTGGATGAGGTCCACGATCTCCGCACCAGCCCAGGCGGGTGCCCACCTCTTGCGGTCCCGGGCAAGCTCCCGGGAGCCGCCAGTCTGGTCCCGGGAAGAGGGGGAGGGCTAGGGGGCCATCGGGTGGCTGGCTCGATCCGTGCCAGGTGCAGGGTCTGCTGACTGGGTGCTGGCAGGCTTGCACCTGGCACGGGCACCGTAGCCAGCCCGTGCCCCTTTAAAGGGTCCGGGGCCGGGAGAGGGGCAGATGAGTTTCCCTGGTGTTGGCCAGAGTGGCCACCAGGGAAACCTGGGGAGGGCTAGCCTCCCACTAGTTCAAATTAAGGGGCTACATACCCCTTAATTCGAACTAGCTAGTTCGAACTAGGCTTAATCCTCGTGGAATGAGGTTTACCTAGTTCGAACTAAGCGCTCCGTTAGTTCGAATTAAGTTCGAACTAATGGAGCGCTAGTGTAGCGCCTATCAAAGTTCGAACTAACTTTGTAGTGTAGACATACCCATAAGGACTAGAGAACACCAAATGAAATTAATGGGTAACAGGTTTAAAACTAATAAGTGAAAGTTCTTCTTCACACAACACATAAGCAACCTGTGGAACTCCTTGCCAGTGAAGGCTGTGAAGGCTAGAACTATAACAGAGTTTAAAGAGAAGCTAGATAAATTCATGGAGGTTAAGTCCATAAAAGGCTATTAGGGGGTAGGAATGGTGTCCCTGGCCTCTGTTTGTCAAAGGCTGGAGATGGATGGCACGAGATAAATTGCTTGATCATTGTCTTCGGTCCACCCCCTCCGGGGCACCTGGCACTGTCCACTGTTGGCAGACAGGCTACTGGGCTAGATGGACTTTTGGTCTTACCCAGTATGGCCATTCTTATGTTCTTATATTCTTATGTTCTTTCTTGGACTTCCTGCTGTGTAGACAGTGCCAAAAGCTGAAATAAGCTATTTCAACTTAAGCTACGCAATTGACTTTAGTCCTGCTGTGTAGCTGTGCCCCAAAGTGTCACTGGACCACTGGTTATCCATAAATAAAACAAAGTACTATAGCTCAAATTTCCAGTACTCACCATACACTGTTTCTGAACGAGCAAGACAGCCAGAACTAACCATCAAAATTGGACAGTGAATGATTTAAAATAAAATAAATGTGAGGAAATCAAAAGCTATTGAAGAAGAGGGAACACTGATTAACTAAATCATCACCTGTCCAGAAACTATTCTTTATTTTGTTTTAATGAGTTTTGTCCCTTTTTTTGCATGCAAGAAAAGTCAGAGGCTTTCATGAAAAATATCTGATTCAATAGGTGTCTGGTTTGACAGATTTGATTAATGATTTGGTATAGCTTATGCTATAAATATGTGTTTTAGTGAAAGCTGAATCTACTTTATTATGCTGCACCTACTTCGCCTTGCAGACAGATCATCTATTTATTTCACTTTGTGATGCAGAACTTTCTCTGGTAATGCATGTTTCAATAGTTAATATGGTCATTACAGCTCCATCTCCATTGCTGAATTTGGAATATGCAATGTGCTTTAAACATACCCATAGGAAATAATGAAACCCACATCTATCCATGAGCAGTGCTGGAAGCTGAACATCTCTTAGATGTGTGCTTTGTCTGTGTATGTGATAATTTGGATATGGATAGTTTAGAATGAAATGCACTGTAACTGTACCAAGGATCAGAAAGCACGTTGATTTGTTTTCTGTGTAAAATGCAGTCTGGCCACCTCGGGTAACATCTACACATCAGGGCTAAAGTCGGAATAAGCGACGCTATTTGATCTACGTCAATTGCGTAGCATAAGTCAAAATAGCTTAATTTGGCTTTTGGCACTGTTTGCACAGCAGGAATTCAAAGGAAAAACACTCTTCCTTCAACTTCCCTTACTCCTCATAAAATGAGGGTTACCAGGAGATGGAGGAAGAAGTTCTCCAGCTCGACATTATTTCAAAATAATGGCTTCAGTATAGACACACTCTTTGTTATTTTGGAATAACTGACATTATTCCAAAATAACACTGCTGTGTAGATGTACTATTAATGTCTGTATGTAGGCTTAATCCTGGTAGGCAATTAGGACTTCCCATGGGCACTGAGGGTATGTCTAGACTACATCCCTCTTTCGCCAGAGGGATGTAAATTAGACGTACCGAAATTGCTAATGAAGCGGGGATTTAAATATCCCGTGCTTCATTAAAAATGGCCACCACTTTTTGCTGACACAGTACTTTGCTGGCAAAAAGCGGCAGTCTAGATGGAGATTGGTCAACAAGGAAAGCCTTTTCTGACCAATCATGTAAACCTTGTTGCACGAGGCATAAGGGATCGGTCGGAAACGGCTTTCCTTGTTGACCAATCCGCGTCTAGACTGCCGCTTTTTGCCAGCAAAGTATTGCGTCAGCAAAAAAGCAGAGGCCGTTTGTATTCTAATGAAGTGTGGGATATTTAAATCCCCACTTCATTAGCAATTTCGGTATGTCTAATTTACATCCCTCTGGCGACAGAGGGATGTAGTCTAGACATACCCTGAGTGTCATTGGTTTTCACTGACTTACACAGGAGTTGAGGGCTCAACATATTTCAAGATCAGACCCTATATTTGAATTCCAAAAGGAATTCAAAGGGGCAGTCTGTGTATTGCAGTAATCGCCACAGCTCACTTCAGAACGCCTACTGTGTTTTTCCAAATCATAATCAATTTACTTTTAAAGAGATGCCTTGCTGATACTTAACCATGAACAAAACTGTCCTCATGTGGGGAAGACTGTAGCAATTAGCAATAAAGACAAAGGTCTTGTGAAAGATCTTACATTTCTCTGTACTATAAATAACCTCACTCAGTTCCAGATTTCAATCTTTCAATCGCTCCCAAGCAGTAGCTGCTCAGTTTACCAGTTAAAAGTCTGTGCAACTGATAATGGCTATGCAAGCTCATCTTGGGATGTGAAAATCAAGCTGTGTTCTGCATTTGGCATCAGCACCAGGAACACTCAGTAATCATAGCTTTCACTGGCAATTTGTCTGATGCAATACACTGGCAGTTCAGCAATAGGCTTTGTTAAGTGAAGTAGAATGCTCACAGGGAGCAGAGAGACTGAACAGGTTTGGAGGTTTCATTTTACATAGCCACTTTGCTATGCTAATCCGCCACTCTTCCCCAATAGCAAACCAAATCTTCAAAGGACTTGCATCAATTGACACAAAGTTTTTATTCTCTTTAAAAAAACACAAGCATCCGGTGGAACTTTAAAGACTAACAAATTCATTAGGATATTAGGGCATAAGCTTATTTTCAAGCTTTAAATTCAAGCTTTAAATTCAAGACAGCGCACCCACAATGATCAAACGAACCCTCTCTTCCGACAGAAGAGAGTCAAGCCAATACAACTAGATTACTAAAGACTCATACTCTGGGAAATTTGACTGACCTTTAACTGCAAAATATCTGGCTCCTGTATATAATTCTCTGGCATGTTATAAAAATAAGGATTTAAAACATCCTCGTCTTTGTACAGTGCTTTGAGACCCAAGAATGAATATTGCTGCATAAGTGCTAAGCATAATTATGTATCTGAGTTTCTTATTCTCAGCATACCCATTAGAATGTTGTGGCTAATGAAAATAAAATATGAAAGGCCTTCCTAACCTATAGCTTTCTCACTACAGACCCTCCTACCAGTGTTCCCTGGAAGCCGTGGACTTGTTCGGCCACTCAGTAGAAATTCAAATGCCACCCAGCTGATTAGCAGAGCAGCCACGGCTAGGTTTTTCTATTGGTGGCACACATTTGCACATGTCTAGGTGCACACAACAAAATTTATTCTGCCATTGGATGAAAAAATCTGCACATGGATAGAAAAGATTAGAGGGAACATTGCTCCCATGCCAGCCCAATGGCAAAATAGATTTGGTAAAGTAGTGTGGGTCCCTGGACTTATTTTGACTAGCAGAAGGGCAATTATCATTTTCTGAAATAAGACCATTTTGTGATTGTTTATTTGAGATGCAAGGTCTATGGCATTCCCTCTGTGTGTGTCCCTCTGCTTTCATTTGCCTCACCCTCACGTCTGCTTCAAGGCCTTCTATTGCTCCCTCTTCATCATACTCCTACTCCATCATGTAGATGGTTGTGATTACAGAATGCAGCTTATTCTCACACTCTCCCATATGTATTGCACAGATATTCAGCAACTTATTCTGCACCTTCTGAACATGAGCAATTTCCAGGGACTTCAATGGGGGATTGTTTTTGGTGCTGTTTCAGAAAGTTACTAAACCATGTTCATGGTCACAACAGCAGAACTACTAACATGTTAAGTAACAGTAAGTGGCTATAAATTAGTTGCTGCTGCTCTTCAGTTCTGTTGGAACATCACATATCCATCACTGAATTTGCATTATGCCATATTGTTTCAACATACGCCTGTAGAAACTTCTCTAATCTTCAAAGTCAAGGTCAAATTCTTTGTTGGTGTACATTTTTACTGTTTGACGCTAAATATTCACCATAAATATGCAGCCTGTAGAATCTCTTCCACTTCTGTGAACGTCTCACAATAGATACGTTCAAAATGATTCAGAGTTGGGCATCCGTCACATTTTTAATATTTTAGAAATAGATCCAGTACTGGGATCTGAATTTTGCTGCTCTGTTTTCTCTCTAAAATGTTTATCTGCCACGATTCTTTGAATTCCAGATTAAGAGCATTAGTAAAGCAACCTTGAAAACACAGGAAATATCCATACATAATAACCTCTAATTTTAGTTGTAATTTTATGGCCAAAGGACAAAATATACTGTTGTCTTTTTACAGAATTATTGCCCTTCAGCATCTGAAGAGTATACAATGGCAATGTCAAAGGGCCAATTTATAAATCATCATTCATTAATTCTATTTTAACAGCAAAGTCAGGACATGCAAATCAAAGCTATTTATTAAGTATCTACTGGCAGGATTTTAAAATATATTTGTACAATTTATAAATCCATTCTGTGATATGTTAATTTCTTATTAGGATATGTAAATTTGCATTTAGGTTATGCAAATCTGTTTCAGGATATTCAAATTAATTTTAGATATGTAAATTCAGTTCCTGACATAAATCATTTGACTCTCTTAACTAAATCCATTGTTTAAAACAATAATTTCAAAACTGTGTGGTTAAAGCTGATGTCAATTTTTATAAACCAAAGGTGAGATTTATGTAATTGAAATTCCAATCTAAGTTAAAATTTATAAAACAACATAGAAATGAAATGAGGTCAGTCACTGAAGTGTTTATTCTGAATATTTTATCCATTCTTATTTGGTCAGGATTTAAAAACATTAACTTCAATTTTATAGAAATTAAAGAAAACACCAGATTCAGCCTCCTCCCTTAAGCTTCAAAAATACAAACCTGGATTCAAAGTTAGACCATAAATCTTTAATTAGCTGCATAGGAACCTCAGAACTTTGGGAAAGATCTAGAACTAAACTCCTAAGATGGCTCCAGTTTTGATAATAAATAGCTTTTCTAATGAACTTAGGTGGCATGCATACCTAGTTATAAAACTACAATACTTCTGTTTTCTGTGTGTTGCACATTTACATTCTAATAGCTCTTCCTGCTTGCAAAGTCTGCAGTTCTTTTTTTTTAAATCAGAGTTGCTACTACTTGTTACAAAAGAGACATATGGACTATAATCTTCCAAGGAGACCTGATATTTGTTCTTTCTTCAGTATTAGCACCCCTATTCATTATAAATCATGAATTAGCTCCCCCTCCCCCCCCCCCCCCCACACACACACATACTCATGAGTGTCTTAAAAATCATGACATTTAAAAAAAATAATTGTTGGATTCTGGTACTCTTCTGGTTTTTTAACCTTTAGGGTACAGATAGGATATATTTTCAAGCTTTTCTCTTCAACCATAAGTTTCCAAATCTTCAAACATCTTCGGCCTATACAATTTTATTGGAAAACTAATGGACAAATAATGTGATCAAACTTTTCTGAATCTCCATAAAGTCTTAACTTAGTGTTGGTTTGAGGTTTTGGTGCCTTCTGTTTATCAGAACTGATTCACCCAGCAATAGCATGAGCTTTTATTCTGCAGGAAGTAGCCCCAATGACATAAACTTATATTAAATATTTTCCACCCCAAGGTAGAATTCTATACAGTTTTCCACTGCTAGATTATTCTATAAGGAACAAACCAAACTTTCTCTAGAAACAAGCAAGAGTTATCCACTTCCCCAAGAGCTGCAAGTTATAACATTCAGCAAATAAAGTTCTCTATATAAGTGAGGGGTTATTAATTCTGAAGAGCTAGTGAAGAGTTAATGATCAAGAAACATGTAGAATGCCAGGTCCACGAGAAAGCATCAGATACAAATGGCAAAGGCCATATTATATATTTGCAAGTGGCTCTTGTTGCACTCATCAAGCCTGAGAACTACAGGCTAAAAACTGTAGCTCTGATTGAAAGCCTAAACTCACATAAATCAGCATAACTCAGACCTGGATAGATTTATGCTGGTTTACACCAACTATATGTCTGGATTTCTAATATTCTGGGTGAGGTTTTAATCCTTACTCAGAAAAATTCCCATAAATGTCAGTTATGCCCAATAGGAATTAGCAATAATTATTATCTTTGACTGAATAATTCTTTCCATTAAGGTGGTCACCATTATAATGCAAATACATTATATATCTGTTATTATACAGAGCTATTTAACCTCTCTCTCTCTCACTCTCTCTCTTTTCCCCTATACTTAGGAAAGGAAACAGCTGTGATATCTCTTGCATGTCAGGTACCTCAGACTCCTGCTCGCCCATTGCAGAAGAAATGGCTTTGAGGATGAGGCCAAATAGATTAGGCAATTACTGTCACTCTTCCTTGTAATGTAACACAGCATCACAGTCTCCACATTAGCCACTTTCATGTCAAATTCGCCCCCTCTGTCTGCATAAGTTACTTTACTTTGTTGCGAAAGACATGGAAAGAGAGAAAACACCCTAATAGAATGAAACTCAGCTTCACCCTGACAGAAAAATTGGATTCTTCACTTGTGACTTTCCAATCCTTTTCCAACCTCCCTCCAAAGAGCTAAGCTAAAATGAACCCAGCAAATATGATCAAAACTGAATAGCAATTTTGTGTCGGGTAGAAAACAAGCTTGTCACTTCACTGTTGGGTGTAGAAACTCTGAAGCTCGCAGCGCTGCTCAGAGAAGTTGTGTGTAACTTTGTAGTGATGCCCCTTGGGAAAGGAATCATTGCTGGGTAGTGCAAGGTTTGCCCTAGGATGAGGCTGTTGAGCTGCCTTGGTCTGGAAGCCATTTTGTTCTCGTATGAATTATGGTTGAAGATAAAGATCATCACTGATCTCTCATGCTCAAGAGAAGCTGGGTATGGTCTGAAATAGTAAAAGTGCCCTGTTTAATTAAATAGAAATCTACTAACGGATATGAAGAGCTATCAGTGTTCAACAAGTGCTCAACAAGCTGGCTCAATATTTATTTTTGCTCAGATTGATTAAACAGTATTAAAAGTTTGTTAATACAACTTTATGAACAAAACCTTTGATATACATTTGGTAAATTTGTGACCTTAAGGAGTAGAATGTGTTGACCTGTGGCAGAAGTTTCAAGTTAATGCCAATGGTTTTTTAAAGGCAGTAAATTGGTGTTCGGTTTTCTGACCAATGGGAGCAACTAATAAAGCAATTGCAACTCAGAAGCTAGTCATAGACAGTAATCAGAATGGCTACTGGGTACATCTCTGGAGATGCAAGTACAAAGTCAGCATGGGCATAGCAAATAGTACTACCGGGTGCTGTACACGCTATGTCAGTGATGAACTGGGTTCTAGGATTCAGTAATGACTTAGGCCATGTGTACATAAGAAAGTTGCACCAGTTTGTTTTAAATAAGTTTTTAATCCAATTTAGTAATGCGTGGAAATGCCTGCATGGACACGCCTATTGAAGTTTAATAGTGGCTTATTTCAATTTAGCTTAAACCAATTTCTAATCTATTTACACTAAAATAAAATAGGCCTGGTTTAAACTGAAATAACTGTGTCCACACAGGGCTTATACCAGTCAAACAAAATACTTTCAGCACAACAAAAGTTTCTAAAGACTAAATAGCTGTGTTTTAACTTGGTTTAAAATCCAGGTGCTGTGGGCTGCTTCTGCCCTAAAAGAAAATATCTTTCATGACTTAGATTTAAACAAAGTTTCTTGAACTCTAAATTTGAAACAGCACATTTAAAGGAAGGTGGGCGGATGGGTGTGGAGGTGGGAAAGCGAAAAGACAAAGGGAAGAGCGCAGGGGAGAGCTCTTGGGAATCTGTGCACGGAAAGCTCTCAAAGATTTTTGAAGTTGAGGAGTTATATTATGTTAATATAAGTTCTAATTGCTAGGCAATAAACAACACCCACATGCCGAATAAATGTCAGGACCAAACTTATTTCTAAATCTGCTTTGAAACAATGTCAGTCATTGCTATTATCACAAACAGATAGAACCTTTTCTGCTAATATTAAAATAAAATAATAATAAAAAATAACCTAGGGTTATTAGTTACCTGAGGTAATAGACCTGAGAGTGGGAGGACAATGATGTAGTTAGTTGTTACTGTTTGTGAGTCAACTATTAATAAAAAAAGCTAGAATTGCATTGTTGAAACCTGTTGTATATTGATGCTGATTATGGGGGAGGTCTGGGAAATGCTGAACAGCTAGCAATAACATTGCCAAGTAAATATCATGGAAAGGGCTTTTCTTACAAAGTGACCATGCACCTGTTACATGGGCAACACTATGCATTTGTGTGTGCAAAGTGGACATTTACAAATGCCTGCTTGCCTGGGGAAATGCGTGGTGGGTTGTGACCATGCACCAGATGTGGAAATATTTTGTGTAACTCACCCTTTGTGAAAATGTTGGACCTTTAGATATGTAAATCTGTTTAAGAAAAAGCCCAATGATGGCACAAGAACAAATGGGGATAAACTAGTCATGAACAAATTCAGGTTGGAATTTAGAATGTTTCTAACCACTAGGGAAGGTGGGGTTCTGGAACAGCTTCCCCAAAAGAGTTGTGGGGGCAAATGTGAGAGCTGCATACAGTTACAAACTTGATTATATGATGGGGTTGCTTGGGTGGTGGGGGAGGGAAGGAGTCAATCAGATATTGTTATAATCCCATGGTTTAGTGCTTCAGCTGGTCACCAGCAGAGGCTTGGAAGGTTTCCTCCCCTCGCCCTTTCTCCCCCCCGTAATGTATTCTAGGCATTTTTGTCTCCTTTCTCCAACACATCACACAAAGGCCAGGGCTCTGAGATGTCACCAACCATCCTCTCTCTTACCTGCTTGTCTTGTTGGCTCTTGCTCACATGCTCAGGGTTCAGCTGATCAACAGCAGTGGGGTAAGGATGCAAATTTCCCCCATATCACATTAGCAGTGATCTTGGGGAGGCTTCTGCCTTTCTTTCCAGATTGAGATACAAATCATTTGCCAGGATCATGCAGGCCACTTAACCATTTCTCTTACAATGCAGGAACCAGGGGCAGTGGTGCACCTTCTATTCTCTCCCTGTGGCACCTAACAGTCTAGTCTCCTCTGGGCTGTCATACTTTGATCTAATTCTAGTTGTTGGATTTAGATGTGCAGATGCTGGATTGTGTTGGTGGCCTGTGATTACAGAAAACCAGCATGGATGCTATGGTGGTTCCTTCTGGCTTAAACTCTATGACATATAGGTGAATAAAAAGCAAGTGTTAATATTGGAAATAAATAACTATCCCAGTTTAGCTGCTCATGTGAGGCTGAAAAAAATTGATGGGGTTAAAAAAGAAGACCCAGCAAAGCACTGTCCATGTGTAAGAACATTTCTAAGCATGGGTGTAACTGTAGGGTGCAGGAACCCATTATCTTTTTAAAAGATACCTTCTGCTATGTTTAAATCTCTCCTTCCCATGTGAGCTGCCCTTTTCAGTGTACTTTAGGGACCACAAGCCAGGGTATTATAAATCATAATTAAAGCAGCTGAATAATTTGAGCAGAAATCTCACCCTCAGTTATGAGAACCTGCTTCGGATTAAAACTTTAATTGCATTTGGACCATACAAAGGAAGACATGGGAGCAGAATCCTGATACCTTGATCAAGTAAGAGAGAGAGAGAGAGAGAGAGAGAGAAAGAGAGAGAGAGAGAGAGAGAGAGAGAGAGATATTTAACTGACATATTTTGGGAAAGGAGACATTTCAGAGCAAAGAGGTGGAGTCCATAAACCGAGTGGTGTTAAGGTTACAGTTAACAGGGACTGTGTTCCTGCCCAAAGGAATGTCATAGAGGGTATATGATAGTGCATGCTAATGTAGAAGAAGCTGCAGCATCAGAACATGGTGAATTGACATTATATATAATTTCTTTGGTGCCACAGATTGGTAGCCTTCTAGATACAATGAAAAGGTCTTATTAAAAGATGTCAATTGCAGTAGAAAACAGCACTTAGTTAACAAGATGATAGGGGCTTTGGGGGTACTGTGAATACAGTAGCTGGAGGAATGGGGAGATCGATTGGTAATGAAAATACTTTCTTTCATTGTTAACTGAAGGTGGTAAAGTGTTTTGAAGATTAACAACACTATACAAGTGGCAAGTGTGGTCATTATTTATGCTCCAGGAAACACTCTACATTCAGGAGTGAGCAGCTTCCCCTGACTTGCAACATGTTCCCAAAAAACATCACTCTAGACAGAACAGCTGTTGAGAGCATATAGATTAGGACTTAGTTATGGCTTGCCTGATATATCACTCACTTTGTGTTACAGACCTCTGTTCTGCAATTAAATAACACACATTGTGTTAGAAGATGACAAATGCTGCCTCACAGAGGGTACGTCTAGACTACAGGGTTTTGTCGACAGAAGTTTTGTCGACAGATACTGTCGACAAAGATTCTGTCGACAAAGAGCGTCTACACTACATTCAGTTCTGTCGACAAAGCAAGCTGCTTTGTCGACATGGCAGTATAGACGCAAGAACAGTTTACATGCAATAATGCTTTCTGTCGACAGAAGGTGTTATGCCTCGTGAAATGAGGTTTACCAGTGTCAACAAAACTGCTGAGTTCTGTCGACGTTATGTCGACAGAACTCAGCGGTAGTGTGGACGCAGGTATAGTTTTGTCGACAAAAGTCCACTTTTGTTGACAAAACCCTGTAGTCTAGACACACCCAGATTGTAATTTGGTAATTAATGAGCCACTGACACCTTATGGAAAACTTTAGAAACAGGAAAATGCTTTGGAAATAATGTTGTTGTGTATACTCCTTTTCTGTGTTTATTTCACTTGCTCTTTGTTTTCTAGAGTACCACTGAAAACATGATCTTTGCTTCTTTAGGGTCAGAGTTTGCTGTAAGATACAGCTCTGAGCAAAGGGCACTTCAGAAACAGCACTGCTTCAAAGTAGCCCCAAAAGTCATTATACATTGGGCACACTTCTCTGTGGCATGTCTACTCTTGTGTTGTCTGCCACAGTCCAGGGCAACTGCTTTTGTATTCCTCCTGTGAAGTGCAGCAAGCATGGCCAGTTTACGTTTTTGGCTCCTCAGCCATCACTTCTCCTGAGCAAAGATCCACATCACTCTTCCTCCTGAATTTCTCAGGCTATACTGTTCCCCACCTAAACTGTCGGCTCCATAGGATACCAGACCACCTGAACAGGCCTGTGTCTGTCTTTGCTTTCTCCTCAGAGACAGATTATACACCTCTTTATAATCAAGCTCCATTTATTCTAAAGGTGAAAGCATTACAGAGAAAACAATCAATCAATAGAAGTTCCAATCCATGCTAAAAAGTTCACTAGAAGTTTGTAAGCTGACTAGAATTCAGTATGGGGTGGGTCTCAGAAAGCCAAACTCTTTCCAATCCTTCCCAGGATGGATGGGGGGAGAAGGGACCTTGGACAGTAGATCCTGTCCATTTGCAGAATCAAAAAGAAGGTTCTGTGTCCATTTAACCTCAGGGCTAGTTAACTGAAAGTCCTTTTTTATGGCTGTTGCTGTCTTGAGAATCCAGTTTGAATTAATATAGGGGAACCTCCCAAGATGGAGTTTCTTCTCTTAGAGGCGTTACAACCTGAATTAATTTTCCGAAGTGCTCCCCACGGTTCTTAATTCCTAGAGCCGCAGTAGTCATCCTCCCCTTTGGAACAACATACAATCCATGGCCCACAATGGCTATGTCTAGACTGCAAGCCTCTTTCGAAAGAGAGCGTCTAGACTGCACGCGGAATTTCGAAAAAGCAAGCCGCTTTTTCGAAAGAAAGCACCCAGTGAGTCTGGATGCTCTCTTTCTAAAAAGCCTGTTTGCTTTCAAGAACGCCTTCTTTCGAAAGAGCACTTTCGAAAGAAGGCATTCTTCCTCGTGGAATTAGGTTTACCACCGTCGAAAGAAAAGCCGCATTCTTTCGATTTAATTTCGAAAGAATGCAGCTGCAGTCTAGACGCAGGTGAAGTTTTTTCGGAAAAAGGCTACTTTTCCCGAAAAAACCCCTGAGTCTGGACACAGCCAATGAGACATAGACTTAATATCTTTGGGAGGTCTGACTGTACTGCAAGAATTTGCCACATCTGTCATAACCCCTCTGAGACACATTTACTCCTGTGTTCCCCTGGTGTGTGTGGGATAGGGAGAATATTCTGTTACGCTCCTTGTACTGAGCATAACATGTGCCTGGCATTGCTCCTGTAAGCATTCAAAACAGTAAGTTTTGCATGCAGCCCCTGTAGATGGTAATGGGTTAGGTTTGGTCAGGACTCTCCTCTGGTGCAAACCCAGGCATAGGGTATGATGATGGTAGGCCAGAGGCCAGCTGCAGCCCAGGCTGCAGGCATAAGAACTCACAGACTCTTTGGCTACGTCTACACTGGCACCCTTTTCCGGAAATGCTTAAAACGGAACAGTTTTCCGTTATAAGTATTTCCAGAAAAAGCGCGTCTACATTGGCAGTATCCTTTGGTATATATGGTTGTGACTATTTTCTTCCACTATCTGATCTGAGGAAGTGGGTCTGACCCACGAAAGCTCATCATCTAATAAACCATCTTGTTAGTCTTTAAAGTGCTACATAGTCCTGTATTTTATAAATTGTGGTGAGCATTAATCTTACCTGCAACTTCGGTATTCTGTGCTATAAGACAATATGCACATTTTGCTTTATCACTTTGAAAATGTTTGCTTTAAATGTTCACACTCAGGCACAGGAACGGTCCCTCCTGCCCGTCCAGGGGGACACTAAAATTAGATGGAATCCTATGGAACACAGCAATAATAAGGATTGGTCGATGGCCTTATTTCACCTTGGAAATACTACAGGTTGAAGTGCTCTAATCTGGCATCCTTAGGACTTGACCAGTGTCAAACCAGAGAATATGCCGAACCATGTGAAGTCATTATCTAGCAGCATTACCAACACTTCCACTGCTTACTGGGCTCTTAAAAGTTATTTAGGGGTAAATCTGAGAGCCAGGACTGGTGGCTGTAAACAAACCTTAGAGGATTGTGGGAAATGTGGCCACACCCATGATAAATGGATATCCCGCTAACTAAAATCATGCTGAACCATGGACTAAGAGGTTCATCCGTATTACAAAGAAGCTTATCCTGTGGACTTAGAAGTGAATGAAGGAAATAAAAGAAAGCCATAGGAAAATGTTCCATCTTTTTTATCTGTTTGAACTCTGATACAGCCAGAGACTCTGATGGGAAGCCAGAATCCCTCGGAGCTGCCTCCTGGGTCCAGCCTGTTAGACACTTTGATTGGCACATCACTACAACTCTGTCACTCGTTGGATTTCGATGGCAACTCATTTGTGTGTATATTTGCCTGCTTTAATCTGTAAATGGCATGTATTTCTTTACCCTAGTTAATAATAAACCTTCACATAGTTTATAACAGGATTGACTACTGGCTTTCTCTTTGATATAAGATCTAGGGTATCAGACGCTATGGGGTAAGTGACTGGTCTCTTGGGACTGGAAGCAACAGGAATATGGTGTGATTTTCAGTGCAAAAGGCTATTTATCACTCAGTCGAGTTTGTCTGGGTATCAAGATAGACTGGACGCTTCAAGAGGACTCTCTGTGGCTCCATGAAAACTGTTACAATAATCCAGGAGTTCACATTTGTTACCGGGTTAGTGAAATCTAATTTTAGAGCATGCCACCTGTTTGGGTCCTCTGCCCTGTTTTGAAAACAGTCTGCACTGAGGAAGGCACTTGGAATTGTCAGCCACTCCAGATGACATGGCGGAGGGTCACTGTGCTGGATTGTCTGGAAGGGAAAGACTGGCTACAACTTTTCCTGTGTTGGGGAGATGAAGGGAACACAGAAGGCCAGGAAGGCCTGGCCAGTGAGGAATGCCTGATTCAACACATCAAACAGCTTCTGTCACTGGGGCTCTATGAAGCCTGGACCACAAAAATAAAGATTCTCCCCCTTCTCCTCACCCTTTGTCCCCACAACCTCCGGAGAAATGGGTTCAGTGGCAACACTGCCTGTTCCCTATCAAAGTGAATCCTCCTTGGCCATCAGGAGGCCCTGAAAGGCCAGGGAGATGTTATTTGATGATTTTGGCCCTATCATGTCACATGGACAACAAACAGTGAGAACTAATGAGCTGTTCAGAATAATGATGGGCTCAGGAACAATAGTGGGTGCAAGGCTGTGAGCCACTAAGTTCAGATCTGGTTCCCGATATGAAGCCCACCAAAGTTGAGGAAGCAAAGCATTTGTATCTGGAGTTTTGGTTCAGTCCATTATTATTTGGAAAACTTGATCCCCTTGCCAGGATTCCAATTGTGAACATCATGGATGTTTCCTGGCATTCTGATAGAGGACTTTGATTGGAATTTATCTCTAAAACAATATTATTAATAAAAATCCCATTTCCATGCAAATGTCCTGATGCTGCCTAAAATGAGGGAGACAACATAACTGGTAGTGCATTGTTCTCAAAAGCATCCGCAATTTTTCAAACACAAAGTTCCTAATAATCACATAATTTAGATCTTGTTGACCCTCAGGACACTTTTACTTTTGTAGACATGGATAGTTTTGTACTTAAAGTACATGATTAGCATGCAGTGGCACATAGCATGTAAATATATGGCCAGTCATTATCAGGAAATTGCGGCTCTATTTTACTGAGTATATTAATGTGCACACTGGGTAGCTGAGTCATATCTGTCCATTGGACAAATGTACAGTATTTATAAAGTAGGATATAACAGATAAAGTTAGGGACTAAGAAATGTTGAGGAAAGAAGAAGGATGGCCCAGTGGTTTGGGTGTTGTTCTGAGTCTGCAGACCCTAAACACACCAGCCCACGGGCTATTTCGCTGCCCTGCCCTGGGCTACTTCCTTCCTCTCCCCTACCCCGTCTCCAGGGTGTCAGTGCTCCCACCGTTGACTCCTCCTGCCGGGACCGTAGACATCTCTGCGGCTCCTCCGCCATCAGGGAGTGCTCCCGCAGCCTCCTCGCGCTCCCCCCTCTCCCCTGCAGCCGGCCAGCTTTTAAAGATCCCCGCCGGCCCGGGCGGGAGGGTTTACATGCCCCGCCCCCCTTTTGCGTCCGCCGCAGTGCGCCCTCTTTCCCCCCCGCCTCCCTGGCGGGGCCGCGCCCCACTCAGCTGTGCCGCCGCGTCTCTCCAGCTGAGCGGTGGCGCCAATCAGCTGAGTCGTGGCTTCACTCAGCTGAGCCGCGGCACCGCTCAGCTGAGCCGCGGCGTGCGAGCAGCCGGCACAGCGGTGGTACATGCCTCGCTGCCCTTCTGCAAGGGCACAAAGTCTTGGGGGTTGGGTGCGGGGTCTCGGCGCCCCGTCACACACCCTCCCCTTTAAGATCCCTGTTACTTCTGTGTCTTCGTTTTCCTCCTCCTCATATTGTCTGGAAAAAAAGTTTGCGTTCTGGTGCTGTGTTCTGCCCTGTGGGCCGCTTCAAATGAATATGGTTGCAACGTTAAGTACCATCTCATTAGCCGTGCGTTGGTGTCTTTCATTGTTTGTAACCAGCGCAACGGAGCGTGGTCCGTCACCACCCGGAACCGGACTCCTGGGAGGTAATAGCGTAACATCTCAATAGCCCATTTTATGCCTAGGGCTTCTTTTTCTATTGTGGAATACTTACACTCCCGCGGAAATAACTTTCGGCTAATATACACAACCGGGTGCTCTCCTAGGAATTCCCCCTGTGATAGTACTGCTCCTGTCCCTGTCTCTGAGGCATCGGTTTGTAAAGTAAATGGTTGGTTAAAATCGGGTTGGGCGAGGACTGGTGTGTGGGTTAGTCGGTTTTTTAAGGCCCGGAAAGCTTCCTCACATTCTAGTGTCCACCTTACCTTCTGCGGCATTGCCCCTTGGGTTAGGTTCGTCAGGGGTGTCGCGAGCGTCGCGAAGTTGGGGACAAAGCGTCGGTAGTACCCGGCCAGGCCCAGGAACTGTCGCACCTGCCTCTTAGTTCTCGGGGCGGGGTAGTCCCTCAGTGCTCCCATCTTATCAATCAATGGGCGTAATTGCCCCCTCCCGACGGTATACCCCAAGTACGTCACCTCCCGGGCTCCGAACTGGCATTTGGCTGGGTTCGCCGTGAGTCCCGCCTCCTGTAACGTCTGGAGTGTGGCCTCTACTTGTTTTAGGTGTTCCGGCCAGGTTTTACTATATATGACGATATCGTCGATGTAGGCTGCTGCATATTGTCCGTGGTCTCTCAGGATCTTGTCCATCAAACGTTGAAAGGTTGCAGCCGCTCCGTGGAGACCAAAAGGCATGCGTACAAACTGATATAACTCAAAAGGGGTTGAGAACGCCGTCTTTTCTCGTGAATTTCTTGTTAACGGTATCTGCCAGTATCCTCGCGTCAGATCGATAGTCGAGAGATATTGGGCTTCCCCCAGTCGGTCGAGTAATTCATCCACCCGTGGCATGGGGTACGCGTTGAATCGTGAGATGTTGTTCACTTTTCTGAAATCAATGCAGAACCTCCACGATTTGTCGTGTTTCGGGACTAACACTATCGGGCTCTGCCAGTCGCTGCGGGAGTCTTCTATTACCCCCCACCTGAGCATGCATTGTACTTCTTCCTTTACCGTGTCCCACATTTTCCTGGGTAGTGGGCGGATCTGGTCCCGCACCCTTTTCCCAGGTTCTGTTGCTATATGGTGGTATATTTCCGTCGTCTGCCCGGGTTGGTCCGTCATTATGTCTGGAAACCTCCGTAATATGTCTTCCATTTCCCTCCTCTGGGTCGTTGTCAGTGTGACTTCTATCTGGAATGGGGCTGGACGGGTGTCATTTATTGCTTCGGGCCCTAAGTTGGTACCGGCAGGAGCGGGACTCACCAGCAGGCCCTCCCGGTCTTTCCACGCTTTAAGGAGATTGACGTGATAGATCTTGGTACCTTCTCGACCCCTTGTCAACCTTATTTCATAGTCCACGTCCCCTATCCTCCGGACCACCTCGAAGGGGCCCTGCCACTTGGCCAACAGCTTCGAATCTTGCATGGGTAGTAGCAAAAGTACTCTATCCCCGGGCTCGAAAGTTCGTAGGCGTGAGCCTCCATTATAATATTTGGCCTGCTTTTCTTGGGCGGCCCTTAGATTTATTCTGGCGAACTCCCCGAGTTCATGTAGTTTCTGCCGGAGGTTAAGGATATATTGGACCGCCCCCTGTACCCTGCTAGTCTGCTCCTCCCAGTTCTCCCGGATCACGGCGAGTATCCCCTGTGGCTGTCGTCCAAACAATAGTTCGAACGGTGAAAAGCCGGTGGATGCCTGGGGGACCTCCCGGATTGCGAACAATAAAGCTGGTAGCATCCTGTCCCACTCCCCGGGGTCTTGATCTACAAACTTACGCAACATCCCCTTGAGGGTTTTGTTGAATCTTTCGACTAGTCCATCTGTCTGGGGATGATAGACGGAGGTCTTTAATGCTTTTATTTGGAGTAGCCGGCATAATTCTCCCATGAGGTGGGAAGTTACATTTGTGCCTTGGTCTGTTAGGATCTCCTTGGGTAGTCCCACCCGGGAGAAGATTCTCACTAATTCCGTCGCTAAAGTGGGGGCAGTGGTATTCCGCAGGGGAACTGCCTCAGGGTAACGGGTGGCATAATCGATCACCACCAGAATGTATTTATATCCCGTTTTTGTCCTCTCAAGGGGTCCCACTAGGTCTAGGGCAATACGCTCGAAGGGGATTTCTATCACGGGGAGAGGCACTAAAGGGCCCTTTGGTATAGCCTTAGGCCCAGTCCTCTGGCATTCGGGGCATGATCCGCAGAACTCTTTTATCTCGCGGTACACCCCGGGCCCGAAAAATCGCTGCAAAACCTGCTGTAGCATTTTCTCGTAGCCTAAGTGCCCTGCCCACGGGTTGGCGTGGGCCACCTCCATCAGTTGGTGCCGATACCCCCGAGGCACCACTAACTGTCGTACTATTTCCCCAGTATCTGCTCCCCTCGTTACCCGATATAACCGGTCCCCTTGTACCTCAAAGTATGGGGGACTCGCCTGCCGTTCCTGGGCGTCGCTCCCCTCAGCAGCTTCTCTTGCCTCTGACCATGCGTGTTGCAGGACCGGATCCTCGCACTGCTCGTGCAGGAAGTCTCCTTCCCACGGTCCCAACGGGGTGCCCTCCGTGGGCTGGTCCCCTGCGGCCCCTGAGGTGCCTTCACCTGGATCCTCTTCTGATCCCCCTATCGGGCTCGGGTGGGGGTCCCGGCTGGCCCTGGTCTGGCCTACCATCCCTTCGCGGGTGGAATTCTCAGACTGCTGCCAGTCCCTCAAGGCTGTCTCGAACCCTGCCCAGTCCCTTCCCAATAGGACGGGGTATACCAGCTTTGGAGCCACCACTACGAAACACCAGCTGGCACCATTTTCATCGGCTATCTGCACCCAGGTTGTAGAGTACCGATGTACGTCACCGTGTACACATTGTACATGCACCGGGGGGTCACGGGGGCTACCTTCTCCCACTAGGTTCTCTCGCACGATTGTTTGGCTGCATCCTGAGTCTACTAGTCCTGCTACTGGGTGGTCATTGACGCGGATCTTCCTCATGATCCTGTCGCCACCCTCTTTTTGGTGGGTCGGCTCGCCAGCTAGGGCATGTGCATAGGTGCAGTCCATGTATGGACACTCTTTATGGAAGTGTCCTTCCTGCCCACACCGATAGCAAGCCCCTGCCGAGGTGCTGGGGCGTGCTTTGGTGGCATCCCCCTCACTGGTGGGGCGGACCCTATTCTGGGAGTTACCGTTTGGGGGAGTCATCCAGGCCGGGGCTAACCTCCGCCCCTCGCCTCGATCTCCGCCTTGTTCCGGCCGTGACATTGGGTTCAGTCAGGCTCACCTGAAACGCGGAGGTTCCGGTCTCGGGGGAGGGGGAGGTTGGCCTACCTTCAGTTGAGCGTCCACCACCTCTGCTGCTTCGAAGTCATTCATGAGTTCGACTGCTTCATCGATCATCGACGGGTGGTGGCGTCGCACCTAGCGTTGGCCCCCGGTAGGGAGTACGTTCATAAACTGTTCTAGCACCACCATTTCCGCCACTTGAACTCAGCTCTTGTGCTCGGGTTCAAGCCATCTCCAAGCGGCTTCTTTCAGTCGTTGGGCCACCCATCGTGGCCTAGCCTTCATCGGGTATCGTTCCTGCCAGAACTTTTGGCGGTAAGTCTCCGGGGTGATACCCATTTGATCTAATATCGCCTCTTTCACTTTGTGATAGTGCAGGGCGTCGCGGGTACTCAGACCCCGATAGGCCAACTGGGCCTGCCCTGTTAAGTACGGGGCGAGAATCGTGGCCCACTGTTCAACGGGCCACCGGGCGGCCGTAGCCACCCTTTCGAAGGTAGTTAGATATGCTTCTGGGTCGTCGGCCGACCCCATCTTAGTGAGACGGATGGTCACGGGCGGGGTGTATTCCCCCTCTCCTTTGTCCTGCGGCAGCCCAGCCATACCTCTGGCGGGGGC
Source organism: Pelodiscus sinensis (assembly GCF_052426305.1). Lineage (NCBI taxonomy): Eukaryota > Metazoa > Chordata > Testudines > Trionychidae > Pelodiscus > Pelodiscus sinensis. The sequence goes on along the minus strand of NC_143067.1, from coordinate 22,702,234 downwards.
TCCATACTGCTGGGCCCACCACTCCTGCTGAGCTCGAAATTGCTCCGCCAGGTCCCTCACTAGTTGCCTTTGTTGCTCCTGGTGTTGGGCCGATAGTTGCTGGATGAGCAGCGTCTGTTGTTGTTGGTTCTGTCGCTGATGTTCTGTGAGCCAGGCTAAAATCTTCCCCGGTTCCATCTCCTTCTTTGGTGGTCGCGCCCTGTCTGTCTTCCGGGTCTTAGGCGTCTCCCCCTCTCGTCTTGGGGTGAGGCCGGGGATAAATCAAGCAGACATCAAAACAAAAAAAAAAGAAAGGTGTCCCCGTTGTGGGGGTGTCGAGGGAATTAGTTCCTTACCTACCCCTGAGGGCTCCCTGCCCCCCCCCTTTTTCCCCAGGGATACGAGGTAGTCCTAAAGTGCCGAGATTCTCCACCACCTTGTGACTGTGCCCAGTCCTTGGTCCGTCTTGCGGGGTGGTCACCCGTCTTTTCGGTTAATTAGTTTAGCCTCAGGTGACGATCCCGTTTATGGTTATGGTTCCCTCGGGAGCGGGGAAGGAAGGGGGGCCTGTGCCCGCCCCCACTCCCGGGCCCCAGCTCAGGGCCCTGAGGATGGAGACTGTCCGTCAGTCTCTGTCCAACTGGCAGGGGGGTGCCCCTAAACACACCAGCCCACGGGCTATTTCGCCGCCCTGCCCTGGGCTACTTCCTTCCTCTCCCCTACCCCGTCTCCAGGGTGTCGGTGCTCCCACCGTCGACTCCTCCTGCCAGGACCGTAGACGTCTCTGCGGCTCCTCTGCCGTCGGGGAGTGCTCCCGCAGCCTCCTCGCGCTCCTCCCTCTCCCCTGCGGCCGGCCAGCTTTTAAAGATCCCTGCCGGCCCGGGGGGGGGGAGGTTTACGCGCCCCGCCCCCCTTTTGCATCCGCCGCAGTGTGCCCTCTTTCCCCCCCGCCTCCCTGGCGGGGCCGTGCCCCGCTCAGCTGTGCCGCCGCATCTCTCCAGCTGAGCACAGTGGCAGTAGCTGCCTCGCTGCCCTTCTGCAAGGGCACAAAGTCTTGGGGGTTGGGTGCGGGGTCTCGGCGCCCCGTCACAATTGCTCTGCAGGGAGGTAGCAACCCCCAACTCTCTGCCTTGTCTGGAGGAGACCAAAGGATCTGACCCAGCGGGACAGGGTGAAGGAAAGCCCCAGAGAGTAAGAAGGAGGCATCAGTGACATGATCAGCACACTGGGGAACAATCCCATGGGGTCTTCTGTGACCACACATGGGGTTTTCTGTGATCACATCCCATCACAGTGTACTCTATGGCTACATCTACATTGCAGACTTGTTGCACAAGAAACCATTTGTGCAAGAGTTTTTGCACAAAAACTTCTTGCGCAAGAGCACATTCACACCTCAAAGTGCATTGTAAAAGTGATGTGCTTTTGTGCAAGAAAGCTCTGATAGCAATTCACAGAATGACCTTCAGAGCACCTGTGCTTTTTTCCCTCTGGAGCATCCACACTCGCCTTTTTGCGCAATAGCTGTAGCGCAAAAAGGAGTTATGCCTCGTAGAAGGAGGTTTACCTACACCAGCAATTCTGCCGATTTACTGCTGATTTACTTGTGCGAAAGTGCATTTGACCACTGGGTGTGGACGCTCCGCAGGTTTTTGCACAAAAACCTTGAAGTATAGATGTAGCCTATGTGTGCTCTATGTGCCACTACCTAAATCACTGACAAAGAACTTGTCCCAGAACTGATCCCTGTGGATCCTCACCAATTATGCCCTTTCAGCATGACTGTGAACCATTAATAATCACTCTTTGGGAATAGTTATCCAACCAATTGTGCATCCACCTTATAGTAGCTCCATCTAGGTTTTATTTCCCTTGTTTTTAATGAGAAGGTCATGTGTGACAGTATCAAAAAGCCTTACTAAAGTCTAGATAAACCAAATCTACTGTTTCTCCCCTATCCACAAGACTTGTTATTCTGTCAAAGAAAGCTATCAAGCTGGTTTGACACAATTTGTTCTTTACAAATCCATGCTGACTATTACTCATCACCTTATTATCTTCTGGATAAGATGTTTGCAAATGGATTCCTTAATTATTTGCTCCTTTATCTTTCCTGGAACAGACGTTAATATGAGTGGCCTGCAATTCCCTGGGTTGTCCATACTTCCTTTTTTTTGTAGATGGGCTCTATATTTGCCCTTTTCCAGTCTTCTGGTATCTGAATGCCTAGAGGGATGAAGCAGTGTGCATGACCAGAAGGAAGAACACAGACACACAAGCAACTTTTATCCTGCTAACTTTGGTGCCAAGACAGTTTAAGGGCTTCCTCAGTTTGAGAGGAATGTTGTGGATCACAGTGTATCCAAAACTGGAATTTGGGTGCCTACATCTGAGGGGCTAGTTGTCTATGTTCCTTTGTGAATCTGGGCTTTAGTCTCTCTGTACCTCAGTTCCTCCTTTGCAAAATGGGGACTTTCCTACCTTGCACAGTAATTATGAGGATAAATACATTAAAGATTATGGAGTGTTCAGATACTGTGGTAATGAAGGCCAGGTAATTACCTGGGGTAGCAATTATAGGGCAGTACTTATCACGTTCGATTGAAATGATTTACTTCAGGGGTGAAGAATCTTTTTGGGTCTGGGGCCGCTGACGCACAGAAAAATCAGTCAGAGGCTGCATTCAAGTGAGAAGGACCCCCCCCCCCCACACACACACACACTCCTCATTCCCTCACTGACCAGCCCTTGACTGAGAAGGAGCAGGACACGCCCCACATTTCCCTTGTAAACCAGAACCGGGGAGAAGTGAGGGGAGGGAGGCAGGCAGGCTAGTAGATTTTGTGTGCTCCAGCCCAGAGGGGGTAAAGAGATTGGAGCACCAGCATGGGCTCCCCAAAGCTGGGGGAAGGGGAGCCCTGAGCCTCGGGCCAGATCCAGGCATCAGGAGTTCCCTTCAAGCTTTCATTCCACTAAAATAAAGGGAGGGTATCTGTAAATATAAAATTCACCATAAAAGTCTTTCCTTTAACAGAGGGGCAAAAGCCACATTTAAAAGGAAAGTGTTTAAGAGGGACTGTAGAAATGCATTCCCACGTCTCCTTTAGGGTACTTAAGCGTCATCTGTTATGACTCCCACAGGACATTTAAGCATCATCTAACACAAGGACTAAAAGAGAGTTTGTGAAGAAAAATGTAGGTAGTGAGAGAAAACAGACATCTTGCTGAGATCTAGACTAATGTGAGACATAGCAATACATTAAAAAAACCGCATGAAAAACAATACTATGGTGGCAGGACCAATTTAAAAGCAATGACAATTATGTGCCTCCAGATAAAGAATAGTAAAATAGAGATAGTTCATTTTCAGTATTGCAAGTTCTAAGTGACAGTGAAGGATATTAGAGACCTGTATGCTTATTTTGTCATTTAATTTCAGTCCCATCTGAAATTATTTCTCTATTTATAAATAATACCTTTCACAGTCTCTGGTTCTTTTTAGAATGGCATTGCTATATTTATGGATATCTAGATAGCAGTTAAGGAGCTTGGTGTTAAATAAGAAATTCTTATAACTTCAGAATCTTCCAGAATTTGTATCTAAGGTATCTCAGGGGCAGATTTTTAAAGGTATCAAGCTGCCTCTGATGGCTATTTGGTGACTTATAGGCTGTAAAATGATGTGCAGAGCATCCCTGCTATACGTCATCCTGGTATACATCAGTTCTGCACTAACGTCATCTATGCTTGTAGGAACTGTTTCATTTTAAGTCCTCCCATTCCCCACTCTTACGTAGTGCAAAACAAACAAACAAACAAACAAACAAAAAACCAATTCATGCAAACGGAAGTCAGATGTGGGGAAAAAATTCCTTGCTTTATGTCATTTTGTTATATAGAGGACACTGTCACGACTATCTCTTTAATGGCAATCTCAACAGGGAGACTAGGGTCTGAATACCTATGCCAAGATTTGAAAAAAAATGAAAAGTCGAGCCGTACCTTAAAGACTAACAAAACAGAAGGATGGGCTCATGAGCTTTTGTGGGTACAACCCACTTCTTCAGATGACTGGAGTATTAAAAGTCCAGATCAAATAATATTACATGTTTTGTTAGTCTTTAAAGTGCTGCTAGACTATTTGTTGTTTTTAAGTGTTTCCAGTTACCGACTAACTCGGCTACCCCTCTGAAGCTTATGCCAAGATTGTATCTGTAATGTATCAGCTTACACTGAGGCAATGTCAAACTGCAAGCTAGATTTCCAAAGGTACTTAAAGGTACCTAAGACGCAGATAGGCCTGTAATGGGAATTTCCAAAGTGCTTCAGCAGATTAGGTGACTAACACTCACTCAAATAATTTCCATCCCCACCACATATTTGCATTTGCAGGGAGCTATCAAAACCTGATCCCTGAATTGCACTGTCACCCTTCAGGTGGTGCCAACTAATCAGGTCTGTAAGTATTATATGGATAAGTCCATACTTCTGTGCTGTCATTCTGGCACCTTTCATGACCCCTAAATTCAACTTCAAACATGATTGGAGAGAAAGGAAAAGCTTCCATTTGTTACATCCATCGGCACCAAAGTAATCAGGCTACAAAGGAGTCATAAATCATCCCATTACCCATTTTGTCTCTGTGCATGTGTTATTTATTACAGGACCTCATCTACACCCATCCATGCTGTGCTGAGATAAACAGATGGCAGAGTGTCACATCACATCCAACTCAGGAGCCAGAAGTTCCCCAAATAGGGTTATTTTCTCATTTTAAATTGTTTATTAGTGTTTTCATGTCCTCCTTCATCGGTATGTTCTCATTTGACTTTATTGCCCCTAGTCACATTGGCAGAGAATTAGATACAATTTTCTGGAACTGAAAATATAATCTATTCTTTTTCCACTCAGCTGCCATATCATGAATTATGATGAAGTCGAAGGGCAGAAGCCATCTGAGCAAAGTTATGGGTGGCCCATGGATAGAATCCTAGAAATGTAGGACTGCAAAGGACCTTGAAATTATCTAATCCAGTCACCTGCACCTAAATGTTATCTAGACCATCCTTGACAGGTGTTCTTAAAAATCTTCAAAGACAGATATTCTACAACCTTCCTATATAATTTGTTCCAATGCTTAACTGCCCATATCATTAAGAAGTTTTTCCCACTGACTACCTAAACCCCCTTGCTGCAGTTTAGGCCCATTACTTCTTGTGCTGTCCTCCATGGATAAGGAGAACAATTTGTTACTCTTCTCCTTATGTACATTTTTTACATGCATGTAAATTTTTGTATATAACTTCTTATGCACATGAAGACTGTTTATCATGTTTATCAAGTCCTTGTTCAGTCTTCTCTTCTCCAAACTAAACAAACACAATTTTTTCACTCTTTCCACATAGAAACTCTTGTGTTTTCTAGACTTTAATCATTTTTGTTGCTCTTCTTTGGATTTTCTCCAGTCTCTCCAGATCCTTCCCAAAGAATGGTGCCCAGAACTGGACACAATACTCCAAAAGAGGCGTTATCAGTGCTGAGTGGAAGAATTCCATCCCATGTGTTTTTTACAACACGCCTGCCAATATAGGAGGATTCTATGCAACCAGTCCAACATCCTTGCTTCCAGTTTGCATAAAAAAGCAGCCAGCAAGGAACCTGCAAGTGGGTTTGCATAGAGAGGAATATGGTGCACTTGATACCATCCCTGCTGTATCTATTTGTTGGTCTGTCCCCTGCCCTTTGTATGCTTCCCATCTTTGTGAATGATGAGCTAGTCGGGGCAAACACAGCATCTACCCTGTTTTCCTCTGACCCTGTTTTTGAAAAGTGTTCCAAATAAACAGAGTCACACACACCCAGGAAGCCCTATTGCCTTCAGGGGAACTTCCTGCCAAAGTTTCTTTGTAGTTCTGAAACTTACGTTTGTGCCATGGCTTGCACAACAAGGTACTTATATGGCTCTCGTCACCACAGTATCAGAGCACCTCACAGTCTTTAATAGATTGATCCCCACAATACCCAAATTATGGGAGTTAGACAGCTAACTATTTCTGAGGAGCTGGGCCTAAAAGACTTGTCTACAGTGCTACAGGACATCCGTGGTGCTGCAGGGAATTAAACATGGGGTCTCCTAAGTTGTAGGCTAGAGGTCCTTCTGATTGTGGTGCTGGGTGTTGTTACATTACAAATAAAAATTAATACTACAGTCACAGTGTCTGATGACTAGTCTTTTTGAATTGATCACTACAAAGTACCATGGAGGCATATAGCTTGCCTTGATTTAAAATACAACGAGACCCTTCAGCTACGTCTACACTGGCGGCTTCTTGCGCAAGAACAGCTGTTCTACGAGGCGTAAGGGATCTATCGGAAAAGGCTCTCTTTAGCAAAAGATCAGCCTCTAGACTGCCGCTTTTCTCCGACAAAGCTCCATGCCAAAAAAAAGTGGCGGCCATTCTTATGCTAATGAAGCACGGGATATTTAAATCCCCGCTTCATTAGCAATTTTGACCTGCCTAATCTGCATCCCTCTGATGGCAGAGGGGTGCAGTCTAGACATACCCTCAGGCTACGTCTACACTGGCCCCTTTTCCGGAAGGGGCATGTAAATTTCATGAGTCGTAGTAGGGAAATGTGCGGGGGATTTAAATATCCCCCGCGGCATTTAAATAAAAATGTCCGCCGCTTTTTTCCGGCTTTTAAAAAAGCTGGAAAAGAGCGTCTACACTGGCCCCGATCCTCCGGAAAAAGCGCCCTTTTCCGGAGGCTCTTATTCCTACTTTGAAGCCGGAAAAAAGCGGCGGACATTTTTATTTAAATGCCGCAGGGGATATTTAAATCCCCTGCGGATTTCCCTACTACGATAGGTGAAATTAACATGCCCCTTCCGGAAAAGGGGCCAGTGTAGACGAGCCCTCAGTGTCTACACAGCAGCAATCTTTCAGGATAACATCCGTTATCCCAAAATAGCGTTCTATGCATCTTAACAGCAAGCCCGTTATTTTGAAATACATGTGATATAATGGGCTTCTTATTTCAATGTCCCATAAACCTTGTTGCACAAGGATTAAGGCACATATCGGAATAGCGTTCTCTTTCGAAATTAGCACTGTTTAGACAGCTCCCAATTTTGAAATGAGCTATCTCAAAATAAGCGATGCAGTTTGCAAAGTTCAAATTGCATAGCTTATTTCCAGCTATGTGCTACTCTGTAGACATATCCTTATTGAGATAAGAATAGTATCATCAGTCATATTAGTTAGGGTAAAAGTATAAAGTCTATTAATGTTGACAGGCCAGGTCATAAACTAATTGCTGGCTAGGGTAAAGGAGACATTTTCTTTCTTGGTATAGTATTCTCAAATTTATGTGCCTAATGGGAGACCCACAGATAATTCCAGAGATCAAAATACACCTCACAAAGGACAGTCTGACATCTTTGCTCATTGCCAGCTCATGTTATTGTCTATTCCTCTTTTTAAAAGACCAAGAAATTTTGTAAAGTGCATGAACAGCTAGCCAATCCAGAGGCAAAACAACCTCCCACTGAGGGGCACAGAACAATAAAGAATACTATGGTGAGTCAGATTTATGAGGGGAGGGAAGGAGATTAATGCACTCGAGGGATCTGGAAGTACTGAGCTTGTAACAAAGACAAGGGCATATGTTTTAAAATGCAGCGATTAGAAGCTTAGAACCATATTCTGCTCTCAGTTAAACCTGGTTAAGTCTGGAGTGATTCAGTAGAAATTGTTTACAGTGTAGTTTTTCCATGTTTGTCTCAGGATACTAGACAGACAAACTGGGTGAGGTAATATCTTTTATTGGATCAATTTCTGTTGGTGAAAGAGACAATCTTTCGAGTTCACATAGCTTTTCTTCAAGTCTTGAACATTTATCTCTTTCACCAGCAGAAATTAGTTCAGTAAAATATATTACAGTAAAACTCCCATGGTCCGGCATCTGACGGTCCGGCACTCCGGCAGCCGGACCATTGGAGCTGCTCTGCCCCCAGCTTCCCCGATTCAGCCGCTGCTAAAACTGACCAGCGCTGAATCCGGGAAGCAGGGGGCAGAACAGCTGGAGTGCTGCCGGGTAGGTCCAGTAGCGCTGCCCCTCGGGGCTGCAGGACCAACCCAGCAGCATCCCAGCTGTCCCGGATTCAGCCGCTGCTGAAATTGAACAGCGGCTGACTCCAGGAAGCCCGAGACAGAGCTGCTCTGCCCCAGCTTCCTGGAATCAGCCGCTGGTCAGTTTCAGCAGCAGCTGACTTGGGTACACCTGGGACAGAGCAGCTGGGGTGCTGCTGAGTTGGTCCCTGCAGCGCTGATGTTTGGCGCTACCAGACCAACCCAGCAGCGCCCCAGCTGCTCTGTCCCAGGCCTCCCGATTCAGCCGCTGCTGAAACTGACCAGGGCTGACTCCAGGAAGCCCGGGGCAGAGCAGCCCTGCCTCTGGCTTTCTGGAGTCAGCCGCTGATCAGTATCAGCAGCGGCTGACTTGGGGACACCAGGGCAGAGCAGCTGGGGTGCTGCTGGGTTGGTCCAGTAGCGCTGAGGAGCGGCTCTGCGGGACCAACCCGTCAGCACCACAGCTGCTCTACCCCAGGCATCCCCAAGAGCAGCTGGGGTGCTGATGGGTTGGTCTCAGTGCACCAAGGGTCGGCGCTACCGGACCAACCCAGCAGCACCCCAGCTGCTCTGCTGCAGGCGCCCCCTATTCAGCCGCTGCTGAAACTGACCAGCAGTGGCGGAATCGGGGACTCCTGGGGCAGAGCCGGACTATCAGAAGGGAGGGCTATAAAGGGGTCTGGGGTAACATCCCCCCACCCCACCCCAGACCCCTCATAGCCTCCCCTTCTGATAGTCCGGCATATCTGATAATCCAGCAGCCCCTGGGTCCTAAAGGTGCCGGATTATCGGAAGTTTACTGTACCTCACCAACTTTTCTCTCCGCAGAAATCAGCAGAGACACTCTATACTGGAGGGCTACATCTACACTACAGGCTTTTTGTGCAAGGACAATTGTTCTTGCGCAAAAACTTGCAGAGCGTGTACACTGCACGCGTGTTCTTGCGCAAGTAAATTTACAGTAAAGCATCAAAACAGAGAGCTTCTTGTGCAAGAGTTATTCCTCTCCCCATGAGGAATAAGCCCTCTTTGCACAAGAGCCCTTGCGCAAGAAGGCAGTGTGGATGGGCAACAGGTATTTCTTGCGCAAGAAACCCCTATGGCTAAAATGGCCACCAGAGCTTTCTTGCGCATGAGCGTGTCCACACTGCCACGGACGCTCTTTTGCAAAAGCACATCTCTTGCGCAAAAGCACATGGCAGTGTGGATGCGCTCTTGCGCAAGAACTCTTGCGCAAAACAGTTCTCGCTCAAGAAGCCTGCAGTGTAGACGTAGCCAAGGAACTGTGAGAAGGCTTTGACATTTAGTATCTGTACTTCAAGGCTAAAAGTACCAAAGTTATCTGGTCCTATAAGGAGCAAAGTACTTTTTACAAATACGTGCTTTTCCTCGTTTTGTATTAACTTTTGGGTGATTCATGTACTTGTGTCCAGAATCTATTTTTCCTTTGATCTGATTATTTCTGTCCCATTAGCGTTTGTTGTGGGTATTAAGCACTTATGGTTCTAAGATGATGATTTTTTTTTAAATTAAGGGTTGGCATGGACTTTGTATTAATTTAGTTGATGGCAGGCTTTTGCATGTATTAATAATCTAGACATAGTTGCATAGTGATGATAACAGGTTGGAGAGTTCCACAGATAGCCTTAAGTAAATTTAAAGGCCTACGGTTGGGGAGAAAGCTTTGCATTCTCCTCCTGGTACAATCACATGCATGCTCCTTTTCCAAAAAGCAGTTGCCTGCAACTTCTGGTGTAGATCATAATTTCTGAAACACACTGTGAAGGGTCCAGTCTGCTTAGGACAAACAGATTCACTCTAAATCCACATTGTCCCAATTATGAAGCTTTATTCTTACAGATTCACAATAGAAAATCACAGGGGAAAATAGCCAAACAAAGTCATATTCAAACTCTCAAAAGACTAGGTCCTGCTTAATACATTTTATTTTCCTCTTTTCATTTACAAGTTCAAACCAGTTAAAAGTCAGCTTTTAGCCCTCCCATCAGATTTCCTAGAATTCCTAGTTTTTAAAAGGCCATTTTCCTTTCTCTCATCTCTACATAGTTCCTAGCCTTTCTCTCACTCAGCCAAACCTTGAAATCAGGGCTTTCACTGATAACAGGTACTGCTCATTAGCACTGCCTCCATAACACCTATGTTCCACTTCTTTAGCAGGCCTGTGATCAAGCCTACAGGAAGGAGTGGCATTTCACAGAGCTGTTAGTTGCATGCAAAAATTCTGTTTATTATTCATCAGGGAGTCACAGTCCTCTTAAAATCCTAGTCTTCAGAGGAAACAATGAATGCTGGGAATCTAAAGGAGAGTAGAGAATGTTAGCTGGCTAGCTAAAAAGAAAAAACAGTGTGCCATACATATATGTTTACCATTCTTTCTAAAACTACTTCCTCGTATCATATACTTTCTTTCCCAACAAATACTGGAGGCTTATGGTTTGGTTGCCTATACACATGGCTAAAGAAAATTGCATTATTTTTCTCTCCTAGAGGAAGGCATGTAAACATCCATCTGCTATATATCTGAGGGTATGTCTACACTACCCTCCTAATTCGAAATAGGAGGGTAATGTAGGCATACCGCAATTGCAAATGAAGCCCGGGATTTGAATTTCCCGGGCTTCATTTGCATAAAGCCGGCCGGCGCCATTTTTAAATGCCGGCAGTTCGAACCCCGTGCCGCGTGTAGCCGGCCGGCTTTATGCAAATGAAGCCCGGGAAATTCAAATCCCGGGCTTCATTTGCAATTGCGGTATGCCTACATTACCCTCCTATTTCGAATTAGGAGGGTAGTGTAGACATACCCTGAGAGAGTTTATCTGTTTGTCTGTTTGTTCAAGAACTTCTCCTAAACAGTAAGGGTGTGTCTAGACTACATCCCCTTTGGACAGAGGGATGTAAATTCGACACTTCAAAATTGCAAATGAAGCCGGGATTTGAATTTCCCAGGCTTCATTTGCATAGCTGCGTCTTGGCGCTCTTTGGAAAAATCGCTATTTCAAAAGTGAAACCACAGTCTAGACATAGTTCTTTTGAAAACAGAAGCCTTTTTCGGAATATCCTGTAAACCTCATTTTACAGGAGGGTTCACTTTTGAAATAGCATTTTTTCAAAAGAGTGCATGATGCAATTATGCAAATGAAGCACGGGAAATTCAAATCCCAGCTTCATTTGCAATTTCGAAGTGTCTAATTTACATCCCTCTGTTGAAGAAGGGATGTAGTCTAGACACACCCTAAGAGCTAGGACCAGCAAATTTGTTATCCAGCTTCCTCTTATCTTATATTGGAGCCAAAGACATGCAGGATGAGTATGTCAATGGAAATACTGTTCTGTGATTAATTTCTCAAACAACATTTTTATTGCATTATCCTCCTGTTCTTCTCAGAACACAGATGTCAATTCTCCCCACAATGTTTACATCTGCAGTAAAACGCAGGAGAAAAAGATTGTAATGTGTATCTCTTTTATCTGCATTGTGTATGCCTCTATGCACTAATAATCTCTCTCTTTTGCAAATGAGGACATCATTTGAAGAGAGGTAATTTGATAGCACAGCTCTATTCCCATCCCAACCTCCTTTTTAAAGAAAATCAGTTGCACAGTGGAGACCTAATGGTTTCATTGTGCCTATAAATTTAGAAATTCTTGCTAACTGTGGAGGATTGCTGTGAATTTTAGCTGTGTTTATGATATGATACCAACCAGCCTCATGGATTCTTCAGGTAGCCTCAATGTTGAATCAAACAGTATTGACCTGTTTATGTCAAAGGCATGTCAATCCTATCTAGGCCAAACTATTATTTAGCATAATCAATGGTATCCAATCAACCCCGGTTTTGTGTAAGACCATTGCAATTGTGGTTTGGAATGGAGACATTCCTCATTTCAACAGATGTTACGTGAAGTCCATAGAAATAAAGCGAATCTCAATTCTTAATCATCACTAAGATTTACAAAAAGGGATAATATGAAATCTCTTTAAAACATTATACCTATAAATGAAACTATGCCTATGCTATAAGGGTGAGATGTGACCTACAGCTAGACCTACATGGACTTTGATTTTGTCACATCTTTAAAAGTAATCACAGTTTGGTTTTGTGGGTATTTGAATGGGACCCCTCTTGTTTGTGAAAAACTCAGAAGCTGTCAAAAGTGGTGTTGGCTACCCATAAGGGTTACATGTACCATGACAAAACTTAAACCCAGAGTCTGCCACTGGTGAAACTTCCATCAATGGAAGCTGCCATGTAAACTGGACTCGGTGAAATGTCAGTTGGTAAAAATGACTGATTTCTGTCTGCACTTCAGTTTCTAAGATAGCTGCTAATTGAGAGGGAAAAGTCTGGTTTTTTTTAATCCAGAAAAGGCTTCACTGAACTCACACTCATTTCTGCAAGGCTGCCTCAGTCAATACCTAGCTAAGTGTCAATGCACTGGAGGATAGAGCACTGAAGTGGGAGTCGGGAGACACTGGTGAAGTAACTCAGTGAAGGACATGCATCAAGTCATTGGTGGAGCCAGAACGAGAACACTGGTTTCCCTATCTATAAAATGGAGATAACTCTTCCCTATCTCTTGTAACAGACTTTGAGATCTATACATGAAAAGTGCTAATTAAGAACTATGAACTAAGCATAATTATTTCTAATGGTATAATCCAGGACCCTTTTTTGTCCTTTTCTTTTTAAAGTTTCCTCAGTGTGAATTCACCTCTTTAATGCTGACACCTTTCTAAATGAAACATAAAAAACCAGGCTCTTCTGATTCATCAGAGTTATTCCAAAATTAGATGTTCTAAAATTGCAAACCAACTTCTGCACTAATTCTTCCTTGGGCAATCCTACCTAAACTAAGTTCAAATGAGCTTTTGGTTTATTTCTGAAAGATTAAAAACCTTTGGAGAAACAACTTTCCATGTGTATTATTCATGCAGAAATTAAAAAATACTAGCTTTCAGGTAAAAGAGCATAACTGAGGGGAAAATCCACCCTAGTAAGAAAACAGCTGGATGGAAAACCTTAGAAATTTCACAACATCTGTTGGTGTGAGATATGCACAATGGAGTGTATACAGTGAATTTCCACTATCTAGAATTCAGACTCTTTTAAGGTGTCCCATATTAAGCAGCCAGACATGAAGATAATCCAAATCACAAAACACTTTGGATCATTTCAGCCCAAATCTATTGCTGAGGCTATGGCAAGAATCTTGTTTCCCACTTTAGAATAAATAACTATTTCCAAGGGTGCAGATTTTCTTTGCAGGAAAGTGAAAATCATGTTAACTTTCTAGTTCTTTCCCCGACAGCAGATTGAAAATGACCTTACATTTTTATGAATAACACCACCTTCAGACTTTTTGTAAATTTATAAAATAAATAACTAAAGCTCAGGGAACAATTCACAATGAATAATTAATTTGACACATTTTGACTTATTTTCTGCTGTAAGAACATCCATATTTTGCTGGTAAATCTCTTCAAATATTCAGCCTGTGGCTTGATCATTATTTATTATTTTATTAGTATTTCAGTAGCACTTGGAAGTCCCTGATGAAATCAGGGCTCCTCTATGGCAGGTATACCTACAATTTAAATATCCCAGTAGTATGGAAAGTGGGTGAAATAGTATTAGCTCCATTTCACAGATGGAGAATTGAAGTGCAGATATATAGCAACCAAGATCTAGGATGCTTGAATAACCACCTGCAGGCAGATTTGAACCTGGGACCTCTAGAGCAGGGGTGGCTAACCAGTTAGGGTATGTCTACACTACCCTCCTAGTTCGAACTAAGAGGGTAATGTATGCATACCGCACTTGCTAATGAAGCCCAGGATTTGAATTTCCCGGGCTTCATTAGCATAAGCGGGGAGCCGCCATTTTTAAATCCCCGCTGCTTCAAACCCCGTGCAGCGCGGCTACACGGGGCTCGAACTAGGTAGTTCGGACTAGGGTGCCTATTCCGAACTACCGGTACACCTCGTTTCACGAGGAGTAACGGTAGTTCGGATTAGGAACTTAGTCCGAACTACCTAGTTCGAGCCCCGTGTAGCCGCGCTGCACGGGGTTCGAAGCAGCGGGGATTTAAAAATGGCGGCTCCCCGCTTATGCTAATGAAGCCCGGGAAATTCAAATCCCAGGCTTCATTAGCAAGTGCGGTATGCATACATTACCCCGCTAGTTCGAACTAGCGGGGTAGTGTAGACATACCCTTAGAGACTAAGAGCCAAAATAGCTGTGGATAGTAGTGCAACATATTCTATATTTCTTTATCTGTAACCTTAAGGCACCCCCAGGCTCTGTGCCCACCCCCAGGGCCAGGCAGCCCCAGATTCTTTTATTCTTTTAACAACACCCTGGGTCTCACTGGAGCCGCTGCCATGTGCTTTTCCCTACAGGCACTGGGGTGCATGTGCAGACCGGCTGTGAACTGTCCAGACACGTGGCTCCAAAAGACAGTAGAACATTCCCTTGAAGGCAGGAGCTGCTGCCCTCTCCCCAAATCCTGGACTTTTTTTGTGTTTTAAAGAAGCCGGATGGACAGCAATTTAACATGAGAAAACGAGGACATGTACGGGAAAAACTGAACATATGGCAACCCTAATAAGAGCCACATTTCTATGAGCAAAGAGCCGCATGTGGCTCGAGAGCAGTGGGTTGGCCACCCTTGGACTAGTCTACTATCCGATAAACAAAAGCTTATTGGATAGTTGACACACTAGTTGACTAGTCGCTTTCCCACTCTTGCTTCCTCTATCATGAAAAGGGGGACTCTGAGTCCCCCCTGCTGACCCCAGGCTCCATGCAACACTTCTGCTTTAAAATGTACAAGAACCCCCACTGGGGTTATGCATTTCAAAGAGGAAGTGCCCGCATGGAGTCTGGGGTCAGTGAGAAGCCCACTGGCCCCAGGATCCATGAGGCATGCCAGCTTTGAAATTTACAAGAGTCCCCACTGGGGCTCTTCTACATTTCAAAGGTGGAACACAGAAGTTCTTATCAATTAGTCAAATCCCATAGACTATTGGATTAGTTAATTAATTGAAATTTAACTTCCCTAATTCCTAACCACCGTGGCTAATAGCCATTGATGGACCTAACTTCCATGAATTTATCTAGTTCTTTTTTAAACCCTGTTAAATTTCTGGTCTTCTCAACCTCCTCTGGCAAGGAGTTCCACAGGCTGACCATGTGCTGTGTGAAGAAAAGTTTCCTTTTGTTTATTTTAAACTTGCTACCTATTAATTTAATTTGGTGACCCCCTAGTTCTTATGTTATGGGAACAAGTAAATAACTTTTCCTTATTCACTTTTTCCATACCAGTCATGATTGTATAGACCTCCATCATATCCCCCCTTAGCCTCCTCTTTTCTAAGCTGAAAAGTCCCAGTCTTTTTAATATCTCTGCATATGGGACTCGTTTCAAACCCCTAATCATTGTTGGTGCCCTTTTTGTTGCCCTTTTGTCACACAGGAAGTCAGTGGCAGAACTGGGAAACAAATCCAGTTCTAAGTCCCAGTCTAGTGCTTTAACCTGAAAACCAGCCTTCTTCTGATGTTGTTGCAATTGAAACCACTGTTTTTATTAACAATGAGCACTCCAGTCTGATTATGCTCATGCTTCTGGAAACATCTAGTTCACATGAGGTACGCTGAGGGAGCTGACCACGGTTTAGCTATCTAAAAAGGTCCACAGAATGCTTTGCCAACAGATTGACTTCTCTTTTATGTTAGCAAAGCTAAGTTCCATTTCATATCATGGTCACCTTTATTCTCCCTCATTTATGCTCGTTCTCACATATGCCCATCCTTCTTGAAGGTAACTGTTGAGATAGACATTCCATGTAAATAAACATGTTCAATATTGCTTCCTTTTTCTATCAATGACAAAATTCCAGTGGGTCAGGGTCAGACTAATGATGAGAAGAATGCAAAACCAGAAATGAATCTCACCTGGAAGTTTGGGGATATGGAATTTGAACTTCCCAAGTCAACTCTATCACCTACTCCTTCCAAATATCCAAATTCAGTTTTAAAAACAGAATCTATATGTTCATAACTAGTCCTCCTTTTGTTTCTTTTTGTTGGTCCAATTGGTTAGCTGGATCCTGAGCAGGATTGTAGAACTCTGAGATATATATTTTATTTGGGAGATGGAGTTAAAAGGTAATAGTAACAAGCACTTTCGAAATACCTACCAATGTAATCTACTATATAATTGAGAAAGTTTGTGTGCCTGTCTGTCCATCCATCTGTGAGTCCATTTGTTCAAGAATTCCTCTTAAATGCTAATAGCTAGGACCACCAAATTTGGTATGCAGTTTCCTCTCATTATAACTTAAAGCAAGCTCAGGTTTTGGTTGTGCCAGGACAATTGCATGTACAGGAAATGTGATTGTTTCTCATCAAACAGAAAGGGAGGGGCATGATAGCAGGGACAGCTGTATTTACAAAAAGCCACCGGGAGGGCAGCAAGCACAGGGGACAGTTATACCCTAGAATGACCACAGGGAGGCAGCAAGTTCCCCAGCCCCAAAGAGAAGACAATAGGTAGGCTGTGCAGCCCCCACCATCCCAGAGCACCCTGAGGAGCATCTATTGGTTGCCCTCCACCCTAACGCCCGCTACCTCCTGCACTGAGTCTCCCATCCCCTTCCTTGACCCCCCCATATTTCTCAACCCCCTGTCCTGAGTCCTGCACCCCTCATCCCCTGCCCTGAATCCCTCTTCATCCCACAACCCTGATGCCTGTACCCCCCCCACACACACACACCCAGCCTTCTGCCATGAGCCCTCGCATCCCCAAGCTGTTGCCCTGACTCCTGCACTTCCCATTCTGATAGCCCGTACCCTGAAGGACCCAAGCAATGCTGGATTAGTCTTCTAGTATAAGATAATGGAACTTATCAGTTTCTTCCTGACATCACAAGGTAAGTCAGAAATTTTCCAGTGCAAGCAAGCAATTGTAAATTTGATAGTCCATGCTGTGTCTACACTGGGCCACTTCTTCCGGATAATCAGCCGCTTTTCCGGAATAAGCTGCGAGCTGTCTACACTGGTCCTTGAATTTCCAGAAAAGCAACGATGCTCTACTGTACAAAATGAGCCGCTATTCCAGAAAAACTATTCTGCTCCTGCTCGGGCATAAGTCCTTATTCCGGAACACTGTTCCGGAAAAGGGCCAGTGTAGACGGCCCAGTAGTCTTTTCCGGAAAAAAGCTCCGATTGCGAAAATGGCAATCGGGGCTCTTTTCTGGAAAAGCGCACCTACATTGGCCACAGACACTTTTCCAGAAAAAGGACTTTTCCGGAAAAGCAGCCTGCCAATGTAGATGCTCCTTTTCCGGAAAAACTGAAAACGAAATAGTATTCCGTTTTAAGCAGTTCCGGAAATTCATGCCAGTGTAGACGTAGCCCATATGTATACATATATTTTAAAGGTTAATCATGATGCCCAAAGAAACGAACAGGAGAAAATGTACTATACTAGGCTACGTCTAGACTGGCATGATTTTCCGCAAATGCTTTCAACGAAAAAGTTTTTCCATTAAAAGCATTTGTGGAAAAGACTCCTGTGTCTACACTGGCATGAATTTCCAGAAATGCTTAAAACAGAATAGCTTTCGTTATAAGTATTTCCGGAAAAAGAGCGTCTACACTGGCAGGCTGCTTTTCCGGAAAAGCCCTTTTTCCAGAAAAGCGTCCGTGGCCAATGTAGACGCGCTTTTCCGGAAAGGCTACTGGGCTGTCTACACTGGCCCTTTTCTGGAACGGTGTTCCGGAATAAGGACTTATGCCCGAGCGGGAGCAGAATAGTTTGTAACTCTAAGGTTCTACTTGTAGCAGTGCTATCTTTTAGCATGTCTTTTATCTTAAAAAGTGCTGTGTCTAAACTACATACATTCCAGACAAGGAATGCAGGATGTGTGGTTACTTTGTGCACCAACCAGAGAGAGCTGCAGATGAACAAGTGTTACCAAAGCTTCCTTCACAACCATCTATCTCATTGGAGAGAATTATCTGCAGCTTCCTTGAGACAATCCTTTTTGTTATATGATTAAAAAATGAGTGTGATCTTTGTTTATTTTATACTGTGGTGTTTTTCCAGGATAGACAGTCAGCTAGGGCATATATCCCCTTCATCACAATGCCAACATATTTTTATGCAAACTGTTCCAAATGTATCATATCAGAAAGTCCTATCATAGTGCTCCATCTCTATGATCGATGGAAAGGGGAGTGTAAAATAGTAATAGTTTTTATGGGGTGATACAAGGAGGAATTTTAAATCACAAATCCACATCCACTTAAGTTGTATATTTCATGTCTACATGCTGTTTCAGGCTTTTCTCCTGAGGTTCATAACCACAGAAATGTTATTTGTGAGGCTGTTATGGAACAGAATCTGTAAAAATGGAGAAGACGACATCCTGCATTAATCAGCCTTGTGGAAGTCTATGGGGGCAAGCAGAGATTGCTGAGCAGTTTAGAAAGCTAACATCATTTGTTCAGTGTAAAACCGAAAACAAAAGGAAAAATATGATGAAAGACTGTGAGAGAAATAAAGTAGGTGGCTGGGGAAATCTTGAATGGAGAGAAGGCCAATAAATTTGATTTGCCTGGCTTTAAATGTAACCAAAAATGAATCACTTTTGTTTTTTTGAACTCATCTTCAGGATATAAGCAGAACTCAAATCATGAAGTCACAGATGCTGCAATCTTTTATCAGAACTAAATCTCAGGCTTGCACCAAAATAGAAATCTTCCCACCTCATTAAGCAAGTAGCTCTCCCAAGACATAACCACCATGAAATGAGAATGCGGGTGTCAAGAACAAAATGATTCCAGTCTTGGTACCTCTGTTATCACACCCCTAGTAACTATTCAAGTTCAATAAGCTTTGAAGGGATATGCAGTTCCCTTGTCTCCGATTTTGGCAACAGAAGACAATTTAGATCTTTGTCCCACATCATAACTTGTTGCTATCATACTACAAGAAGTCCAGCTCTCTCTAAAATGATTTCACTAAAAGTAAAATCCCAATCAAAAATAAAACCAGGAACACCTAAAACTAGCAGCCTTATAAATGCAGGCTGTTTGTCATCACAGATTGCCATTAATCTTGTAACACACAAGTCTATAAACAAGTATTTACATGCTATGTGTTATGGGATGCATTTCTTGAACTCTTCCACAAAAGTTTCTAGTCTCTTCTCCTGATATTTTTCTCAAGAGCAATTTCTGCTTTGATGCCTTCAAGAAATCAGACAATGTATAATAGCTAGACTAAGAAGCAGCTGGCTGAGGACTGACAGTTGGGGAAAGCTGATATTTATGTATGATTACAAAGCTATGATTACAAAGCTAAAAAATATGTTGCTTGTCTACTTAGACATGAATTTTCAAAGTCTAATGGTACATGAAGCTAATGGGATTATTCACAATTTATAACGTTAAGCACCGATGTAAATGTCTGTAGGATCAGGGCTTTAGATTGTAGGCTCTGGTATAGAGACCATATCTTTTTACACAGTCTTGGAAGGGTTACACTTCTATTGGCTCATGTAAGTAAACATGAATTTTTATTTCACACACAAAAACCAACAACAATATTCTCCTCGATAATAATGAAAATTTACAGTTAGGTTCTCACACCACATTTTTCCTTCTTCGACTAGTTGAGTTTGATTTAAGGACAGTTACTTTGTATATTTTGCATGTGTTGACAATTTGTGTGTAAACAGTTATAAAGCTTTAACTTGTTGAATTTCAAATCTCCACTGTCAGAAAATAATTGTTGTCTGTTCCACTCATTAAGTACTGCAATTGTGAAAAGATAGATGGATAAAAATAAAAATACTTTAAATTATACATCAATACCCATCAAAATAATAAAAAAAAAAAAATTGAATTCTGCCAAGCCTGGTCATATACATTTGTGCACTGCCTGGCACAATGGTGCCCTGATCCTCACTGGGGAATCTGGGCACAACAATCCTAAGTGGATTTACCAGCCTTCAGTGGTTGAAATTCATCCTTTAGCATGATCCCACACAATGCCTATGAACCACATAAGTTGTATGTCTATGTAACATATATATCTACTCACAGCTGTCCTGATAGACAATAGCAAAATCCAGATCCTTAGCTCTACAGATCTATGATAGTTCAGTCACTTCCAGCCACAATAATAACCACCCTCCACTCCTGTTCTTTGAAATCTAGCACATGTTTACTATACAAATTTCCAAGAGTTCTTTAAAGGCAAAACGATTTGTTTAATTAATGATATTCATTTAGTAAATTGCAAGCTTTGAACATCTGTTTCAAGTCCACATTAAAACCTGGCAGCCACCTGACAAAAGGCTGGGGTAGAACATCAAACTGCTGGGAGATCCCACTTCTCTTCAAAGTGATAATGTTAACAGGCAGGCAGCATATTAAACCAAATCTCTAACAGAAGGAAGTCCGTACTTGGGTGTGTTGCTAATTCAGATCCTTTTGGTCTAATGGAGGTAAATTCCCTGCTGTTGTTTAACGTTAGAATTAACATCAAGGAATCCTACTTAGAAAATATTTAATGATTTGAGAGTGGGTAATGGTAGAAATCTGTTAATCTATCAGTTAAATGTGAGTGGTGCACTTGGAGTACCGCACAGGTGTGCTGTTATGATGGGAAAAGCAAAGGATACCAGGAATTTATTTTAGATGCTTGTTAGAAGCTGAAAGATGCTATCGCTTACTGCCTGCACTGTCTTTTGTTCTTGATCTTATTTACTTGATGTGTGATCAGCAAACTGATTCATCTGAGAGCTTATATTTGCATGCCATATGCCTCCAGGATTTATTGATTTATTTATTTTACTTTTAGGAATTTCATGAAACGTCTGAAAATTGTACACATCAGCTGTGGAATGAAAAGATTAATAACATTCAGATGCAAATTGTCCCAGTTAGGTATGTGATGAGTGGGATATCAGTGAATATACTTTACGTACCTTTGTTGCTGCTGCGTAGATAAAGGGAATTGCCTGCAAAGCTGTATTACAGCAGAATTAGGTCATCAGGATTAGAATTTTTAACCACTAGACATCACATCTCTCAGAGCTTTTCAGTTCCATGCATACTTTGTGGTTTCCTAATATATTTTGCTATTAATACTTCTGTTGTGCATGTTAATTTTAGCAGGTCTTGATGCATAGAATTGCTATGTTCAAGTCAGCAAGACAACTTGCAGTGCTTCAGAGAGGAAATCAGCTTTATGTAATTGTCAGGATGAAAAACTAGTCTACAATTCAGAGTACTGTAGAGTGGACTAGGTAATGAGATATGCAATGTGAACTTGCATTGAAGGATACAAAACTGGAGTGTTTCTCGCAATTCATGCTCCAGCTATGCATTTCCCCATTAAATAAATCCAGAGTAAAATAGTCATGATCTACTGACAGACTGATAATAAATTAATTAGCCCAGTGCTATTGCTTTTGGGCTGGTTTTCCTTATGAAAACTGAAAGGCACCAAATTGGATTCCATTAAACCCACCTTGCAACAGCTAGAGTGTCTTTGTGGGCACTTCTGTTCCTGTGTCAGTATCTGTGTGCCATACAATGGGCTTATCAGTGTACTGTAAGGAGGGGATGGTGAGTCTTTTGGTTTCTAATGCTACTTTCAATGATAGCTTTCAAGCAGTGGTATTTCCAAGAATAAAGCATTAGTGGAATGAATAGTACCTCTCACTATGTCCATCGGCAGTGATATGTACTGCAAAACACCCATGTGCTCTGTGAAGACACATCAGAAGGAAATGTCTGTGCTCAGAGATATCTCTTAAACCTTGGCAGTAAGTTCGAAAAGGGCCCTGATACTATTTTTGCATTCTGTTTGCTGCACTATACAAGATGGAAATATCCAGAGCAGTCGTCAACCAATTAACCATATTTTTGCTAGAGAAACAGCTGAAAGTGCTGTGATGATATTCACAAGAATTACTGCGCTTGTGCTTACAGGTCTGCTGGCCCCTTCCATACATCCAGGCCGGTAACAGTTAACGATCCCAGTTCTGTTTCTGGTCAGAAGACTGGGGAAAGGATGATAAGAGTCTTTTCTAGATTGTGCTAGTCACCTTCTCCAGGATTCCCCAGCAGAGAATCCTACAGTCTCTGCCATGTTTTACTAATGGGGGCCTTGTGAGTAAAAGAGCTGAGAACATGTCCCAGAATTTATTTCCCAGAAGACAAGTACACTGACCCCTCTCTTGTACTTTCCTATGGGTTAATCTCCCTGTCCCTCTCTCTTTCTTCACTAAGTTGAAACCGCAACATGCCATTAAGGAACTCAAGTGGATTTGAAAGGGACAGACTGTTTCATGTTCTGCATGTCCCCAATGGAGCGTAGAGTTCCCTGCCATCATTATGGAGGGTCATTTGGGGAGGAGTGGATTGTAGACCAGTGGGTCAAATTCAGCAAGGCTAATGCCACATTAACACTGAGTGCATGGATCACAAGAAGGTTCATAAGTGATGAGCCATGGAGCCTTCACTGCTGACAAAATGAGAGCTGGGAATTTTTGACAAATTAAACCCTCTCTGCTTTTTTCGCATGAGCTGCTGTATCAGCCAGATAATGTCTCTTTTGCTTGCTTACACAGGTGATAATAGAATAAACCATGTAATTGACTCAGCTAAACCTTTCAGACAATACTCTTAAATGCTTTGCAAATCTTCTTGTCAGGGAAGTCATTAGAATAGGGCTAATGAGTAACACAGCATCAGTTTTGAACATATCATAACCTTCTTATCTGCCTGCCTCATTCAGTGCCGTGTACATGAACTCCAAGGAAGGCAAATAGCTGTCCCTGGGTTACTTCAGTCTCACTTTAGATATCTTTTTCTCTTCAGATGCTATAAACAGTGCAATTGTCCACAGTTAATAGTTACCACCACTCCATCCTTTCTAAGTAAATACAGTTATTTTGAAGCATTTAAAGCATTACAGAGGAAAATGTATTACAATTATACAAAGAACCTACATAGATGCTATTAGGTTTACTCCAGATCACCCCTGACTCCAACAGGAGTTCTGGTAAAAGTTAGTCCTTCAAACCTCAGCAAGGGGGTTTCTGGGGTCAAGTTCATCACAGCTTTTGCTCAGAACTAGAACACCCATGAATGTGAGAGTCACTGCCTTGTGCAGTTTGTATGTTTAATCTTGGGACACTGGGAACAGGTAATCAATAAACAAAGGGTGAAGCTTCAAAGGGCTGACTTCTCGTAACAACAGAAAAATATATTTGCATGCACATCCCCCTTAAGCTTCCTTAAGAAATCCACTTACCTTTGTACATTTTTGTCTGGCACTGCTTCCAATAGTACTGTGAAGCTTATAATACTTCCAGGTATTTAGAGTGATCACGTCTGTGCCCTACAGAAGTTGCAAACAATGCCATAGTAATTGTATTTTTAATACAATGGACTTCAAAGTACACAAAGTTAATTAATTAAACCCTTCCCAGGATATTGCAGTAAATTGCCATGCTTGGTGCTAAAATACTTTAAAGAACAAAACTTTGACATTTACTCTACACTTTCCTGCTGACAATGAATACAATCCAATCTTGTTTTGTATTCATACAAATCCACATCAAAGATGAAAGCAGTAATAAATGTGCTTATCATCCTTGGATGTCAAACATGCCTCAGCTTTTGGTTTCAGTTTGTATAAATTTATCTGCTACTGAGTTGATAAATGAATTAAGAACTGGGGAAAACGTAGAGTGAACGTATTTCCTTATGCTGAATATGGGCTACTGGGTAAAATTACTTGTATTCAAGCTAATTTAATGGCAATCAATCAGAACTATGCAGTACAAATTAATGTCAAGGTGACTGAGCCCCTGTTAAAAAGAAATAGCGCATAGCTGGAGTATTTTTATTTGCCGCCTTCTCTTTAAAGAGAAATCACACACACACATTTCCTTACATCTCTTTCACAGAGGGATAGGGGTGACTGAAGGTACATCTACACTGCAATCAGAATTACACCAAATGACTTCACTGCATGTGGACTCAATCAGTTTGATTTCAAATATATTTGGGTATGTCTACACTACCACCCTAGTTCGAACTAGGGTGGTAATGTAGTCAACCGGAGTTGCAAATGAAGCCCGGGATTTGAATTTCCCGGGCTTCATTTGCATGTTGCCGGGCGCCGCCATTTTTAAATGTCCGCTAGTTCGGACTCCGTGCCCCACGGCTACACATGGCACGAACTAGGTAGTTTGGACTAGGCTTCCTATTCCGAACTACCGTTACTCCTCGTTCCAAATTCAAATCCCGGGCTTCATTTGCAACTCCGGTTGACTACATTACCACCCTAGTTCGAACTAGGGTGGTAGTGTAGACATACCCTTTGGGTTCAGTTCTATGGACTGTGTGCCCTTTCAAGCAAGGGGGTGGATGAAAGCCTCGCACCTGAATGGACATTTTGCAGTGATAATTCATACATTTGGGGGGAGGGGGCCGCAAAATTATTGATGTTCCATGGGAGCTGAGCACCTAGATCCCTCAATCACGTTTTGTAACTCCATCTTTTAATATTGAATAACTTTTCCCAGCTCATTGAAATAAAGATTTCATAGACATTTTGAAAAGTAAAGGCAAAAGCTGAGTGCAAATCTGAGTAAACCAGAAGTTACCTAAAAGAAATAGCAGGAAAAAAAGTTTCTTGTGCTCTCTAGAAGACTTATCTAAATACTTAAAAGAAACACCATATATGTCTTTCTTGGTATGATGCCAACTTAACAGATGGACTTTAACTGTACAAATGCAAGAAACTCATCAAGTTTGAGTTACTGGTGAATTACTGAAATTTCTTATTCATTTCTGGCGCTTGCCACAGTGTGCTGAAAGAGGCACAGTACATAGAGAGGCACAAGCTACAGAAGGGGGACAAAATATACCAGTAAAATGGCCAGGTAGTGATTGGCTGTGTGATGATTGTACAGTGTATTAATAGCAGGAAGGTATGTATTTTCTTCTTCTTTGTTGTTTAATAAGGTAATTCCCTTGTACAGCACCACACAGACTAATCACACAAATAGGTTCACATAGACATCATGGTAGAAGTATTCTATTTATATATTCATAGTTGTGTATTATAAGTAAGTTATGATTATTAAATAAAGTTAATGCAAAATGTAATGAGACTTTTCTACTCTAATTTCTTTAGGTGCATATATTTTGGAGATTGGTAAATCTGGATTTGTTCCTCTTAACAATGTGTTTTTAAGGTTATGTCTATACTGCAGAGTTATTTCAAAATAGCTTATTTTGAAATAACGCGTCTACACACAAAATGCATTTTGAAATTCCTTTTTCCTATTTTGAAATAGCATGTGCACACTGAGTAGACTCTGAATCGCATTTAAGGCCATCCAGAAGCAGGTCTGGCAGGGCATCATGTCAGGATTTACTTTGTGTGGCTGCTGCCTGAGGTTATCTGAGGCCTGTGCTTAAAGGGAACCCGCCCCCCCCCCCCCCCGGACAGCCAGATCTCAGGTTTCCCTGCTTGCTTGTCTACCTCGATGAGGGACAGCAAAGCATTTTGTCTCTGCGTGCTCTGGTTGCCCTCACTCAGGACACCACAACACTCTGCAACATGGAGCCAGAGCCACCCCTGGGCACTCTGGTACTTCTCTTGGACACGTTGCTGCGAGCCTGGCTGCACTTTCTGCAGACTGCCATCTGGGAGGTCCATTGAGGGGCTGTCAGTATCCAGGAGGACCTGCAGGAGAGCTTCCACCCTGAGGAGCACTAAGAGCCTCCCTGGTCTGCCCCACTGGGGGCTTGTGCCTCATTCCTCCCTTGTGTCCTTCCACTTACCCCTCCCTAAGCTCCCTTCCTGATGTAAAATAAAATACACGTATTTTCATGAACACAGACTTTCTTTATTTAACAAAATTGGGGGGGGTTAAAACTCTGATGAGACTGGGGAAAGGAGGTGGGAGAGGGAAGAGAGAGGGTAGGAGAGGGGAGAGGGAAACCTGGGAGGAGGGAGCTATAAGGGGGAAGCAAGGGGAAGAAGGGGGAGGGAAAGCTCAAGTCTCAGGGTTGGGGGGGTCTCACCGGACCAACTTGATTTTCATGCGAACCTGCTCCTGGTTTGCATGTAGCCTTTGGTGGCCAGGCTGGCAGCTATCCTGCCATAGACAGCTGCGTTCCTCCATCTAGTTCGGAGATCATGGACATTGGGGGCATTCCCCCCAAACTTGAATAAGGTCCATGATCTCCACGCTAGACCAGGAAGGCACCCTCCTTCTCTGGGCCCAGGCAGGCTCTTGGGAGATAGCAGACTGCTCCTGGGGAGCGGTGAAGGGCTGGCTGCCAGTGGCTTGCTGGATCATGTTTTGGGGCCACTGGGTCAGGGGCAGCGACTGCTGGCTCTGGGCTGGCAGGCTTGGAGCTGGCACAGGCACTGTGGCCAGAGTCTACCCCTTTAAGGGCTCTGGGAGGGAGGGAGGGAGGGAGGGAAGGAGGAAGGGAGGGAGGAGTGTGCTTGGTTGAGGCCAGAGTGGCCACCAGGGCACCCTGGGAAGGCTGGAGGGCCCCTATTTCGAAATAAGTGTCTACACAGCACTTACTTCCAAATAACTATTTTGAAATTGGCGTTATTCCTCGTGGAATGAGGTTTACCAATTTTGAAATAAGTCCTTTGCTATTTCGATTTAATTTCAAAATAATGGAATGGCTGTGTAGACGCTAGGATAGTTATTTCGAAATAATAGTGGTAATTTCGAAATAACTTTGCTGAGTAGACATACCCTCAGAGACAAATGGCACAATACTGAGGTATCCATACATCTCTTAGGGTACGTCTACACTACAGGCTTTGGTCGACAGAAGTTTTGTTGACAGATACTGTCGACAAAACTTCTGTCAACAAAGAGCTTCTAGACTACATCCAGTTATGTCGACATAGCAAGCCGCTTTGTCGACATGACACTGTAGATGCAAAGGACAGGGTAGATGCAATAATGCCTTTTGTTGAAAGAACTCTGTAGACAAAAGGCGTTATTCCTCGTAGAATGAGGTTTACAGCCGTCAACAAAACTGCTGAGTTCTGTCGACATTATATTGACAGAACTCAGCGGCAATGTAGATGAAGGTATAGTTTTGTCGACAAAAGTTCACTTTTGTTGATAAAACCCTGTAGTCTAGACACACTCTTAGATCTGTGGGACATCCCTTGAAGACGTCTGCAAAAAGAGTCACATCATCTGTCTGAATTTTTGCAAAATAGAATAATGCTTCTGTTGAGTATGGCATTAATGCTTTTGCTGAAAACTGTGCTACAAAAGAGAATGGATAGTATCCTGGTTCTGCAATTCAGATGTGTAATACAAATGTATCCTGAGGTATTATCTTGGATTTTAGCTCCGAAAGATCAAATCCAGTTGAGAGGAGTTGGATGAAATAAAGTCTACACATAGCATGTCTACACTATAGAGTCAGAAAAATGGCTGTTTTTACAACAAAATTTGAGGAATGTCCACACTGCAATCATAAGAACTTAAGAATGGCCATATTGGGTCAGACCAAAGGTACATCCAGCCAGTACCCTGTCTGCCGACAGTGGCCAATGCCAGGTGCCCCAGAGAGAGTGAATCGAACTGGTAATGATCAAGCAATCTCTCTCCTGCCATCCATCTCCGCCCTCTGACAAACAGAGGCTAGGGACACCATTCCTACCCATACTGGCTAATAGCCATGTATGGACTTAACCTCCATGAATTTATCTAGTTCTCTTTTAAATCCTGTAAGGGTATGTCTACACTACAAAGTTAATTAGAACTAACAGCCGTTAGTATGAATTAACTATAATAGCGGCTATACATACAAACCGCTATTTCGAATTTAATTCAAACTTGGTAAACCTCATTCTACGAGGAGTAATACCATATTTGCATTAAGTAGTTCAAATTAAGTGCTGTGTAGGCACTTAATTCAAACTAGCTGGAGGCTAGCCCTTCCCAGGTTCCCCTGGTGGCTACTCTGGGCCAAACCAGGAAAACTCTTCTGCCCCCCTCCCAGCCCCGGAGCCTTTAAAGGGGCACATTATGGCCACAGTGCCTGTGCCACTTGCCAGCATGCCAGCACCCAGCCAGCAGACCGTGCATCTGGCACAGCATGAGCCAGCTACCCGCTGCCACCTAGCCCTCCACCTCTTCCCAGGATCAGGCTGGCAGCTCTCAGGAGCCTGCCAGGGGCCGAAATAGATGAGTGCCCACCTAGTCTAGTGTGGAGATCATGGACCTTATTGAGGTTTGGGGGGAGGCTTCCAATGTCCACAGTCTCCGCACTAGGTACAGGAATGCGGCCGTCTACAGCTACATGGCTGCCAGCCTGGCCACCAGAGGCCACCTGTGCAGTCAGGCGCAGGTCCGCTACAAAATCAAAGACCTGTGGCAGGCCTACTCCAGTGCCTCCCAACCAGGGGCCAACCCAGATACTTGCCCTCATTACAAAGCCCTGGACCGCATCCTGGGGGCTCACGCAGTCCATGCCCCCCCAGGTGGTGATTGACCCTAGGGCAGAGGGCCCCGCCCCTGAAACAGGGGAAGAGGAGGAAGAGGAGGAGGACGACAGCCAGGAGCCTGCAGGAAGCCTGCCCAGGACCCAGGACCCCTGAGTCATCCCACAGAGCCCATCAACTGTGTTGTCTGAGGCTGGGGAGGGCTCCACATGTGAGTGCCATTATGGTCCCCTTATATGCAGGGGGGGAGAGAGGGAGACCAGGGATCGTGCGCCTGGGCCTTGCCCACCATAGAGCAGCAGCAGGGTGTCATGCATGACCCATTCCCCACATGCTGACCTCGCTTTGCAGAGGGGGTCTGGGTTTCACCCACAGTGTCCCCAGGGAGAACTGACCACTGCTCTTGTTTCACCACAGCCGCAGCACCTGCGAGTGCAGCGAGAACCATCCCACCTGGAACAGCCACCCACACCCGGGCTAGCAGATGCATCCGGAACCAGGAGGAGTACCAACGGTGGCACCTGTGGCTACTGGGGCAGCAGCTCCGCGAACAGGAGCACTAGGTCTGCAAGGACCTGCGGCTGCGGCAGCAGAGCTTGCAGGTGCTGGAGGAGCAGGGCCGTGCCCTCAGAGGTCACCTCCAGACCCTGGTGGACAGGTTCCTGCCTCCTCCTGCTCCAGCCCCTGTGGCCACCCCAGCTCTCGCTCCTCCTCCCACCACTGCTCCCCCTCCCGCTTCCTCTGCCCCCATCCATCCTGCCCCACCCTCCACACCCACTCCCCCCCCAATGCCCTCGCACCTGCAGTGCTGTGAGACAGAAGATCCTACAAGACCCCGAACCCTGAGCTTTCCCTTCCCTTCCTCCCCTTCCTCCCCCTTCCAGCTCCCTCCTTCCAGGTTTCCCCCTCCTCCCTTCCATCCTCATTCCTCCCTCCCCCCACCTCAGTTCTGTGAAATAAAAGAGATCTTTGTTGGCAAATCAGGTGTTTTTATTGTACATTAGAAAGGGGGGTTAGAGAGGGGAAAAGGGAAGGATGTGAGTGTGGAAGAAGGCCCCAGTGGGGCATTCCAGGGAGAGTTCAGTCCTCCTCCACCAGGAAGCTCTCCCACAGGGCTTCCCAGATCCGGACAGCCCCCCGCTGGGCCTCGCGGATGGCGTCGGTGCGGGGCTGCACATACTGGCCAGCCAAGTGTTCCACTTCAGCCATCCAGGCTGGCAGGAAAGTCTCCCCATGCTTCTCGCATAAATTGTGCAGCACACAACATGCTGCCACCACGGGAGGGATATTGTGCTCGGCGAGGTTGAGGCGGGTGAGGAGGCACCTAAATTGTGCTTTCAATCATCCGAAGGCCCCCTGCACCACAATGCGGGCCCAGGTGAGCCTGGCATTGAAGGCCTGCCGGGAGGGATTGAGGTGCCCCATGTATGGCTTCATTAGCTAGGGCTGTAGGGGGTATGCCGCATCCCCCACCAGGCAGACGGGTATATCCACGTCCCCAACCCTGATGTGCTGATCAGGGAAGACAACCCTGGCATGCAACCTCCGGCACATGGAGGAGTTGTGGAACATCCGTGCATCATGTGCCCACATTAATGTCCGTGAACTGGCCCCGGTGGTCAGACATAGCCTGCAGGATCACTGAGAAGTAGCCCTTCCTGTTGATATACAGGGAGGCCTGGTGTTCCGGGGCATGGATGGGGATGTGTGTCCCGTCAATCGCCCCCCCCCCCCGCAGTTGGGGAAGCCCAGGGCGCCGAACCCCTAGATGACTGCGTCTGGGTCGGTGCGGCGGATGACCCTGCGGAGCAGCACCTGGTTGATGACTTTGACCACCTGCAGAGAGACACAGAAAACCGAGGATCATTGGGGTGCCTGGGTGGCTGGGAGTGTTCGTTCCCTGGCACTGCCCCACACCCCACTCCCAGAAGCAACCCCCTCTGCAATCCTGGCCACCGTGGGCGGTGTGTAGTACGACTGGGATAGACCAAACCCTCCCCTGCAGAGCACTTTCACCTCCTCCCCCTTGTTTTCCCTGGAGCAGCATATCCCCTCCTTGCAGCGCCCCCCCTCCCGGCCCAGTGGCCGATGAGTGCCGTGCATGAGCACTGCTCTGATGGTGGTTTTCCCCACGTCGAACTGGTTCCCAACGGATCAGTAGCTGTCTGGCATGGAGAGCTTCCACAGGGCGATGGCCACATGCTTCTGAAGGGGGATGGCGGGCCTCATGCGAGTTTCCCATTGCTGCAAAGCAGAGGCGAGCCACTCACAGAGCTCCAAGAAGGTGTTCTTCTTCATCCTGAAGTTCTGGGTTCACTGTTGGTCTCCCCAGCGCTCCAGGATGATGCGGTCCCACCAGTCGCTGCTGGTGTGCAGAT
This sequence comes from Pelodiscus sinensis, assembly GCF_052426305.1. Taxonomy (NCBI): domain Eukaryota; kingdom Metazoa; phylum Chordata; order Testudines; family Trionychidae; genus Pelodiscus; species Pelodiscus sinensis. Next base: position 22,671,192 of record NC_143067.1, on the reverse strand, counting down.
GCCAGATGCGGCGAGGCACACTGGCATCCGGGTGCTGCTGTGGCTCCTCCATGGCCCCCAGGGAGGCCAGTGGGAGGGGCAAGGGGCTGTTGTGCACCAGATGGTGCCAGGCAGCCTCCAGCCATTGGTTCCGGGCTTGCAGCAACAAGTCTAAAAACTGCACCAGAATGCCCAGGACCAGCTCGGGATCCATGCTGCCAACTGCAGCGGTGTTCCCAGCAGTGTCCTCAGTGAGAACGACTGAAACAGGCAGGCAGAGAGGAAAAGGCTTTGCTGTCCCTCGGCGAGGTAGGCAAGCAAGCAAAAAAGCTGAGAACCGGCTGTCCGGGGGGGTCCCTTCAAGCACGAGCCTCAGATAGCCTCAGACAGCAGCCACACAAAGAAACTACTGACCTGTTGCCCTTCTGGAACTGGTTTCAGCTGGCCTTAAATGCGACCCAGCGACCAATCGAAATAAGTTAATTCAAAGTAACACTGTAGTGTAGACATGCCCTTATAGTCCTAGCCTTCACAACCTCCTCAGGCAAGAAGTTCCACAGATTGACTATGTGCTGTGTGAAGAAGAAAGTCCTTTTATTTGTTTTCAACCTGCTGCCCATTATTTTAATTTGGTGGCCTCTAGTTCTTATATTATGGGAACAAGTAAATAACTTTTCCTTATTCACTTTCTCCACACCACTCATGATTTTATATACCTCTAGAACATCCTCCTTTAGTCTCCTCTTTTCTAAGCTGAAAAGTCCCAGTCTCTTTAATCTCTCCTTATATGGAACCCATTCCAAACCCCTAATCATTTTAGTTGCCCTTCTCTGAACCTTTTCTAATGCCAGTATATCTTTTTTGAGATGAGGACACCACATCTGTATGCAATATTCAAGATGTGGGCGTACCATGGATTTATATAAGGGCAATAAGATATTCTCCGTCTTATTCTCTAACCCTTTTTTAATGATTCCTAACATCCTGTTTGCTTTTTTGACTGCCGCTGCACACTGCGTGGACATCTTCAGAGAACTATTCACGATGACTCCAAGATCTCTTTCCTAATTAGTTGTAGCTATTGTATCATATTGTATGTATAGTTGGGGTTATTTTTTCCAATGGATAATTTACATTTATCCACATTAAATTTAATTTGCCATTTTGTTGCCCAGTCACATAGTTTGGTGAGATCTTTTTGAAGTTCTTCACAGTCTGCTTTGGTCTTCACTTGAGCAGTTTAGTATCGTCTGCAAACTTTGCCACTTCACTGTTTACCCCTTTCTCCGGATCATTTATGAATAAGTTGACTAGGATTGGTCCTATGACAGACCCTTGGGGAACACCACTAGTTACCCCTCTTCATTCTGAAAATTTACCATTTATTCCTACCCTTTGTTTCCTGTCTTTTAACCAGTTCTCAATCCAAGAAAGGACCTTCCCTCTTATCCCATGACAACTTAATTTATGTAAAAGCGTTTGGTGAGTGACCTTGTCAAAGGCTTTCTGGAAATCTAAGTACACTATATCTACTGGATCCCCCTTGTCTACATGTTTGTTGACCCCTTCAAAGAACTCTAATAGATTAGTAAGACATGATTTCCCTTTTCAGAAACCATGTTGATTTTTGCCCAACAAATTATGTTCTTCTACGTGTCTGACAATTTTATTCTTTACTATTATTTCAACTAATTTGCCCAGTACTGATGTTAGACTTACTGCTCTGTAATTGCCAGGATCGCCTCTAAAGCCCTTTTTAAATATTGGCGTTACATTAGCTATCTTTCAGTCACTGAGTACAGAAGCTGATTTAAAGGATAGGTTACAAACCATAGTTAATAGTTCTGCAATTTCACATTTTAGTTCTTTCAGAACTCTTGGGTGAATTCCATCTGGTCCTGGTGACTTGTTACTGTTAAGTTTATCAGTTAATTCAAAAACCTCCTCTAATGATATTTCAATCTGTGACAAGTCCTCAGATTTGTCACCTTCAAAGGACGGGTCAGGTTTGGGAATCTCCCTAACATCCTCAGCCGTGAAGACTGAAGCAAAGAATTCAATTAGTTTCTCCGCATGGCATTATCGTCTTTAAGTGCGCCTTTTGTGTCTTGATCGTCCAGGGGCCCCACTGGTTGTTTAGCAGCCTTCCTGCTTCTGTAGTACTTAAAAAAAATTTGTTATTACCTTTTGAGTTTTTGGCTAGCTGTTCTTCTAACTTCTTTTTGGCTTTTCTTGTTACATTTTTACACTTAATTTGGCAGTGTTTATGCTGCTTTCTATTTGCCTCACTAGGATTTGACTTCCACTTTTTAAAAGATGTCTTTTTAATGTCTCACTGCTTCTTTTACATGGTTGTTAAGCCACGGTGGCTCTTTTTAGTTCTTCTACTATGTTTTTTAATTTGGGGTATACCTTTAATTTGGGCCTCTATTATGGTGTCTTTGAAAAGTGTCCATGCAGCTTGCAGGGATATTACCTTAGTCACTGTACCTTTTAATTTCTATTTAATTAACCTCCTCATGTTTGCATACTTCCCCTTTTTAAAATTAACATAAGAACATAAAACGGCCGTACTGGGTCAGACCAAAGGTCCATCTAGCCCAGTAGCCTGTCTGTTGACAGTGGCCAGCACCAGGTGCCCCAGAGAGGGTGGACCGAAGACAATGATCAAGCGATTTGTCTCCTGCCATCCCTCTCCAGCCTCTGACAAACAGAGGCCAGGGACACCATTTCTATCCCCTGGCTAATAGCCCTTTATGGACCTAACCTCCATGAAATTATCTAGCTTCTCTTTAAATTCTGTTATAGTCCTAGCCTTCACAGCTTCCTCTGGCAAGGAGTTCCACAGGTTGACTACACGCTGTGTGAAGAAAAACTTTTTTTTATTAGTTTTAAACCTGCTACCCATTAATTTCATTTGGTGTCCTCTAGTTCTTCTATTATGGGAACTAATAAATAACTTTTCCTTATCCGCCCTCTCCACACCACTCATGATTTTATAGACCTCTATCATATCGCACCTCAGTCTCTTCTTTTCTAAACTAAAAAGTCCCAGTCGCTTTAACCTCTCTTCATATGAGACCTGTTCCAAACCCCTAATCACTTTCGTTGCCCTTTTCTGAATGCTTTCCAAGGCCAAAATATCTTTTTTGAGGTAAAGAGACCACATCTGTACACAGTATTCAGGAATTGGGCGTACCATAGTTTTATACAGGTTCAGTAAGATATTCTGTGTCTTATTTTCTATCCCTTTCTTAATAATTTCTAGCATCCTATTTGCCTTTTTGATCGCTGTTGCACACTGTGTGGAAGTTTTCAGAGAACTATCCACAATAACTCCAAGATCTCTTTCCTGATTTGTCATAGCCAAATTAGCCCCCATCATACTGTACGTATAGTTGGGGTTATTTTTCCCGATGTGCATTACTTTACACTTATCCACATTAAATTTCATTTGCCATTTTGTTGCCCAATCACTCAGTTTGGTGAGATCTTTTTGGAATCCCTCACAGTCTGCTTCTGTCTTGACTATCCTGAACTGTTTGGTATCATCCGCCACCTTTACCACCTCACTGCTTACCCCGTTCTCCAGATCATTTATGAATAAGTTGAAAAGGATTGGTCCCAGGACTGACCCTTGGGGGACACCACTAGTTACCCCAAATTAAATGCTACAGTATTGGGCTGCTGAGGCGTTCTTTCCACCACAGGAATGTTAAATGTTATTATATTATAGTCACTATTTCCAAGCGGCCCTGTTACAGTTACCTCTTGGACCAGATCCTGCATGCCACTCAGCACTAAATCGAGAATTGCCTCTCCCCTTGTGGGTTCCTGTTCCAGCTGCTCCAAGAAGCAGACATTTAAGGTATCAAGAAATTTTGTCTCTGCATCTCATCCTGAGGTGACATGTACCCCGTCAATATGGGGATAGTTGAAATCCCCCACTATTATTGAGTTCTTTATTTTGACAGCCTCTCTAATCTCCCTTAGCGTTTCATAGTTACCATTACTGTCCGGTGACCATGGTCTGGTGGTCAGTAATAGATCCCTACTGTTATATTCTTATTAGAGTTTATAGTAGAGTATATATAGGAATTACTATCCATAGCGATTCTATGGAACATGTTGATTCATTTAAGATTTTTACTTCATTTGATTCTAAATTTTCTTTCACAAATAGTGCCACTCCCCCACCCTCATGACCTGTTCTGTCGTTCTGATATATTTTGTAAACCAGAATGATTGTGCCCCATTGATTGTCCTCACTCCACCAGGTTTCTGTGATGCCTATTATATCAGTATCCTCCTTTAACATGAGGCACTCTAGTTCACCCATCTTATTTTTTAGACTTCTAGCATTTATGTACAAGCACTTTAAAAACTTGTCACTGTTTATTTGTCTGCCCTTTTCTGATGTGTCAGATTCTTTTTTATGTGAATGTTTTGCATCTGATCTGGCCCATACTTTATCCTCTTCCATCTTCTCCTCCTGACTAAAACCTAGAGAATCTTTATCAACAGACTCTCCTCTAAGAGACGTATCTGTCCAATCTATGTGCTCCTCTGTACCAATCAGCTTTCCCCCATCTCTTAGTTTAAAAACTGCTCTGCGACCTTTTTCATGTTAAGTGCCAGCAGTCTGGATCCACTTTGGCTTAGGTGAAGCCCATCCTTCCTTTATAGGCTCCCCCATCCCAAAAGTTTCCCCCGTTCCTTATACAGCTAAACCCCTCCTCCCTACACCATCGTCTCATCCATGCATTGAGACTCTGAAGCTCTGCCTGCCTACCTGGGCCTGCGCGTGGAGCTGGAAGCATTTCTGAGAATGCCACCATAGAGGTCCTGGATTTCAGTCTCTTTCCTCAATCACATTCTTTCGATAGTAAATCAAAAAAACAGATGGCTTTTTCCACAAAAAAGGTGTTTTGCAAAAAAAAGGCATGTGTAGACGGGGAGAAGGGGTTTGGGGAAAGAAGAGGCCTCCAGGATATAGCACAGATGCCCTGGTGACCACTCCATGCAAAGTAATCACAATTCTATAGTTCCTGTCTCCTGGCCCATCTTAAAGGTGCAGACACCCCGGACAAGCTTTGTGGCAGGAAGCTGGCCAGAGAGCAGCGTTTCACTGCACAGCTCTCCCTGCCACAGGCCTGCTCAGTGATGGCCAAGCCTCAAGCTCCCCGTGACTCTGCTGACCCTCACAGGGAGCAGACCCATGGCGGGGAGGGGGCTGCCGCAGCTGGAAGCAGGACCCACCCAGAGGGATGAAGAGATGCATCCCATCCTGGTCTGGCCTGGAGACCCAGTCCCTCCTCGAATTGTGGGGCCAGGAGGAGACATTACAGGATCCCCGGGCCAAGTGCAGAAATGTGGATATTTATGGCTGGATGGTTGACTCCCTGGCGGAGTGCAGACACCCACCCCAGATCTTGGAACAGGTCCGGAATAAGGTCAAGGAGCTCTGCCAGGGATATGTGCGGGCCAGAGAGTGCAGCTCGCACTCAGGGGCAGGACCCCACACCTGCCCCTATTACAAGGAGCTACACTAGATCCTGGGGGATGGGGAAACGTCTTCCCCACCCATCCTTGTGGACTCTGGCCTTGAGACCCCTGTGATCACTCAGCCAGAGGAGGAGCAGGAGGGCCATAGCCAGCCAGCCACAGTGGAGGAGGAGAAGGAGACGAGCACAGTGACCCTCTCTCTGGAGCCGGTGCAAGTGAATTAGGATGTCTCCCAGGCCTCCTTAGATGCCTGGGAGGGATCTTCAAGTGAGTGCTTTCACTTTTACACACACAGGTCGGGGGAGGCGGGCACACAGGGGACGGCAGGTGAGTGTCATTCAGGCTGCTCAGGCTGGACATTGTGCTGTGGTCCGTGCACATGCAACCATGTGCTGCATTACTGTGTGGCACGTGGACGCAGCAGGCAGCCCCTGAGCATGGGTGGGATCCTGCTGGCAGGCTCAGGGAGGTCACACACATCCTGCCATGACAGGGGAGGGGGCCACCACAGCTGGAAGCAGGCTAGCCACAAGAGCACAGGCACGACCCCACACAGACCGAGGAGTGCTGCACCTAGCACACGGGCATGCCTGCATGTGTAAGGCAGCAGCCGTTCCCACAGCCAGCACTGCAAGCTGCCACTGTGTGTGCGGACCCCAGGAAGACCCAGGCTGCTCCCAGCTACTCTGCCGCCCATGAGGGGATCCCACTGTGGCCGGACACGTCCCTTGGTTGCTTGTCTATGGGCTGGGGGAGGGGTAGCCAGGTCCTCTAGGCACATCGGGGTCCCTGTGAGGCATTGCCCTCTGTGCAGGCCATACATGGCCTTGCACCTGGGACATCTCCCTCTTCTGGGCCACAGACTATTGTCTAGGTAAAGTAATAGATGCACCTTCCCCAGTCTCATCTGAGCCCCGGGTGACAGCCTGGGAGAGAGGTACCGGCTCCAGGGACAGACTGATTTCCAGGCTGCTGGGCATAGTGTGGGTGCTGGCCTTCTCCTCCTTCACTGTCTCATTCTCCTCACCCATAGGTCTGCCCTCCGGGCTGCTGACAATGGGCATCTCCAGCCCAGAGTCCACAACAAGGGGTGGGGAAAGGGACTGATCCCCCTCCCAGCAGAGCCGGACGGAGGCATGGGTGAGCCGGGCAGCTGTCCAGGGCACCAACCGATGGGGGGCACCTGATGGCAGCTGTAAGGGGCACGCAGCATCCCTTACAGCTGCCATCAGGCGCCCACGCCCGCTCCTGCAGTGCCAGGCTGCTCACATACCCGCGGCGCTGGCCAGCAACGCACTTTCCCCCATGGCCGCGAGGCCCTACACGGCCCAGCACATGCACCAGCAGCAACGGCCGGGCCAGACTGCCCTAAGAAAGTTATCTTGAATCAAATGCAGCAACACATCTACTGGTAGATGCTAAGGGTATGTCTAGACTACATCCCTCTGTTGCCAGAGGGATGTAAATTAGACATACCAAAATTGCTAATGAAGCGGGGATTTAAATCTCCTGCACTTCATTAGAATAAAACTGGCCGCCACTTTTTGCTGACATGGCAATTTGCCAGCGAAAAGCAGCAGTCTAGATGGGATTGGTCGGCAAGGAAAGCCTTTTCCAACCGATCCCTTATGCCTCGTGCAATGAAGTTTACAGGATCAGTCGGAAAAGGCTTTCCTTGCCGACCAATCCCCATCTAGACTGCCGCTTTTTGCTGGCAAATTGCCGCGTCGGCAAAAAGCAGCAGGCATTTTTATTCTAATGACCCACAGGAGATTTAAATCCCCGCTTCTTTATCAAGTTTGGTATGTCTAATTTACATCCCTCTGGCAACAGAGGGATGTAGTCTAGATATACCCTAAAATTGGTGTCTTAATTGGAGGGTCAGAGATTAAATATGAGTATAGCAAAAATGAATAGCAATGGGTTAGAACAGGGGTGGGCAATAATTTTTAGTCGGGGGCCACTCTAAGATTTTGGCAAGTGGTCAAGGGTGCACTTCTATGGAGGTGGTGTGGGATCTTGTATGGAGGTTGGGTGCAGACGGGAGCTTGGGGTAGGGGACTGAAGTGTAGGAGGTGTGTTGGGGTCTGCGAAGGAGTTTGGGTGAAGGAGGGGGCAGTGAATTGGGGCAGGTACTTGGGGTGCACAGTCCAGGAGGGAGTATGGATGTAGGAGAGGATTCTGGCCTGGGGGAGGTGCTCTAGGAGAGGATGCAAGGCCTGGGAGGGAGTTGTGATCTTGAAGAAGGGGGAAAAGGGATACAGCGGATTTGAGTGGTGGCCTGGGGCAGGTAGTCAGAAGGGAGAGAGGGGGTGGGTGATGCTCTGGCTGGGAGGTGCTTACCTTGGTGGCTCCCAGCCAGCAGCCCTGCAGAGAAACTTAGGGCAGATTGTTTGCTGCAGTCTGACACTTCAGGCTCCTCCACGTGGCTCCGCTGGCCAATGGAAGAAACTGGCCAATGGAAGCAGAGAGATTTTGTTGGGAAGGCTGGGACAGCAAGCGAAGACTCCCTCTCCAGCCATCTAGAGTGGGGAGTAGTTGGTTGTTTACAGCATGAGCTATTTTCTGCCTAAGGGGTCTAGTAAAGTGGCCGCTGGCCGGATCCAGTGGCTTGGCAAGCCAGATGTGGCCCGCTGGCAGCTTCTTGCCCACCTTGTGGTAGAATCACTGTAATATACACTAACATGCTCTTAAACAATTTTTAAAGGGCTGCTTTGGAAATGGTATTTCTGGACAGCAGCTTCTCTCTGGGGCTACGTCTAGACTATTTCAAGAGGGATAAGAGATCTTTCGGAAAGGGCTTTATTTTCTGCAAGATCAACGTCTAGACTGGCGCTTTTTTCCGACAGAGCTCCATGCCGAAAAAAAGCGGCAGCCATTTTTATGCTAATGAAGTGGGGGAGATTTAAATCCCCTCTTCATTAGCAATTGCGATACGTCTAATTTACATCTCTTTTACAAAAAAGGGATGTCGTCTAGACGTAGCCTAGGAGTGTGTCTAGACTACAGGGTTTTGTTGACAAAAGTGGACTTTTGTTAACAAAACTATATCTGCATCTACACTACCGCCGAGTTCTGTTGACAGTAAGTCGTCAGAATGCGGCAGTTTTGTTGACAGCAGTAAACCACATTCTGCGAGGAATAACACCTTTTTTTGACAGAGTTATGTTGAAAAAAGGTGCTATTGCATCCACACTGTGATTTTTCAAAAGAGAGCATCTAGACTCTCTGTCAAAAAAGCGGCTTACTTTGTCAACAGAAGTAGCTGTAGTCTAGACACTGTTTTCCGACACAGGCTTTGTTGACAGTGTCTGTCGACAAAACCCTGTAGTCTAGACGTACCCCTAGGGGTTGAACTTTGAATCTATTTCCAGTCTTGGTGGATGGGTGGGTGGGGGGTAGAAATCATCATTTGGTAGATCTCTGCCTTCTATATACAGATTTGTTAGTGATGTCTGATTGCCATAATACCTGCTAGTTCCTTTAAATTGAGAATAACCAGGAATGGAATTGCCTGCATCTGATCAGCTGAGGATGATTTGAACCTCAGTGACTATAGCTTTCAATAGCAATTTCTTACTCCTTTATAATGTTCAAGGTGATTTCAAGCCAGGAGACTGGGAGGTAACCATTTTACAGCCTGATCTATTTTATATGTGGTGGTCAAAAGGGGCTAATTATTGACAAACACACTGAGGATACAACTCCCATTAGCAAGTTCCACACATCAATGGATGAACACAGCAGTGGAATGAAAGCAGATAATGGTACAGTGCGTGCTCGAGGGCTGATACGTTAAACAAAGCTCTCCAACTGCAATGTTAGGGCACTGTTCTATGTGTTGAAACAAGTGATAATTGCATTGACATTGTGAACACTCTATTTTTAGATAAATTAGTGAGATCTTCCAGCCCTTAAAATACCATCATTAGCAATGATTGAGGCAGAAAGGGCAGGAGGTAGCATGTAAGCATATTCTAAAAGTTTCTGATCTTAATGGTCTTGTGTTTACTTTTAGTGCTATGATTTGAAAGCCTTTAACATTTCAAGCAGGTTCTTATAGTTCATCAAAACACTGCTGAGAAAATAGTTAAAACTGAATGTATATGAGAATAAATAAATCATGTGTTGTTCACAGCATTGGCCTACTTCTGTGCAATAGAACCATTGAAAATGGCTAATAACTCTCTTTTTAGTACACATCTTATTATCACACTTCAAATAACACTTGCAGACTAATGTATGTTTAGTACAGTGATATTGGTATGGCTTTTAGAATATTTGCTCATATAGTAGAACTTCAGCTTTCTTAATGCCTCAGGAAAGGCATTGTAACTGAAAAGTTCTTAACTTTTGAAAACTAAAATGTTTTGTTCAGAGTTGACAACTGAACATTGATTCAATAATGATTTGAAACTTTGCAGAAGAAAATGCTGCTTTTAGCCCTCTTAATTTAATTGAAATAAGCACAGAAACAGTTTCCTTCCTTTGTTAAATCTGTTTTTAAAACATGCCTTTTTAGTAGCTTACGTTTAACACAGTGCTATATTATATTTGTGGGTTTTTTTCTTTTGGTGTCTACTGCAGCCTGATTGCATATTCCAGATGAGGTTCATGGTTGACTGGTCATTTCATAACTCTGGTGTTTGTATCTCTGAAATTCTACTGTATTCTGTCTCAGAATTCAATGCAAGTGGTAGGTTTGGTCTAAATGACTTAGCACAATTCTCAATTTGTAATGACCTAACTATAACATACTGACCTTGCACATGTGTGACAAAGACCAGAAATGAAGGATACATCAAAAAATAGCTAAAAAGGAAGCTTGATTAAACGTGGACCAATGTGTTAACATGTATTACATTTACATTAACTGCAGACTCATGAGTCAGCATTTTTATGTCAGTTAGTTAACATTAATAAACAATGACATTTATCCACAAAATGACTATAGAGTTCTTCATGATTGGCATTATCGATTTAGTAAAGTCCTCGCACTGGAACATCAAGGGACGTTGCAGGTCATGCAATGTATTTGTAGAGCTCTGTGTGTGAGAATAAGAGCTTCATGAAAGTAGCTATTTTCCTCTCTCTAATTTTGTGAAAGAAATGTCATCATTTTGCTCCAAGACATTTTTATGATCCAGAAAATTCAGCTACAAGGAATTTCCAGTATAAGGCAACAAGAAACATGTAAAATAAAAATGTTGCCTGTTTCAGTGTCAATTGATTTTCCATGGTTAAGAAAAATATGAAAAAACACATGAGAGAGGTTTTTTGAAAAATATGAAAAAACTATATGTGCAAGACTTTCTAATTTATTTTCATATTTTTCCCCACACTTCTGGTAGGAAGTTTATCGAGAGCGCATTTATTCCAGCTCTAGCCAGCATGAATGTACCCTTCATTTGCATAGTCAATATAAGAGAACAAAATTAAGAAAGGGTATCAAGTAAAACTATTATGTTTCAAATCAATATTGTGCACAATAAAACAGAACTCAAATTACAAGTCCCTACTGGACAAAAAGTTATATAAGCATATAAAAAACTACTGATGTCTATGTAGAGATTGCCACAGGTCAGATCCTTGGTGTTTATTGGTGCACATAAATCAGAGCAATGGGTGCTTGAAAGATAGATGAATGTGCTCAGAACCTTCCACCATTCAGATCTCAGGCACAGGAGTAGCCTTCTAGAACACTCCTTCCTAAGCCATTTTTTATCAAACTACTTTGTCATTAGACAAAGTCAAAACTACTGATTCCGCGCCCTCTAAGATTGCATTGTAGGGGGCGTCACTAGGCAGGAGCCATGTCATAATGTTGGATGTGAACTTAGATTTATTTGAACCAGAGACAAATGTTTTGCAAATTCCCACCATTCCCTCTCTACCTTTTTATACACAAACACAAAATACATTTTCTCTCTCTCAGTGAACATGCTATATGTGCTACACATGCACATCTCTGTTCTGTCTCTCTCTGTGCTTTAAGGAATTATTTTATTATTATCAGTTCTCTGTGTCCTGCCAAATTAGTGTGCCAAAAAGTTAAATGAATCTACCACCACAAATCACATCTGATAAGGAAGCTATCTGATGAGACACAGAAATTAGAAGACAAGAATTAATTATTTCTCTGCCTTTCACCTTGTTACAGTTTTTGATGTTCACTGTATTTTTTAAAAAAACAACAAATGGCCTATAATAAGTGTTAATATTTGCAAGTAAAAGATTTCAAATTATATAAGCCTTCCTAAGAAACTTTTATTGAATTAATCCTGCTATCTCTCCTGCTACAGACTAAGCACAAGCTTCTATTTAAAAACTCTAGTGTGTGCTTTGGGATTTAATGAGGAAATAAGAAATTAAATTCCAGTACCTGAACGGCTGCAATACTGAGATAGATTTTTGTACCTCTCTGTCTTCCTCCTTCTCCTCCCCAACTCAGCTCTTCTCTGTTTCACCCTCTGTCACACACAGGGTTCTATTTAAAACAAAATCCTGAAAAGAAAAGTTCATTCTCTGTTTATTGGGAACGGCTGAAAATTCATTGCAGATGTTCCCTGGGAAGCTCCTAATTGGTACTATATCATATCAAAAATTGAATGCAACACAAAAACATAAATCTGAGTATAGTTCCCACTTGTATAAATATACCAATGAACACCTACACAATCTTTTTATAGAGCTAAATCCAAAAGTAGTATATCTGGGATGTACTGATGTCAAAGCATGATGAACTTTATTGTAAATAAAACCTAAAGGTAGATGTTTAACAGGATCTAGTTGCCTAGCTAGCTATATGTGATGATTTGGAGGACCTATGGATGTACAATTTATTAATCCTAGTTTGTATGGTATTTCTGTATAATTGAATGTCCGGATATATGGAATCAGTCATCTAGTGTCAGGGTTGTTATATCTCTCCCATACCAGGGATAATGAAGAATCATTAACCTGAATTATGCCCATTTAAATGAGATGACAAGGCAATGGCTGATGCTTATGGGAACCAGTTTGATTCTTCTAGAGGAAGGGTGGGGAACCTCTGGCCCCCAGGCTGCATGTGCTTCATCAGAGCTAGCTGCTGGAGGGCTGCAAGATGGTTTATTTACTGAGCACCCACAGGAACAGAGCCCTGCAGCTCTCAGTTAGTGTGATTCAACATTCCCAGCCAATGGGAGCTGTGGGAAGCAGTGCCCTGGCCTGCAGGTTCTCCATTCCTGATTTAGAGGGAGGAGAATGTGGAATTTCCATGAAGGGAGAATAAAGTATTAGTAAAGCCCTTAGAAAAGACTGAGGGTATGTCTACACTGTGGACTAAAGTCAAGTTAAGATACGCATCTTCAGCTACATTAATTGTGTAGCTGAAGTCAAAGTAGCTTAACTTGACTTTTGGTGCTGTCTACACAGCAGGCTATCGAAGGAAGAACGTGAGTTATTTTGAAATAAGTGTACAGTGTAGACATAGCCTGAGGGACTAAAAGAGGAGTAAACGATGCAGGTTGTAGTAAGGAGAGGGGACCTGTTGACTAGAGGACAAGTTGCAGCTGAAACACTTTGATTGCAGGGATTAGAGGGAGCGATTCCATGTTTCGGAGGAGAAGCCATGACCTGGAGAATCGTGGCTTGGCAGATAGGGCCTGGAACCCTGAAAGGACACAGACCAAATCCCCAAAAATGATCAAGAGTGGTGAGGAAACTGAGGCAGGGAATGCTAGGGAGGCATTCATTATTTTACTGAGGTTAGTCTGTATACTGCATGTACTGCCTAAAGTGAAATTTGCTTGTTTTAGAAATCCTACCAGAGGTATCCCAGAAAAACTCGGACGTGTCCAGTGAACGCGTCTGTTCTTCTGCTCTTTTTGCGGAAAGGCAGATGTGTGCTCTTTCAGAAGCCCTGTCTTCCTCCTCCCATGAGAAAGAAGGGCTCTTCCAAAAGAGAAGGCTGTTCTGAAATTTGGCCCAGCATAGATGGGCCAAATTTAAAAAAGCTTCCTCTTAAAAAGCTCTCCGAAAAAGGTACGCAAATTGCGGAGCGTCATTTGAGTACCTTTTTCCGATAGATCACTGTAGTGTAGACATAGCCTGCAAGATTAAACTGTAAACCAATGTATGCAAAAATGGAGCTCTGGGGAAGGGTGTTAAGGGAGTTAAGTTACTGGGCAGATTGGGGGAAGTGATCCTTACTGGTTCCAGGGGTGTTATTCCTGCTAGGTTGTGGAATTCCATTACTAGAAGGAGGACTATGCAGAGAGTTTTTGCCAAGCAAGGCTGCCAGAAGACAAAGAAAGAGACTGTGATGAATCCTGCCTAGTCAAACTGAAGCTTAAAAGTACCTGGGCCTAGTGGATGGTTCCAAACACAGCAGCTTGGGGAATTTGCACTGGGTCATGGACACCATGACTGATCGGACATTTTTAAAAATTATAATTACTTGTGTGCTAAGATTTCCAATTACCAGATCAAGCTATTAACCTGTTAGGGCAAGGTTTAGCTGAACCTATTAATGGAAATGCCTCTTATTTTGTGGCTGCTTAATACAGTAAAACTCCGATGGTCCGGCATCTGACGGTCCGGCACTCCTGATGGTCCGGCACCATCAGGAACCTGGAAGTGCTCCGGGCAGCCGGACCATTGGAGCTGCTTTGCCCCCAGCTTCCCCGATTCAGCCGCTGCTAAAACTGACCAGCACTGATTCTGGGAAGCAGGAGCAGAACAGCTGGAGTGCTGCCGGGTAGGTCCAGTAGCGCTGCCCCTCGGGGCTGCGGGACCAACCCAGCAGCACCCCAGCTGTCCCGGATTCAGCCGCTGCTGAAATTGACCAGCGGCTAACTCCAGGAAGCCCGAGACAGAGCTGATCTGCCCCAGCTTCCTGGAATCAGCCGCTGGTCAGTTTCAGCAGCAGCTGACTTGGGTACACCTGGGACAGAGCAGCTGGGGTGCTGCTGGGTTGGTCCCCACAGCGCCGAGGTTTGGCGCTACCAGACCAACCCAGCAGCACCCCAGCTGCTCTGCTGCAGGCGTCCCTGATTCAGCCGCTGCTGAAACTGACCAGCAGCGGCTGAATCAGGGACTCCTGGGGCATAGCCGGACTATCAGAAGGGAGGGCTATGAGGGGGTCTGGGGTAGCATCCCCCCACCCCACCCCACCCCAGACCCCTCATAGCCCCCCCTTCTGATAGTCTGGCATATTTGATAATCCGGCACCCCCGGGTCCTAAAGGTGCCGGATTATTGGAAGTTTACTGTATTAAGAACCTGAGATGCCCAGATGCCAAGACCATGAGAAGCACAAAAGAAACTGGATAAATGAATACATGTGATGAAATGAACTGCAAGAAAGGGTTCTTTCTCATCTATGCCAAGTAAATACTTTGCTCAAGAATAGTTGTGCTCTGTTCCCTTGTAATTCTCTCAACTCAGCTTCCCATGAGCAAGGGAGTGAACTGAAAATTCATAGCAATAAACTTATGAGCCAGTGCACCAGCCCTGAAATGTACAGGTCAGTCCATTTACACAGAGAGGGGTAAACCAAGCTTAATGAAATACTTGAGACATAATTCTAAGAGCCACAGGAATACAGGTAAATAGCAGCAGGAAATCCACAGAAAAGAGAGAAATAAGGCAGTCTTCAGTAAAGGGATTTCCTACCCTGTAATCAAGTGTATTCCAATCTGCCAACAAGCAGAAGGAGAACACACATACAGGGAAAAGTGTTTTGAAGAGAGTATTGATAATTCTGTTATCCTCATATTCATTTATGCATCACTTGTATTTATAGGTGGTGTGTTATGATACAGAAGGTTTCTATTAGTAGTTGTACAATCAGTGGAAAAACCTCACCCATGATGTAGATCCAATAATCAGTGTAATTACATCAGGGATAAATGGAGTTCACTGTAGCAGAACAGCACCGGAAAAGTAGAATGACCAGTAGGCTCAGCAGCAGCTATGAAATAACCACGCCTAAAGGTGGTGAGCTGGTGAGCCTTGTAGAGGTGCCTAACTAAAGTGGTGAAATGTTCTTGAATTCTCACTGCATGTAGTGTAGTTGTGGCCATGTCGGTGAGGTATTAGAAAGATGAGGCGGGAGAGATAGTATCTTTTATTGGACCAAGTTTTACTATCGGAAGTTGGTCCAATAAAAGCTATTCCCTCACCTACCTTGACTCTTTTTAATTCGCACTTACAGTCTCTTCTTCTCTGTCTATCTGTTCTTCTCTTACACTTAAACTCACTCTGTCTGTCTCACGGGGAGTTTGGGGATTTAATGTGCGGACTTTGTGTGCATTAGTAAATGAGCAAGTGATGTTGCCCTTTAGCAGATTCCTCACACAGCAAATAATTGACCCATTATTGCTGTTACATGGATTCACTACCAAACTAACCCACCTTAGGTAAAATGGGCAAAATTAATCTCTGGTTTAATTCCATTGATTTGGACCAATGATTCCTAATGAATGTAAATATTTTTCTGAAAGTCATAAAAAGGTTTCCAAACCCCTCTCCTCCTCCCCAAAAAATTCAAGACACTGGCAGATAATGTAAAGGCACGTAAGTCACATTGAAAGTCACTAAGTAGGGAAAATGCGGTGTTTAAAAAGGTTGGAGACCACTCATTCAAAAGAAACCTGGTCAAACAGAAACTGAAAACAGGTGCTCATCACATGACAGCTGATTCTAAAGGATGCTGATATTAAAAGGCATTGACCCAGGAGCGGGCTGAGGCCAGCTGCGGCAGCTGGTGCCCCAGGCAGAACGCATGATCGGCACCCCCACCTGCAGGATCATCAATGGGCTGACATCATCGGCGGGTGCCCCGGGCACCCCCGTGACATCATCATCAGGCGCCCCGGTCAGCAGCGCCCTAGGCAGCGGCCAAGTCCGCCTATAGCCACGGGCCGCCCCTGCATTGACCATGTATCACATCAGAACAGAGGCTAAGAATCTATTAAAAGAGGTCCTAAACCAGTGATAGGCAACCTAGGCTAGTGAGTGAGCCACATAAGTGGCCTTCCTTTATCTCTGTGGGCCACAGGATCATTGTAACCAAAATAGTTTCCTAGGATAGGGTAATTTTAGGAACGGTGCTTGCATACCTAGAATTTGTGGGGTGTGCTGATTGAACTGTACTAGTGCTTTGATTGGACGCAGAGGGAGCACATGCCTCTTACAGTCAATGTTGTGTTGTGTGCAATCAGCCTGCATCTCGCTTTACGTGCATTTCAATTGAGCAATATCGGTAGGAAAACATATGTGGACAGAAACCAATGGAATCTGGCAACTCTGCACGTGGGCAACAGTAAACAAAATGTCTTGTGGGCCACACAGAACCCTGATGGGCCACACATGGCCTACGAGCTACAGATTGCCTACCACTGCCCTAAACTTTCTAAATTCTTGAAACACCAAGAAGATCAGATTTAAATTTCAGAATGGGTTTCTTTACTTCCATTTTATGTTTAAATAAGCAGCCTGTTAATACTCAATGAAAAATATAGCACCTGCTCTGGCTCTCAATTACAATATGTTTTGTTTTAGTAGTTTCACTAAGCGATAGAACAAACTCAGCAATTATATGTCACAGGGCTGTTCCTCACAACGGCAAGAAATAGTAGGAAAGAAGAACAACCCAAAGCCCAGAATGCTACTTGAACTATTCATAAAAAGGAAGGGTAGTCTTAATTCAGTGGTCACCAACCACTGGTAGATCTTGGAGCCTCTGACAGCTGATCCTGACAGGTTTGGCCAAGAGGCTATCAAGTGCCGGCACTTCAGCTGCCCCTTCCCCTACTGTTGTGCATCTCCTGCCCTTTGCCTTGGAGTCTCCACCCCTACCCCTGGGAGCCTCCTGCTTGCTGGGCAGAGGAGGGAGAGGAGAGCACTGATGTATCTCCACAGAGCAGAGAGAGGGCACAATTGGACTTGGGATGAATTTTGCTGGCTGCTTTTGGGAGTGGTGCAGGACCAGGGCAGGCGTACGTCTTTCTTAGCCCCACTGCACCACCACCCAGGGGACACCTGAGGTAAGCAGTGCCCAGTCGGAGCCCATGTCCTGAAACCCTACCCCAAGTATGAACCCTCTCATGTATTCCAAGCCCCCCTGCATCCGAAGACTCTCCTAGAGCCTTCACCAGGAACCCTCTCTGGCATCCCAACTGCCTGCCCCATGCTCAGCTCAGAGCCCCTCTTGCACTCCAAATTCCTTAATCCAAGACCAGAGCTTGCATACCAACCTGCTGCCACTGCCTGGTGAAAGTGAGGGAAGATGGGAGAGGGAGGGAAGATGGAGTGAGCAGTGGTGGAGGGCACGAAGGAGGCGGGGCAAGGGTATTTGGGTTTGAGGTAAAACTTGGATTGCACTTAAATTCAAAAAGTGATCTCAGGCTTAACAAGGTTGGAGACCACTGTCTTAATTCCTTAGCCGTTTGTTTTATAAATGTCAACCAAGACACCAAAGAAGAGTTCTGTGTAAGCTTGACAGCTTGTCTCTTTCACCAATAAAAGACTGGTCCAATAAAAGGGATTATCTCACCCAGAGATAATACAAAGATGTCTACAGAGATGCTGATTAAAATAGTTGAAAATTGAAAATGTGCAAAACTTAATACATAGTGAGTGCTTTTAGACTAGTTAGCTTCTATCATTTAATTTAATCTCCATCTGCCGGTGTAAAGCAGTTTGGCGTGTCCATCTGTGTCTGGGGTTGGAGTCAAGTGACTGCACTAATGGACATCGTTTGGTATTCTCTTGGCTTCAGACACTATGAAAACCAAAGAGCCTTTGACACATAGTCCTTTCATCATTCTGCTGTCCTCTCACATTGTGCTTATCGACTAGGATACATCCATTGAGCCCCCCTTGGGGATCTGATCCAGCAGTCGCTGTTGTCAGTGAGAGTTCGCTTAGGGAACTAAGCCCTAATAGACTATGCATAGCTACAAATAATGTAAAAGTCCCTGAACTTGTAGAGGATCCAGTTCTAGTTTTAGGCAGGGGAGCTTCAAGAGTTGATTTAATATTCAGAGTGCACAATCCTAAAAAGTTATTTTTCAGGCCTGTTATTAACATTGCACGGCCTGCATGTGTGACACTACACATTTCTGAAGCTCGAAGGGGGCAGGGATGCACATGGACGATGTTGAGAAGGAGGTGTTACATGCAGGGGGTTAAATGTCTTTCGGATATTTAATTGAAATTTTGCTGGATAACTTTCAGTGACCAGTTTGAAAATTTTTCCCAAAGACTGGGGCCAGAGTGTGTTTTGGAGCTGATACAGAATCTCAGCCTAGCAGCTCCAGGAATCATGGTGCTTCAGGGCATCGTTACCCTCCCCAGGTTTCCAGGCATGGAGTACAGAAGGTGTGTAACACTGTGACACTGTACTGCATGCTCCTCTCTTGTGTATCCAACCTGGCTGGTTGGCTAGTGTAACTGAGGTAGGGCTATAACTCTGCCAACCCACTGTAGGGTGACTTATATTTATCGCCTTTTTGGTTACACAGGTCAGCATCAGTTCCTACACTCAGAAAAGTTCAAGGACAAGAATCATACCTAGCTAATACAGAGGAGACACATACGTAGTTAAATCATTGTTTGTCAGAAAATTCAAGCATGCTGAATTTTCTGAGCCCATAGCTATTTTTTTGCAGTCCATAGTGCGCTTTTTACCATTAACATCTAACAACAATAACTTTATTACCCTGCTGTCCCTTCCTTCACAACAACATTAATCAGGAAAAGCTCTCTATAAATCGAAGCTGTCGTTAAGTGGTTCATTTCACTGATTTGACATCTTCAGTCTTGTTTGTCAGCAGTTATTGGTGATTTAGGAAGAATTTCCCTATTCTGGGATAGTTAAACAAAGAAAGGACATGGCCTACAAATAAAACATTGCTTTAGTTTATTGGCTAACTTAAATCAAGTCCACAGAAAGTGCTGTTGGTAAACCTTTTCTTTTAGCGAGGTGGCCTTAATTATATACGAACTTGAGGATGAAAAGCTTTTGTAGATACTTCTGTTTCAGAATTCTGTGGTCTTGCATTCTTATTGTCGACATTACCCCCATAGTCATCAGGAACAAGGGCTTTAAAGTTTTTGAAAGATCATAATCATTCTAAAGTTTGGCAAAGAAAAACCTTTTGCCTTGTTTTGACAGACTATAGAGGAACAATCAAGGTTGTGAAGCTTCAGGAGTAGCTGAGTTAGTCGGTACAGGATAAACTTAAAAAACAAAAACTGGTCTGGTAGCATTTTATAGACTCACAAAACATATAGATGGTATCACGAGCTTTTGTGGGCACAGCTCACTTCTTCAGGTGACCGGATTTTTCCTTCCTCCCCAAAATAGTCAAGGCTGTGTATCTTCCTGTTGTGATAAAAACACACAGTAATATTGTCATCAAATTCTCACTTAAAGCAATGTTTAATGCCTTTTGACTTTCAGTTTCATAAAATCATAGAGAGTGCAGGACTGGAAAGGACCTTAGGAAGTGATTTAGTCCAGTCTGGTTCATTCCAGGCAGGAGTAGATAATAATGAGACAATTCCTGACAAGTATGGTTTGTCTAACCTATTCCCTTTGGTGAACGCTCTCTCAAATGCGTGGCACAAGCTGCTGCATGATTGCAACATGGTTTAATTCCAGATCTCTCCGTTCGATTAGATGTTCCATTAAGAACTGATGGTTCTAAGAAAGTATAGCAGGTTGCTTTCCTGTTTGTGGCTCAGACCGAACAGCCTCCAGGAGGCAGTGACCCATGCACAGCAATTCTCATGCCTGGCTTTCTTTTTCATCGTAGACTCTATTTTTAGCATTCTTAGTGATGCATTTGGCTCAGAGCAGACCTCAGCTGCAAGGATCTTTGCACTGGCAAGTCTCACAGCATCCTTTACCTAATCAACTTGCCAGGCAGTGAAGCATGGCTGCCCCAAGCAGCTCAGGAGACCCCTCTAGGCTTGCTCTGAAAGGGTGACTTCACAGTGACAGCAAATGACTTATTTGTATCAGCATGGAGGAAAATAGATTCTACTAACAATCCATTACAAATCTTTTTCCGCAGTCATATAGGGAATGCCAGTTTTGGACAGAGTTGAACTGTAAAATCCAGAACAATTGGACTCTAGTTCTCCTTCATTTCTTTAATTATTCACTTTTCCTCTGCCACTCTCTTTCGGAACACTGATTTTCCGGTTCTAGGCAAAACAACCACTGCTATTTTTCTCTTGATTTTCAAGGATCACCTCCAGTGAAATTTTGCAGCATTTTAAGAACATGAGCATTTATCTGTGCTATTTATATAAATCTCATATGTTAACCCTGAACAGGCTGGATTAAAAACTAGATAACAAAAATGCACTCCTCCTGACCCCAGTTTCATAGGGAAGGGAGCTTGCTTAGTCATATTTGACTCATACTGAGGGAGATTTCTACTGAAAGGATTGTCTTTTTCATCTGCTTTTAGAAGTAGATGCTCCAATCTTCATGGGGAAAAGCATAGTGACATAAGTGGGTTATAAATTATAACTTACAAAGGTCTCTGATGCTGAAAACTATTTGCTCACATACACAGGGCTCAATCCTGAAGTCACCGGATGAAACATAACACTAGTGTAACATCATCAGAGCATAATTATATAGCCAGTAGCTCCCAGTGTGTTCCCTCTGTACCAGGCTATAAGGAGAGTGACAGATGATGTGGAAGGCATAACTTAAACCTTCCACAGGGATCTGCATTTCATTCTGAGGACTAACCTACACTACAAAAATTGAATCCTCTCAGTCTATATCCATGCATTTGTCCTGAGGCTTGCAACGGTCAAGGCTTAGTATAGGTAGGACATAGGCATTTTTAATACAATTCTGAGAAAGGTTACACAGTACAGTAGTAAAAGTTCCAGAGTCCTGACTACATTGTTTTTATCCCTGTGAATGGTGAATTACAGGTTCTACTGTCCCTGTGTGACTTGCCCAAAGTCTCACAGCTGTGTCTCCATCTCTGTTCTCCCACTGACTTTATGCTGGCATATTAGTTTCTGTGGAATTCCTCCCACCAGTGTCACTGAGCTCAGAGTCTACAGAAGAATTAACATTTTTTTTCTGATTCACACTGACCAAATAGATCAGATTCAGCTAATGTGAAACTTAAAGATAGATATCAGAATAACGATATACATATTCATATGTAGAGTGTGTGGGGTATATATGAGTGTGTGTGTGTGTGTGTGTGTGTGTGTGTGTGTGTGTGTGTGTGTGTATGTAATATACATACACACTATACAGATTATGGGATCTGGGTGAACACATTAACTTCCATTAACATCAACAAGAATAAATTAGGAACTAATTTATCAAGAGAGAAATAAATACAAAAAATGCACAAGACTTTTCATAAATATGTTCTGGCAAACATTTTTCAATCTAAGGACTCATCTAAATTCTATCTAAATTTTTCAACAAGCCTGGTCAAAGGACTGAGTCAAATTCACTGGCTGCAGGGAATGTCCACCAGGGTTGATTTTGGCTGAATAGGTTCAGAAATTCCTGCATTGTGCTACAAGATAACGATGCCATTTAATTTAGTGCAGAAAATTAATTAAAGTAACCCTAATGATTTTACAGCTCTCAATTTGATACGGTTTTTTTCAAAACATCTGTGTTCCCCTCCCAGTTAATTGCAAGCAAAGGGAAAACATAACAAGCATGATGATTCTTCCTCAGAGAGACCTGCTTACACTTGAAAATGCAAACACAGCTTGCTGGACAACTTGCCAAGTTGCCAACATTCACAGAGTTCTCACACCTTCCCATTTGCTGCTTGCTGGCCCTCCGAGAGACATAATACCCGAACTCGCAGTCAAACAAATCCTTAAACCTTGAACACTATGTTCAGTAAATGGCACTGTTGTGACACAAACTGACAGGAGGGTTAAGGCTCGTGCTCTGCCTTCAATTTGCAATAAAGGGATTGAAAAAGACGTGACTACAGGAGCAGAGGATGGAACGCCTGCTTTAATTTTGCAAATTCCTGAATGTTTTAAGGCACCTTGGAGGTTATATGCAGCTACAGCTTCTGTGCAGTGTTGAAACATCACAGCTCTCTTCCAAGCTCCATTAAAATACTTGCATGTTCCTAAGAATGCACAAGAAAGAGACAGTACAGTTTTATTATTTAAGAGCTAATAATGTGCTCAGCATCACATGAGATCCATGGTGAGAACACCCTGGCTTAACCAGGCTTATTTGCCTCCTATGCTGTATCTGAGGACATTTAAAAATGGCGGCGCCCGGCGAGATGCAAATGAAGCCCGGGAAATTCAAATCTCGGGCTTCATTTGCAACTCCGGTTGCCTACATTACCACCCTAGTTCGACCCAGGGTGGTAGTGTAGACATACCCTAAATTCACTTATTTCATATAGCCAAGAGAAGTATGGAATGAAATATTAGCATATACACTGAAAGTCTTATTCATGCCCTTTCTTGTAATAAAGATTACAATTTCATTATGAATTAACTTATAAACAAGTTGAAAGCCAAGTCAAAGTCAGACTTTCAGTAATTTATATGCATACGCCATTATTTATGTTAACATTTGTTCCTTTTCTGGAGCTACCATCTCTACTAAATGTCTTTCTTTAAAAGCACTTTTGAGCAGAGTTTACTCAACAGAGACATATTTGATTAACATGGTTAAACATGAGGAAAATAGCCAAACAGAGGACCTAAACCTATACCCTGAAGCAGACAAAATAGCCACAGGATTTTTGCCTGAGGAAGGACAACATAGTCAAGACAAGAGAAAGTAGAATGTAATGTCTTAGGCTCTCATTCTGCAAAGACTGACACACATTTAACTTTATGCATGTCAGCAGGCCACTAAAGACAATTCCCTCAGGAAATTGTCGGCTGCCATAAAGCCAGAGGATCCTGTTCTCTCTCAACTTGTCTAGGAGCTGTGTCAAGGGAGGGAGTCAGTAGGAATGAACAGAGTAGAGCAGTGGTGGGCAACCCGGGGGCAACCTGTGGTCCATGAATCCTCTGACTGCCCCTTCCCCCACACCTCTCACGCACTGGGGCACTAGAGCCCTGCACTTCCTATTCCTCTCTCTTAGCGCTTTTGGAGCACCATGAATCCGCTGTTTTGTGCTCCATCCCTGCTAGTCCCGCTCCTTCCCAGAGTTTGAACAGTTGTGAACAGCTGATTTGGAGTGTGAATGTGGCTTTACAGGGAACATGGCCTCACAGCAGCAGCTAGAGCAACCTTGAGCCTGCTCTAAGATACATTAGGGCTGGAGATAGGGCCAGGGCAAGGGGAAAAAATAGAATTTGGGAGCCTTAATTGGCTTCCTGATAGTTATGTCCCATTTTCCTGTGTGGTATTATCTTGATGCAGGAGAGCATCTGGCCCAAAGTCTTATTCAGTAAAAATTGCTTCAGTAGAAGTTTATGGTGCTTAGTATTTCTCAACATACATATCTCTTCTGCATTGTCTCTTAGCCACCATGCCTTTCTCTGCTGCATTCACCACTGAGGTCAACATGACAATTCCCTGTGGAAAATTATGCAGGTGTAGTGCAAATGAGGAAGATGATTGTGAGGTCGAGGAAATTAGGTGATATACCACAATTGTTCCTTTTGTGCCTGCATTTTCTTACAAGCCCGGATGATCTAAGCAGACATTTGTGCTTTTTGCTTCTTATTATTCTTTTGTTATTCTCAAAGAGTTAGCTGTTTGCTCAGGATGCTACAATGTAGGAATGCACTGTTGACTTTCAACAAGTTCTGGGACAGGTCCCAAGGCCATGCACCTGGTATGGCAGTGCAGGAGGGCTTGGGAAGATCACATAGCTATCTATGCTGAATGTTTCCCACCTGATAATGCTAATTATTTGGCCTGGGAAAATATGCAAAGTATCAACAAGCTAATTATTGGATCTGGGAAAATATGCAATGTACCAACGATCTTGTTAGGTTCTTAAAACAACAGGTGTGAAAAAGAGCATCTAGACTACAACCAGTACTTTTGAAAAAGCAAGCTGCTTTTTTGAAAGAGAGTACCCAGGCAGTCTGGATGCTCTCTTTCGAAAAAGCACAGTTTGCATTACATAGCGCCTTATTTTGAAAGAGCACTTTCGAAAAAAGGCATTCTTCCTCGTAAAACGAGGTTTTCTGAGGTCGAAAAAACTGCCACATTCTTTCGATTTACTTTCAAAAGAACACAGCAGGGCTACGTCTACACTGGCATGATTTTCCGGAAATGCTTTTAACGGAAAAGTTTTCCATTAAAAGCATTTTCAGAAAAGCATGTCTAGATTGGCAGGACGCTTTTCCGGAAAAGCACTCTTTCCAGAAAAGCGTCCGTGGCCAATCTAGACGTGCTTTTCCGCAAAAAAGCCCCGATTGTCATTTTCGCGATTGGGGCTTTTTTACAGAAAACACTACTGTGATGTCTACACTGGCCCTTTTCCAGAACAGTTTTCTGGAAAAAGACTTTTGCCCGAACGGGAGCAGCATAGTTTTTCCGGAAAAGCACTGATGATTTTCCATTAGAACGTCAGTGCTTTTCCAGAAATTCAAGCGGCCAGTGTAAACAGCTGGCAAGTTTTTCCGGAAAAGCGGCTGATTTTCCGGAATAACTTGCCAGTGTAGACACAGCCCAGCAGTCTAGTCTACTTTTTTCAGAAAAGTAGTCCACCCTTGTAGTCAGCGAAAGGAACACTTACCCCAGTATATGGCGACATAATGGCAATTACTTTTTAGAGCCTCCAACCTGATGGGCATGGAAAACGGGATCATTATCTTAGTTTAAAACATATAATTAATTTCCTTTAAGGGATTAAAGAGCTGCATTGGAAAAACTTATTAAATATTTAACCATGTAATCATTTTCTGTAGAAATGTAGCTCTGGGATTCTGAATTTTAAAATATTCACATTCTATGCAATAATTTATCTGACCTGAAAAGCCAACAATGAAAGTCCAAGCATATAGAAATAATTAGACAGTATGTTCAAAACAATTTGGATTCAGTGGCACACACCAACGTTTGAAAGTAATTAATTTAGTTAATTGGAAATAAGATGAATTTCCCTGGTACCACATGTTCAGAAAACAGTTTACGTTTCCTTCCTTAAGTCTCATCCTATCTCTGTTCTAAGGGCCTTATCGCAAGTGATGATCGCTTTCCACAAGTCCCACTAACTGCAGGATTAGGACCTCAATCAGGCAAAAATCCCTGCTATAGTATGGATACCGTGCCCTGTGTAAACTAGCAAAATATAGAAGTCCATGTCACTGGACCTGGTTCTCATTTCATAAGCCTCCATGTAAATGAGGAGCATTTCCACTAAAATCATTGGAGTTGTACAAGTATAAAGCAAATGTGGGATAAGAATTGGAGTGATTATTTTTTACTCAGAAAAATAATCTGTTACAGTATTAGAATTAGCTGTTGTGAGCCAAATTCAAGAAAAATATAGATATTTCATTTTATCTGAGTTTATTCCAGTCCCCGTCTTTGGCTGTGGAACCAGAAGCTGGGAATAGGTGACAAGGGAGGCATCACTTGATGATTCCCTGTTCTATTCATTCCCTCTGGGGCATGTGGCATTGGCCATCGTCAGAAGACAGGATACTGGGCTGCAGGGATCTTTGGTCTGACCCAGTATGGTCGTTCTTATGGTCTTATCTCTCTCTACTACCAACCACAGCATGGTTTCTGCTCTTCTACTGGCAAATGTCAAACAAAAAACATCAATGTAACTTAAAATTTTACTGTCACTGGGTCTAAATCAATAATAGGAGTTTGAAAGTGACATTTTTGAAAGACTCAGATTCCTATCAGTATCAGATCCCATAAAGCCTTGCACACAAGTAATCCCATTAAAACCAATGGGCCTTTTTGCATGAATGAGAGTTACTTATGTGAGTAAAGGCATGAGAGCATTAGCAGCAGGCACAGGTAAGATATGGCCTGTGGGCTACCCCTCAGGCACAGAGTAGCTCATGCCACTTTAAGTGGCTGACTGCTCCCTGTGGCTCTCTGCTCAAGGATACCAGGAGGCGGGGGAGGCTTCACATATTGCTCCACAGCAAAATCTCTCACCTTCCGTTGGCTGGTTTGAGAGATTTTGCTTTGGGGTGGGGGCAGAGTGCAAAGCCTCCCGCTCCCAGAAGAGAACCACAAGGAGCATCCAGCTATTTTAAGCAGCCTGGGACTGAAGCAGGCAGAGGGTCTGTCTCAGGGTCTTGCAGGGCTGATGGCTGGGAGTCACCTAGGTAAGCGCTTCCCAGCCAAAGCCTGCCTCTAGCAACCCCATTGCCTCCTTCCTCACAACTCCCTGCCCCAGGTCACCACCCTCTGCTGCCTCAGGTCACCACCAAACTCTCTGCACCCTCCTCCCCCAGGTCACAACTCCTCCCAGACCCTGCACCCTCTCCTACACCCCTCTATCAGATCAGAAGCTTCTCCTACACTCTTACCCCCTCCTGGACCCTGCACCCTAACTCCTGCCCCAGATCACAACCCACTCCTTCAACCA
Organism: Pelodiscus sinensis; assembly: GCF_052426305.1. NCBI lineage: Eukaryota > Metazoa > Chordata > Testudines > Trionychidae > Pelodiscus > Pelodiscus sinensis. The sequence continues at coordinate 22,644,161 of NC_143067.1, read as the reverse complement.
AACTCCCTATCAAACCCCACACCCTCTCCTGCATCCCAGTTCCCTAGCCCGAGCATTCTTCTGCACCCACCCTTTGTCCCAGACCCCGCACTCCCTCCATAAAAAAGTGTGGCCCTTGACCACTTAGCAAAATCTTGGAGTAGCCCCCCATAAAAATCATTGCCCACTCCTAACTTGCAGGATCAACCCCTACACGTATAAACAGGAATTGTTTAGGGTAGAAATCTATTAATCCCTGATTACCTACACTCCGTGGATGTCAGCTATAGAAAACATTTGAAGGTTATGATTCTCATCTAATGTCTATTTTTAACAGTATAACCAAGGCTTTATGAAGGTGGCAGTGCTGCCAGTTAGAGAGTTATTGCAGGACAAGACTTGAGGCAAAAATTAATTCCACTGTTGCATTAATTAGGAATGATCTATTTTTTCTTTCACCAGCAAGTGCACTGCTGGCAGCTGACAGTAGTAATGTGGCCTACTTCACAAAAACAACCATTTGAGCTATGATCAGTTTCTTATTTACAGTGTTTGAAGACCTGTCAGGCAGATGATGCTACAGCTGCCCCTCTGCTCCCTCAGCTAAAGACACAAATAAGGTTTTTTCAGTTAATTGGGGAGTTACATATAACACACACACACAACAGAGAAGAGAAAAGACTGAGCCCCGCTATTGTAATAATAGGAAGAAGATGTTACAGGTTACTGATAATCTAAGCCCAATTCTCCTAGCCAATAGGGGACAGAGAATCCCTTCCTGGCCCCAAATATATGGGGCTCGTCTACATTGGCCCCTTTTCCGAAAGGGGCATGTTAATTTCAGCTATCGTAGTAGGGAAATCCACGGGGGATTTAAATATCCCCCGTGGCATTTAAATAAAAATGTCCGCCGCTTTTTTCCGGCTTTTAGAAAAGCCGGAAAAGAGCATCTACACTGGCCCCGATCCTCCGGAAAAAGCACCCTACTTCAAAGTAGGAATAAGATCCTCCGGAAAAGGGCGCTTTTTCCGGAGGATCGGGGCCAGTGTAGACGCTCTTTTCCGGCTTTTCTAAAAGCAGGAAAAAAGCGGCGGACATTTTTATTTAAATGCCGCGGGGGATATTTAAATCCCCCGTGGATTTCCCTATTACGATCTCTGAAATTAACATGCCCCTTTCGGAAAAGGGGCCAGTGTAGACGTAGCCATAGTGTTTTTCAATTTCATCGGTCAGACTCGCTGCTCTTACATTCTTTACAAAGGAGGAGAATATTATTATCCCCATAGTACAGAATAGGAAACTGAGGCTTAGCGAGGTGGAGTGACTTACCCAAGAACTTGCAGTGAGTCAGAGGGATCTTGTACAGGTATCTTGACCTCTAGTTCACTTCCCTGCTCACTGGACCTCACTGCCTATAGTTCTGTTGATCACTTTTACACTGCCCCATCCTGAAGTCAAATCCATGCTTTTCTAGTTTCACTCCCCAAATGACTTCTTCTCTTTATGCTTTGGGCCAAACTCCAACTTGCTATAAACATGTGCAGTTCCACTGAAGTAAATGGAATTGTGCCGACTTACTCCAGAGCTGAATTTGACTCTCATATGTTCTTCCTGTTCCTCACACTTTGTAATGTACTCCATTTAGTGAATGTCAAGGGCCAAATCACTCTTACCATTTATTTTCTTAAAATAGATTAAATTCTATGACACTTCATTGGGCATAGTGGGGTTGCACAGGGAAGATGTATGGTGTTAAAGTATATTTATTCATTTATTTATTTATTGTGCCCATATATACTTTAATATAAAAGTATGCACACAGAAAAAAAAGAGCTACTTTAGTCAGGTCTTCTCTTTAGAAGAATAAGTTGTAAGAGTAGGTGAATTTGTATAATTCTCAAAAATATAGGCCAGTTGTTCATGAAGCCTTTCATCCCCTTGAAATCTTTGTCTCTGTCCTGTATTAAACCTAGCACAGTGTTAGCAGCTTACTATCTAATCAGTGGTGGCTAGTGCATTTCTCTTACTCATTCTCTCTCTCCCACCCAGACATCAGAGCTCAAAGGGCAGGTTTGTTGATCAGCCTCTGTATCAATGGAGGCTACGTGTTGTAAACTGCTCTCAACTCTTCTGCCACATGAGTTATTGTCTGTATTGCTGCCCCCAGTCATAGTGTGGGGAGGAAACCAGGCCAAGCTGGAGCACAGATGAGCTGGCACATCCAGATGAGCCAGAGCATCGCCTTTGGAGCCTGGTCCAGGATTTACAGTCAAGTGGACAAAGAGACAATGGCAGTGGTGGATTCCTAAATTTACTTAGTCTGTTTGACTCTCTTTACCACTGAAGCTTCCACTCTGCATTCAGTGGAGGCAGTGACCAGGCAGGCACGGTAAAGGCCAGTAGCATTCTTGTCCCAGAGGGCATGAGCTGTCATAACAAAGGAGTGCTGAAAGATCAGTGTCAGAAATTGGTCCACAGGGGATTGGATTCCTGACCTGGATACTAGCAAACCTAGCTGGCACTGCGTGTTGTTTCCTGTCTGAGAATGGCACGTCAGTGAACTGGATATGAAATCGGTTGATTTTATTGATCACGACTACGGTTGCCAACTCTCTCAAAATGGATAGATCGGACATCATTTGCTGCAATGGCATCTGGCTCATCTGATCCAACTGAGTTGGCGACCCTAGTCACAGCTCTTTAGGCAGAATTAACAGGAATGGCATCTTGCTGGAGGTCTGGTGTGCTATGCCCACTTCCATGGACAGACTGGAAGTTGGCTATGATTGAATCCACCACTGGTAATAGAAGTGGACACATTTTGACAGAGTGTGGTGGCTGTGCCCCCAGACTACAGACTAGTAGTTAGCAGGAGTAAACACCAGGGCTGATATAGATGCATAAAGATGATACTGATACTTTAATATCAAGGTAGTATAAGAAGAGAGGTCCATTTTCAAATATTTTTGGTGAGGCCATCATGAGAGGCTATATTCAGGTTTTACTCCCGTGCACATGACAAATGGATGGAATGGTAGTAGCCATCTTTGAACATGGCTTGAGATGTGTCAATTTGCAAGATGATTGATTAGATGGAAAGTAGTTGCCATTGTCTTGATATCATTAAGAATTAGTCTCCATTGCTGGAAATAAGGGGACTAAGTATCCATTACTTGGTTGAGATCCCACCCTCCCATCTAGGGAAGTCATTCCCAAATTCAACCATATAGATGATATCAGCTTAGGCATAATTCTTGGTCTGCTTTTTAGGAAGGTTGTGTATGTCTGCATTGAGCAAAAGGGGAGCCAAAACTGATCCTTGTGGAAGGATATTGTGAGACAATTAGAGAGGCTGATATTCTCCCCAATTGCCAGTATGAAGCTTTGGTTGCTAATCATTTCTTGAATGAACCACATTGGCAGCCTAATTTGCAGCAGCCGCTGCAGTCAAATTATCCTTTTTAGATTCAAATGCATTTTCTACGTCTTTAGTCAGACAAAGTACCTGATCTTGGGTGCATCATCACTTCCTGAGTCCATCCTACCACCTTAATCTGCATTAGGATCTTAATCTGTCCAGAATCTTGTAGATAAAACAGAGCAAAGAAATCAGCCAGTCACTCAGCAGGTATCAATATTTTCCCTGGCTTGGGGGCAGTTGTGATCTCCAGATATCTGAACCAGATATTTGGGATGTTGCAATTCTGGGTTCAACAATTCAGAAATGGAAGCAGCCAGCTTTTGGCAATTGGCCCAAAGCAAAAGACAAACTCATTGTGGATATTATCTAGTCCAGGAGACATTTTAGGTTATAGCTGATGTATAGCAAGGTTGAGCTCTTGATTAGTAAAAGAAGCCATCTGGTTCATGACCATGCTCAGAAATCACTGTTTCATTGCACCAGTTCTCTCTCAACGTTGTGGAGTCGAAATGGGGCAGGGGCTGAGGTTGGAGGGGGTCTAGAGAGCTGACATCTTAAAAGTGGACTATAAAATGGTTTGCCATGATCAGTTCCTCAGTGAGGGTAACAGCGCGGCCCCCTCCTGGCATGTTGTCTTCCCCCTTGGGAATGCACACCAGTGCGTTCATGCAAAGAGTACTGCTTGTTTGGCACTTTAAATCTAACTTCTTTGTTTGTATGCTGTGAACATACACTGAATGCCTAAAGTTAGATATCCAAATTGAAAACTTGTGGCTATTTGTGTGTTTAGGGCTGAGGACCCAAGGTTTTACCCCAAGCTATATGTGAGTTATATAATTATTGTGTCTGTTACAGCTCAAGCCATGAATTCAACAGATCAGATTAAAATATGCAAAAACTGAAAACCTCTCATTTGTGTAGTGATTATGTGCAGCATTTTACAGTGATATTCAATAAAGAATGAGAAGTTACCATAGCAACCTCACTGACACCTCAGAGTCACACGGGTAATTCTTAAATAAACATATGCATAAGAGAAAAAATTGTATTCCCTTCCAGGGAGAAGGAACGATCTTGTGATTAAAATGCTTAACCTTAGGACCTCTCTGAAGAGCTGAGTTCCAGTTCTCACCTCTGCTCCTTGTGTCTCTGTGTGTGACTTTGTAAAACACTGTGGCTACGTCTAGACTAGCATGTTTTTCCGGAAATGCTTTTAACGGAAAAGCTTTCCGTTAAAAGCATTTTCGGAAAAGAGCGTCTAGATTGGCACGGATGCTTTTCCGCAAAAGCACTTTTTGCAGAAAAGCATCCGTGCCAATCTAGACGCACTTTTGCGCAACAAAGCCCTGATCGCCATTTTCGCGATTGGGGCTTTTTTGCAGAAAACAAATCTGAGCTGTCTACACTGGCCCTTTTGCGCAAAAGGGACTTTTGCCCAAATGGAAGCAGCATAATATTTCTGCAAAAAGCACTGATTTCTTACAGTAGGAAGTCAGTGCTTTTGCGGAAATTCAAGCGGCCAGTGTAGACAGCTGGCAAGATTTTCTGGAAAAGCAGATGATTTTCCGGAAAAACTGGCCAATCTAGACACAGCTTGTGTGTGCTTCTGTTCCCTGTTTCTTAAAACATAAATGGGGCTAACCATACTTCCCTGCCTCCCAGAGAGTATTGTGAGGATAAATACTTAAATGAGAGGTGTCTGCATACGATGGGGGTTGTTTAATTACAAGTTACTGGATGCAAAGATACTATGTTCTAATGTAAGAGATGGGTCCAAAACTACACTGTCTGGATCCAGATTTCAAACTCCCTAAAATATTCAAAGGGGTGTTCAATTCCAGAGACAGGGGACTGCTGCAAAGTTGATATCTAGACATAGATCTGAATCCCAGCCTGCATAGCCCACAAAAGATATGGGTTTTCCTGGGTACGTCTACACTACAACGCTAATTTGAACTAACTTAGTTCGAATTAGTTAATTCGAACTAACGCGTCTAGAACTAAAAACTAGTTCGAATTAGCATTTTGCTAATTCGAACTAGCATGTCCACATTAAGTGGACCCTGAACCGGGCTTAAGGATGGCCGGAAGCAGTGCCGGCAGGGCATCACAGGAGGACTTAGAGCGTGGAGATGCTGTCTCAGGCTAGCCGAGGGCTGCGCTTAAAGGGACCCGACCCCCACCCCGGACAGACAGTTCTCAGGGGTGCCCCGCTTGCAAACCAGTCCTGGCTTGGAGTGCCCGGAGTGCCCACACTGGGCACATCACAGCACTCGGCCATCAGACCGGCTGCACTTGCTGCAGGCTGCCATCTGGGGAGAGGGGACAATTGGGGGGCTGCAGGAGAGCTTCCACCCCCAGAAGCCCGCAGAGCCAGCCCAGTCCTCCCATCGGGGGCTCGTACCCCATTCCTCCCTCACCTCCTTCCACTTACCCTTCCCTAGCCCCTTTTCTTGATGTACAAAATAAAGGACAATTGTGTTCAAAAATGGAATCTGTCTTTATTGAACAAAACTGGGGGAGACTGGGAAAAGGATGTGGGAGAGGGGAAGAGAGAAGGTGGGAGAGGGGAGGGCAACTAAAATGATCATGGGTTGGGAACAGGTCCCAGATGAAGAGAGGCTAAAGAGACTGGGACTTTTCAGTTTAGAAAAGAGGAGACGGAGGGGGGACAGGATAGAGGTCTCTAAAAGCAGGAGTTGGGTGGAGAGGGTGCATACATAAAAGTTCTTCATTAGTTCCCAAAAAGAAGGACTAGAGGACACCAAAGGAAAGGAATGGGTAGCAGGCTTCAAACTAGTAACAGAAAGTTCTTCTTCACAAAGCAAAGAGTCAACCTGTGGAACTCCTTGCTGCAGGAGGCTGTGAAGGCTAGAACTAGAACAGAGTTTAAAGGGACGTGAGATCAAGTGATGGAGGTTGGGTCCATGGAGTGCTATTAGCCAGGGGGTAGGAGTGATGTCCCTGGCCAAGGTTTGTGGAAGGCTGGAGAGGGATGGCACGAGACAAATGGCTTGGTCACTGTCTTCGGTCCATCCCCTCCAGGGTTCCTAGGGTTGGCTGCTGTCGGCAGACAGGCTACTGGGCTAGATGGACCTTTGGTCTGACCCAGGACGGCCATTGTAAGCTCAGGGTTCAGGGTCGGGGGTCTCAGTGGACCCCCTTGATTTTCATGCACACCTGCTCCTGGGTGGCCAGGCTGGCAGCTCTCCTGCCCTAGACGGCCACTTTCCTATGCCTAGTGTGGAGATCGTGGACGAGGTCCACGATGTCGGCACTAGCCCAGGCGGGTGCCCGCCTCTTGCGGTCCCGGGCAAGCTCCCGGGAGCTGCCAGCCTGGTCCCGGGAAGAGGGGGTGGGTTGGGGGACATCGGGTGGGTGGCTCGAGCCGTGTCAGGTGCAGGGTCTGCTAGCTGGGTGCTGGCAGGCTTGCACCTGGCACGGGCACCGTAACCAGCCCGTGCCCCTTTAAGGAGTCCGGGGCCGGGAGGGAGGCAATAGAGTTTCCCTGGTGTTGGCCAGAGTGGCCACCAGGGAAACCTGGGGAGGGCTAGCCTCCCACTAGTTCGAATTAAGGGGCTACACACCCCTTAATTCGAACTAGCTAGTTCGAACTAGGCTTAATCCTCGTAAAATGAGGTTTTCCTAGTTCGAACTAAGCGCTCCGCTAGTTTGAATTAAGTTCAAACTAGCGGAGCGCTAGTGTAGCGCCTATGAAAGTTAGTTTGAACTAACGTCCGTTAGTTCGAACTAACTCTGTAGTGTAGACATACCCTCTGTCTTTGATTTATCAACTCATCCAAATTCCAGTCAAAATGTTTATATTCACATTTAGCCAAACACTATTCAAACACTTCTTTGGAGCCAAACGGTTTGGAAGAGGTGCCATCCCCTCCTCAGGGTACCTTTAACACAGCTGGCTCAGCACATCCTACTCCTCTTTCCCCTTGAGGAGTTCTGAGAGGGCTATAAAACAGCTTGGGTGGAGGCTCTGAATTCATTAGGACCCACGGAACTGCCTACTCCTCCTCCTTTGCTCCCATCCCACTATCAGACCATATTATTACACACGAGTGAACAGGGAGGCTGCAGGCTAGTGGGATGCTTACTTGACCTATTTCTCCTTCTCACCATCTGTACTTTAAAGCACACTGCAATCTGCAAGTGGTACATTTGACTATAAAATTCACCACTCAAATAATCTGACACCCTTGAATAATTCACTGCAGGAATTTGCAAATAATTTCAAAGGGGGGCGGGGGTATAACAAGATGTGACTCACTGTCACAGCACCTTCTGCTGGTCACTTGGGGAATTAGCTCAAATCCACCTTCCCTCAAGGTACTGCCCTGCCACAGCACTCCCACACTGTGGGTTCCCCTCAGGGGACCTCCAACCCCCTATACCCACCTTGCCTCAGTGACCCTACTGCCAGTCATCATCTAGTCCCTGCCTCAGGGGCAAACTGTAGCCCAAAATGGCCACTCATCATAGTCAAAGGGTTGGCCCTGTTGCTTTCTTCTATCCTGGCTGCCTTCCTGCAGCGTTTGTACCCACAGGCCTTCAGAGCAAGGCCTCAGCCTAGGAGTTTGCCTAGACAGAGCTTCCCAGCCCTGCTCTGTGTCAGGCAGCCTCTACAGCTTCCCTAGCTGCCAGGTCCTTTCTGATCCACAGCTAGAGCAGGAGTATCTCTCTCCTCCCCTCCAGGAGCCCTTATTTATACAGCCCTCAGCTGTGCCCTAATTGGCAGATATGTGCCACAGTTGTGGGCTCCACAATCTCAGTCTTTTCCCAGAGCTGAGTTTAATCCTTGCCAGGCCAACACAGGGCCGACACCCCGTCACAGGTGGATAATTTGGAGAATTTTACAATCTGTTTTAGGACAATTTGGAAATGTAAAAAAAAGACAAACTTTCTCTTGAAGCATAATGATGTCATTGGAAAATTTACCCCCCCACACACCAATATGTTTGGCTTTGTGTGGTTATGAAATTAACTGGCTTTTTTGTAATGCTATGATGGACAGGAAGAGTGCTGACCAGCATTTGGTGACTAAAGGGTTAAACTCAGGTAACTAAGGGTATTGGCAGGGGGCCAGAAGAACCAATGGGATACAGTGCTGAAATTTAAATCCTGCTGCCCTTTCTTTTTGTGTGAGTTTTAAGTTAGCAGCTGGAGGAACAAGATGAAATAATTAACTAGAATTACCATGCCTACAGGAAATATTGTTATGGGAATGGACTGGGTCTTGAGGTATGGATCAGTACGGAGCGTGAGGAGAGGGAAAATGTATATTTAGTTGTCATTAGGCTTTTTTTCTTTATTTTTCTGTTTGGTAAAACTTCTGTGTGTGAAATCCATGTACCTCCCTCCCCCCATTCGCTATGCCCTAAGCTGTGCCCAGAGATATCTTTTTTTTTCCTCTGTGTTTTAATCTGCTCTTATCTTAGTTGCACTGTAATACCTAGCAACCAAGTATGAGGTATATCTTTTTGTTTTAATAAAATCACCTTTTTTAAAGTGATGATTTGATTCTTGTGTCCTGGAAGGTAATAGGAGGTCAGTAGGGGTGCTCGCCTAGATTGAAGGGCCAGCTATCTGAATTGTAATTTGTTTCATGTGGTTTTTTTGTTTCTTTTTTCAAATTCTCTTGTGGGAGAACAGCTTGGGGGATACTCCTTATGAAGAAATTCAAGTGTTTTTTTCCCCCAGTTTTTCAGGAATTAAATTAATTGGTAGTGGCAGCCTACCTCCCAAAGCCAGGAAATCTGTGACAATGGGGAGCTTTTAAGCAGAAGCCCACAGAAGAAGGTATTTTTAAGGTCTCTGGGGAGCCCCATCTTCTGCACCTGAAGAGCCAGAGTGCCAATGTCAGGGAACAGCCCTGATAAATGATATTGTTACTAATATCCTGATACAGCAAGTAATAATATACAGCACATGAGATCATAAATTGTTCTACTAGTCACCATTGGGTGATAATTGCGAATCAGCAAAATATCATTTTTGCTTATTCAGTATTTGGCCAAATACAAGTAGACATCTTGCAGAGCCCCTCCCCTATAGCTTTTATTCCAGAGCTATATGTTATATTTCTCCATACACAAACAAGAATCATGTGATTCCACTATCACTGACTTTTAGTTTAGTTTAACAGGAAGCAACACACAACCCTCTCTCCCCTGCAAGAATAGTCTCAATGAGAGACAGCACAGTATGCCAATGCTCTATCACACTGCATCCACACAAATTATCTGGGAAACACGGTCCTAGACATGTAGAAGTGGAGAAGACAGACAAAGGCTGAACAGGTGATTGCTTCAGGAAATGCAGCTTCAGTTCCTGCACCTGTGACAGACTTTGTTTGACCTTGCACCATATACTTAATAAACTCTCTCTGTTTTGGTTCTTCATCAGTAAAATGGGGGTAAGAATATTGCTTTTTTTCCATCTTTTGCCTGTCTTATCTAAGTAGATTGTGAGATCTCTGGGACATGGCACTTAGCAGTTAGCACCGTGGGCCTACACAGGAAGTAAAAATAATTTAAAAAAAACCAGTGAAATAGTTAGCAAATCACAGAACATTTTACAAGACCTGTTAATCTAAATCAAAACCAGAATTTTTCCAAGCTCCCCCCACCTTATTGAGAAATGAACCATTTTAAGATGACAAGTTGAGTTCCGAGCTTGAATGCATGCATGTCATTCCCTTCCTCTGCCCCCAATGGAAATGTGGAGCATGCTGTTGGCATAGAAATAGCTTTAATCTGTCTCATAAACCTCTGCATGGTTGTATTCCCTTGAGCTGTCCCATGTGCCCGTTAGGCTGTCATTTTACTGCATGTGAAGACAGCATGCAAAGGCAAACCTGCTCACTGCAAACTTCTATGGTTCAGTCCCAAAATAGCCTTGTCTATCTACATCTGTCTGCACAGTCATTGAATATATGTTTTCCTTCTGTTTAACTGGAGGATGTTTGCTGCTATTTGCTATGTTGGCCAACCGTGGGTGGTTAGATGTATTTTTTCTATATTCAGGATCAGACTTTCATTTAATCATTTCCCAATCACTATCCCCCCAATCTTTCAAACCCAGTAAGATCATTTAATGATGAATTGTCAGTGATATATCCTAGACCTTGATTCCAACAATGCCTACCTTTGTTAGACTGTCTTTCAGAAAGCAATTAAAGTGCTGGGGGATTTTTAGCAATACAAAGACTTCTTTTAAAATGTTTCTTAGGGAAAGTATGATTTAAATAATGTATTACTTGCTAAATGAAGCTTCATTCTTGGTGTTACATAACTATGCAACGATGCAGCCATTTTCCCCAGGCTGACCACATTCTGCTATCCTAGACCCGACCTGAAACGCCTGGGAGTTCAGCCTCAGCAAATGTAAACACAGTATTGAGTTTGATAATGATGCTACTCCAAAATATCAAATAGCTCTGTGAGATTAGAAGAAGCTCATGTCATGGGACCAGAACTGATATTGTTAGACTGCTAGGAGGAAACTGAGCTTCAACTTGCCCACTGATCCCTTCTGATAAAAATCTTCAGGCATGGGGGAGGGGAAGGCTGGGGAAAATGTTTGATGCAATTTTTCCAGCACTAGGTCCCCAACTCTACAGACAACTGAGAGAGATGAAGTTGAACGTCTCTCCTTTCTGAATGGGACAGGGAAGATCAATATGTATGTTGCTCTCTGAACTAAAAATATTGGTGAAATTATTGTGGCTATGGAAGGGCCCAAACAAGAAGTTTCAGATCCAAATCTGAATTTGCCCAAAGGTAGTGGGTGGGAAGACAAGGGCATCGTTTCAAATCTTAAGTTCCAGTTTGGACTTCTTCTCTCTGTGTTCTTCTCTGTGTGTGTGTGTGTGTGTGTGTGTGTGTGTGCGTGTGCGTGTGTGTGTGTGTGTGTGTGTGTGTGGCTATGTCTACACTACACAGTTTTGCAGAAAAACAGCCGTTTTTCCACTAAAACTCACGAAGCATCCACACCTCAAGCATGTTTTTGCACAAAAGAGCAGAAGGGTTTTTGCTCAATAGATATTCCTCTTTCTACGAGGAATAACTCCTCTTGCGCAAAAGAGTGTGTATAGATGGGGAACAGGGATTTTTTGCACAAAAAGAGGCAATTGAAAAAAAGCAAAGGTGCCCTAGTGGCCATTCTGTAAATAGACATCAGAGTTTCCTTTTGAGAGAGCATCCATGCAGTCTGCATGTGCTCTTGCTCAAGACGTTTTTGCAGAAGATCTCTTCCCCAAAAAGCTTCTTGCTCAAGAAGCCTGAAGTCTAGACATCGCCTATATGTGTGTACGTGCATTTGTGTAATAAATGTAATAAATAATAAAACACAAGGTAGTGCCACTAACGTAGAAACTCGGTTTTCATTTCTAAAAATAAAACGTGGGAGGATGATCCGTTCCTCTCTATGGTCATAGTAGGCTCCTGAGATTTTTTTCTTCTGAAACCAAACATTCCAGTTCCAGTTTAACTCCATCTCTAGTACAATATACAGCTTCCCTTTACCAGAGCAAAGAATATAAATTAATCCCTGTGCAAGCAAAGCAGTATGCACATTGAAATCAATAGCATACCAAATAGCAATTGTATAAGAAAAGTGCAGCAGCCAGATGATTCCTGAAAAACAATTAAACAAGGTTCATCAGCACCTCGTGCTTTTAATTCCAGTAGCGCTTTCCACTGATGGAGCCCTGAAGGCATCTTTTGTTCATACTGTTCTTTCCTAGAGCTTTCTAAAAAATACACTGTGCTCAAGGGGAATAATCAAGTCCTAAAGCAAATCTAATTCCCCAAGGAATATGAAAAGAAAGAAGTTGATGAGAAAAAGAAAAGAATAATTATCCCACTGCTATTAAAGTTTTATCACATAGCAAGGTGAAAAGAATTATCCCCTTAGATGCCATCTGTAGTGTTTTTCCTCCTTCATTCCCTTTCCCACTATTAATAAAAATGTGAATAATGTAATAGTGGAGTGGGTACTCCCTAAATATGCTCAATTCTTTCCTAATACAAGAGGAAGAATGGAATTGGATAATCATGGGGAAAGGGTGTATGGGAGAGAAAGAGGTAATTAAAAGCCTCAGAAACAAAAAGAAAAGTAACAGCCTAAGAATTATAAAATCTGTATGTGTATGCACGAACAAACTGTAAGTCATTCAGATAAAAAATTCTCTAGTTTAACACAATGTGTTAACATTGACAGGCAAACCTCCATCGGGAAACTCTCAGTCAATCACTACTAAGCAGAGGCGTAGCGATAGTGTTATGTGCCTGGGGGCAAAGGCAAAATTTGCACCCTCCCATCATTTGTTACGATGTATCTATTATTTATTTCTAAGTTATCAAAAACTAAGAACGTAAATAAAAAAAGAACAAATACTACTAATATTCACTGATACTGGGATCAGTTAGTAGATCATAACTACATACAAATATAAATTATAGTTTTTGTGGTTTAAGTTCTGTTAAATATTTTTTTCTCTTTAATTTGTTCATATCCCATTCTCATTAGGTTCATGTCTTTTACATAAAAAATGTCAAATGCGTAAAATATGTAAATGTTATAAAACACAAGAGAAATAACTGTTATACAACCTAAATATAAATTTCATCACTATATTTCAATCAAGAATTTAAAACCACTGTTATAGAAAATTACTAAATCGTTGCTTTAATGAATAAAAGATTTTGAGCGTATCAAATTTATTGTAAGCAATCTGTAATGCTTCCTAACTGCCCGGTTACTTACCTAGTTAACCTAGTTGTTTTTCATACTATTGCACAGTGATAAACTACATCACAGTTATGAATGTAAGAGATTAACTTACCTGTTAAAATAACACCCAAAAAACTTTTAAATAAAACTAACATACAACACGAAAATCACCCTCACTTTCTTGAAGTCACTTGATGCAATAAGTAGCCTAAGGCTGAGGTTACACTGCAAGTGGCTTTCTGTCTGCCATGAGACTTTTTCTTTCAGGCTGCCATGAGATTCTATCTTTAAGTAAAGGAGAGAGGTCTCTCTGAGCTGCTCTTCCAAATTTCACACAAGCCATTCAACTGAAGCCATAGATGTTAAGATTCAAGGCCAGCCTTGCCTTTGGAGACTGCCTCGCCAGGTGTTCACAATCACAACATCCAAACACGTATAAGACTTTTAGTTAAGAAAGCCATGTTAATCCCAAGTCTCTGCTATTACTGGAAGATGTGGGTGACCTATAGAAAACACTAGCGTTTTCTTTGGATAATCCACAAAAAAATGGGATTGATCACCTCAGTAATGCCAACTATCCAGCACCAGCTGAGGTAGAGCAGGCACTGTGTGTACATGTCTGATATATTTTTACCAAAACTGCTACCTGCCCAACTAGTCAAAGGAGAAAGGAAACAGGGAGGTCAAAAGGAATGGTTTACAGTAGCATTTCTCAACCTTTTTTTATAAAGTACCCCTTTTTAAAAACAATTATAAGTACCCCCAATGCACCCACCCCTTCCCCAGAGCCGGGCAGCCCCTACCTCCCCCCCTCCACTCTAACCCAATGCACCCACTCCTACCCCACAGCCAGGCACCCCCAGCCTCCCCATTCTAACCCAATGCACTCGCCACTTCCCCAGAGCCATGCACCCCCAGCCCTCCTAACCCAATGCACCCATCCCTCCCCCAGAGCCAGGTACCCCCAGCCTCTCCCCCCTCGCTCTAACCCAATCCCCCTCTTCCTCCCACAGAGCCAGGCACCAGAGATACGGGTAACCCTACCTTTGAAGTGGCCACTCCTGCTCCCTGGCCCTGTCTCGAAGGCTTGATTGTACAGGGAACATGTGGCTCATCCCAATGTGTGGGGCTGTACACTCCGCTCCCACCCCAGCCCGGCGCCCCCCTAGCGTGGTGCCCGGGGGCAAATGCCCCACCCCCCCACTATGCCTCTGCTACTAAGGATGCCAAGGTCTTCCATTGTATGTGCTGCAATTTTTAGTAAGGTTAGCACTGTTAGGTGACTGACCTTTGTTGGGTACTGGGAAGCTTATTCAGATGGACAGATCCTCCAGCTAAACCCTTCTTATCTCACTCTAGTTGTAATACCTTTTCGAACTCTTTCTAGGATGCGACTATACTGCACCGTTATTTCGAGAAAACTAGTGTTATTTTGAAATAGCAATGCGAGCATCTACACAGCCATTCCATTATTTCAAAATAATGGACAGCTTATTCTGAAATCTGTAAACCTCAATCTATGAGGAATAACAACTATTCTGAAATAACTACAGTAATTCCTCACTTAACACATGCCCGCTTAACACGTTTTCATGATAGCATGATTCTTTTTTGGGGAACATTTTTTGAACAACACAACCCGTCCCCTCAATAACACGATTTCCCCTAGGGCCAGCTGGTGTCTGGCAGCTGCGCGAGGCTTTCCCTGCAAAGCAGCAGAGGTTCTCCGCTCGCCGTGCTGTTCCCCGGCAACCCTCTCTGACCGGATGCCTTGCTCCTTCTCCTCTGCCCCCCACTTGCAGCTGGCGGCTGGGTTTCCCCAGGTTGCCGATCACCGGCAGTTGCGTGGGGCTTCATCTGCCTCCTTACAAAGCAGCGGAGGTTTGCCACTCGCCGCGCAGTTCCCCGGTGACCCCCTCTGGCTGGATGCAAGGTATCCGGCCAGAGGTGGTCGCCAGGGAATGGCATGGCGAGCGGTGAACCTCCAGAGGCAGGGTAACCCCCGCACAGCTCCCGGTGACCAGCCAGCTGGGGAAACCCAGCCACCGGCTACAAGCCCCCTGCCCTGTCCTCCCCTTCTCTTCCCTTCCCCGGAGCCAAACACCTCCCCTCCCTGCTATAACCCAGTCCCTTTTCTCCCCCAACCTTATGTCCCAGTCCCAGCTGCTAACAAATGCAGACTGGAGCTGCAAGCGCACGTGAGCTTGAAACGCAACCCCCACCTTTTCCATTATTTTCAATGATAAAATTGACCTCACATAACACATTTTCACTTAGTACGATCATTTTCTGAAACTTATCTATAGTGTTAAATGAGGAATTACTGTATTTTGAAATAAGGCACATGTAGATGCTCCACTGCTGCTATTTCAAAATAGTCCCTCCCCTAAGTTATTCCTCTCCAGTGCTTTCTGGGGCTCTGAATTGAGAAAACACATCTACATTAGGGAAGCTTGCCTCAGACTAATTTTGAGGCTTCCCTGTAGTGTAGATGTGCTATTTCGAAATAAGCTATTTTGGAATAACTATTCCGGAATAGCTTATTTCAAAATAACCATGCAGTGTAGATGTACCCTTAGTGATTTGACATATTTCTGAACAGGAAGTCCATTCTATATGGACAAAATAATGTAATAGCACTTACATAGACAGAAACTCTGTGACAATCAAATCCATACATCACCCTAAGATAAAAGTAAGTTATTGACATTTTTGTGGCCACTAACACGATGAACATGTGGGAAGTATGGATAAAATTCTCAGGATTTCTCATTGTTATCAGAGTGGTTTTAAAGAAGCAAATTAAGGTTTTGGAGAAATTCACTAAATTGGGGTTTAAAAGCTTCAGAAAGGTAGCCGAGTTAGTCTGTACAGGATAAACTTAAAAAACAACAAATAGTCTGGTAGCATTTTAAAGACTAATAAAACATATAGATGGTATCATGAGCTTTTGTGCGCACAGCCCACTTCTTCAGGTGACTGGAGTGTTGGATGTCCAGAACCAAAAATAAATAGGGAAGGAGGGGGAGAGGGGAGAAGAAAAAAGTGGAAGGGGGGAGGGGAAGAGGCAGTGAGTATATAAATATCAAAGGGAAAGCCGAGCAGGGTTTCTTTCTAAACCACATCTTCAAATTTCAGGTTAATGTGTGGGGTTTTTTTGCAAAACTGCTGTATTTTTAAAAAGCTGTGGTCAAAATTGATTTGTTTCTTTTACCTTTAATCCCTGTTAATGAACTATCTCATCTGTGAAACTTTTATATTTTATATTGTTTGTTTGAAATTGAGGCTTTCTGTACACCCTGTAATTTCCATGTCATCTTCTTGCTTCTCTTGTCTCTAGTATAGACATCATAGACTTTGAAGTGTATTGTTTCAGGACCTGTGGGAAGAGAATGAGGGGTGTATGAAAAGCGAGTAGAGAAAATAAAAGGAGGATGAGACACTATTGAGCACAGCAATGAGTGTAAACATATGGTGACAGTGGCTTCAAGCCAGCAATCTAAGAAAACGAATTGGCTTTTGGGATTTATTATGCTGAGATAACATGCAGTGTCTTTGTAGCAGGTCTGTCTAACAAGAATAAGCAGGGGTTACATTGAGAGTTCAGCACCGATACACATCCTTTCAGACATCCTGGGGTAAGTGTTTTCAACATGATGCTGAGTTAGGAATTCCTGTGTGTAGGGGTAAACTGAGGCAATCCATGTATCTTGCTAAGAACTCTTTCAAATCCTAAATTTGAGGCCTGGGAATACACGGAGCAAGCAGTTACCATGACCCTGGTTGCCCTGGCAACCACATTCCAAAAGAGCCTCACTCCAATAAGACCCTGGTTGGTACCAAAACAAACTTCATGGAAGCTGTTCTAACTGTCTTCTTTAACACTAGATAATAAGCCTGGATCTCAAGGACCATGCCCATGCAAGGCAGTATCACCCCCGCAGTAGACGCATCACAATTTCAGTAGACAAAGTTGCCATCAACATGTCTTTGTTTGTTAGTTATTCCTAACAAACTAAATAAGCTATCTGTATTATTGATAAGATGTTTAATTGGCGGTGGATGGAGATATTGTGTAACTTTTGTAGATTATTGGCTTATGTGCTCATTGCGACTTGCCACCAGAACCTATGAAATTGCTTCCATTCTGCCCACCTGCTGCCTATATAATTCAATGTAATGTTTTGATTAACTAGTGCTCTCCAAGTTAACCCCTGGTTGGTACTCCACCAGTGCTAGTGTACATTAAATCCTCAGCTTGTTTTCATCTGCATCCAGAGTGTCCAGAATTATTCCCTACACTGTGAAACCTGTGAAAAGTACTAAACTGAACAATATTCTTACCTCTCCAGCAAGCAGACTACAAAAAAGAGGGTGGGTTGCAATAGGACTGAGCATTTAGCCCTATTATAATAAAAGACCAGGACATAAGTGACATAGCAGTCTGAGCTGGGTTAGTGTCCACAAGATGAGGATGACTACAGGGCAGTAATCAGCAAGCAGGGGTCAGAGGAATCACTAGAGCTGTGATTGATAGGCAAGAGTCAGGATTAGAGTGAGGACAGAGGTGGAGAATAGAGCTATCTACGGGTATGCCTACACTAGCCACCCTAGTTTGAACTAGGGTGGCTAATGTAGTCATTTGAACTTGCAAATGAAGCTCGGGATTAAAATATCCTGCGCTTTATTTGCATGTTCCTTGACGCCACCATTTTTAAATGCCCGGTAGTTTGGACTCCCTGCCCGCGGCTACACGCAGCACAGGCTAGGTAGTTCAAACTAAAGCCCCTAATTCAGACTACCGTTATTCTTCATTGAGGGTATGTCTACACTACCCCGCTAGTTCGAACTAGCGGGGTAATGTATGCATACCGCACTTGCTAATGAAGCCCGGGATTTGAATTTCCCGGGCTTCATTAGCATAAGCGGGGAGCCGCCATTTTTAAATCCCCGCTGCTTCGAACCCCGTGTAGCGCGGCTACACGGGGCTCGAACTAGGTAGTTCGGACTAGGGTGCCTATTCCGAACTACCGGTACACCTCGTTTCACGAGGAGTAACGGTAGTCCGAATTAGGGGCTTTAGTTCGAACTACCTAGCCCATGCGGTGTGTAGCCGCGGGCAGGGAGTCCGAACTACCGGGCATTTAAAAATGGCGGTTCCCGGGAACATGCAAATAAAGCCCGGGATACTTTAATCCCAGGCTTCATTTGCAAGTTCGAATGACTACATTAGCCACCCTAGTTCGAACTAGGGTGGCTAGTGTAGACATACCCTACCAGACTAGAGTCAGGATCAAAGTCAGGATTGGGTCAGAGACCTGAGACTTGTGAGGCCTGCAGCTGCAGCAAGCCAGAAGTCTATGTGGTTGCACATTGAGGCACACTGCAAGGTTCAATAATGGTTGTGTGTCAATCAGAAGACCTCAGGGACTGTGGCGTTGGATTCTTTAGCAGTACTTCCTATGGTGCTTAATCTTCAATGTGCTCTTTGAATGTGGGTCTGTGTGATGATGTGGGAGCATCAACTTTGACAGGCTTGGCACACCCAGGTTTAAGTAACACAGGGTATGTCTACACTACCCTCCTAGTTCGAACTAGGAGGGTAATGTATGCATACCGCACTTGCTAATGAAGCCCGGGATTTGAATTTCCCGGGCTTCATTAGCATAAGCGGGGAGCCGCCATTTTTAAATCCCCGCTGCTTCGAACCCCGTGTAGCGCGGCTACACGGGGCTCGAACTAGGTAGTTCGGACTAGGGTGCCTATTCCGAACTACCGGTACACCTCGTTTCACGAGGAGTAACGGTAGTTCGGAATAGGACCCTAGTCCGAACTACCTAGTTCGAGCCCCGTGTAGCCGCGCTACACGGGGTTCGAAGCAGCGGGGATTTAAAAATGGCGGCTCCCCGCTTATGCTAATGAAGCCCGGGAAATTCAAATCCCGGGCTTCATTAGCAAGTGCGGTATGCATACATTACCCCGCTAGTTCGAACTAGCGGGGTAGTGTAGACATACCCATAGATACTTACAATTGTTTTGGGGATATGTTTTTCATGCCCAAAGCACGCATGTATTGTGTAGTAACAGCAGAAATACGCACAGTCGACTTGCTGATAATGTCTGTTTCTGGATGAACCTCTGCAGGTCCTGAGCTTACAAAGGTCATTTTGGATAATTTACCAAATATTTAAGTGCTTCTCTGCACTGCCTATATTTTTTGGAGTCTGAAAAACTAGACTGGGATGAGGCTTTTATGGAAAAGGTTCAATATTCCTGCTTCTGGACATCTCAGAAATATCACGAGGCTGTGTAGGGGATAAAATGGAATTAAGGGGAACATTTTCAGAACATTTCAGGTGTTAAAATTTTGATTTTGTTTTTGTTGATAAACGTGGAAAAATAATATCTTGCCTGATTGACCAATCCCTTAATTAGTACAAGGAAAATTTTATACAGTTAACATATTTGAGTGATCTTTTTCCTTTGAACCAATTAAATTAGGACGTATTGGGCTCACGTTAGGCCCATTATTGTGAAGTACTGAGACTCTGTCAATAGAGATTTTATCTTTTCTTGTGGCTGATAGGCTGGGATATCTTGGTACCAAAAATTAAGGTACAAAGTCAACAGTGGTTGAGAGTGCTCAGCAGTTGTGAGTTAGGACTCTTGTTTTCTGAAGCAACTGTAACGAAGAAGAATCCAATGCTTTTTCCTTCCTCTTGCTGGTGAGAGGTGTGCGCAAATGAAAAGATGTATCCAGCTGCTATAGATAGATCTGGAAGACTTAGCCGGTGTTGCCTAGGTCCTTCAGGGCGGGGGGCTGGTGGTGTCAGGGGTGCAGGACTCAGAGCAGGGCATTGGGGATTAGGGGGGCTCAGGCAGGGGGTAGAGCTCAGGAATCAGGACAGGGGACTTGGAGGATGGGGAGTTTAGGGGAGGGGAAAGGAGGATTCAGGGGTGGGTGTGGCCACCTGCTTCTCCCTGGGGGTGGCCCAGAGCGACAGGGAGGAGCATCCAACCCACTGGCTTGTCCCCAGGGCTGGAGGGAACTAGGCAGCCCACCCTTCAGCTTTTTCTGGGGCTGGCCAAGGGCAGGGATGCTGTGCACTGGACCCACTGGCTTGTCCCTGGGGTGGGAGGAGAACTGCACACCCTACCTGGCAGCTTGTCCCCAGGAGGGCTGGTGCAGGGGAGTCCTGGGATAGAGGGGCCATGTAGACTGGCCCTGGAGATGTTCCCAGGTCAGGGCTGGGGAAGGATGATGGGCCGCGCAGGCCAGATGATGCTGGAGAGAGGGGTGGACTGTGGCTCCTCAGGAGGGTAGCAGGACTTTTCCCCCCATCCACCAGAGCTTTCTCTCCCCCCACCACCACATACACACACATCTGGCAGGGGCCTCCCCCCACCATCCACAAGGGGCCTTATCCTCCTCCTGTCTGGTGGGGATTTCTCACTCCCCCCACCCCCACTCTTGCACTGCAGCCAAAGGCCAGGGGGAGAGGTTTGAGGTAGAAGAGACACTAACCCAGTCCCGTGGCTGGCAAGATGGCAAGCCCCAACCCCAGCTAGTCACTCTTGGTGGTGCAGCTGTCCCCAGTGGTCATTCTGTGGTATAGCATCCCTCTGAACAGTCCCCTCCCTTTCCATGTTATGGGAAACAATCCCATTCCAGGCACTTCCCATTTTCCTGGCACAATCAAACCCTGACCTTGCTTTAAGTTGGGGAAGAGGAAGCTGTATACCAAATGTAGTGGTCCTAACTCTTACCATTTAGGAAGTGTTCTTGAGCACATGGACTCATAGAGGTACGGGCAGGCAGACAGAGGGTATGTCTACACTACAGCGTTATTTCGAAATATCTTATTTTGAAATAGTTAATGTGAATAAGTTATTTTGAAATAACGCATCTACACATAAAATGCATTTCAAATAGCGTATTGCTATTTCAAAACAGCGCGTACATACTGATTGGACGCTGAATCGCATTTAAGGCCAGCTGAAACCTGTTCCAGCAGGCCATCAGGTCAGTAGTTGCTTTGTGTGGCTTCTGTCTGAGGCTATGTGAGGCTTGTGCTTAAAGGGACCCCCCTTGACAGCCGGTTCTCAGGTTTTCCTGCTTGCTTGCCTACCTCACTGAGGGACAGCAGAGCATTTTTTTTTTCACTGATTGATTTGGTTGCCCTGACTTGGGACACCACAGCACTTGGCACCATGGAGTCAGAGCTGCCTCTGGGCACTTTGGGGCTCATTTTGGATGTCTTGTTGCAAGCCTGGCAGCAAGTGCTGGAGACTGCCTGGCAGCTTCTACGGCAGTGCAACCACCACGTCTTCTTTCAGACCCCCCTGGGGGCCATGGAGGAGCAATGGCCACACACCAGCATGTCCCGCCACATCTGGCATCTGGACACCAGCAGCAACTGGTGGAACCACATCATTCTGGAGCACTGGGGAGACCAACAGTGGACCCAGAACTTCAGGATGAAGAAGGACACCTTCCTCAAGGTCTGTGAGTGGCTAACCCCTGCTCTGTGGCGACAGGACACGCACATGAGGCCCACCATTTCCCTCCACAAGCGGGTGGCCATCACTCTCTGGAAACTCTCCATGCCAGAAAGCTACCGATCTGTGGGGAACCAGTTCGGCATGGGGAGATCCACCGTTGGAGCAGTGCTCATGCAGGTATGGCAGTCTCCAGCCACTGTTCCTGGGGGAGGGGGAGTGTGGGTGCAAGGAGGGGATGGGCTGCCCTAGGGAAAAGGGGGGAAGGTGGTGCAAGTCCCCTCCACAGGAGGTTTTGGTCTGTCCCAGCCACACTACGGACTGCCCGTGGTGGCCAGGAATGCAGGGAGGTTGCTCCTGGAGAGTGGGGGTGTGGGGCAGTGGTGGGAAAGGAACACTCTTGGCTCCCCTGGCACCCCAGTGACTCTCGGTTTTGTGTCTCTCTCTGCAGGTAGTCAAGGCCATCAATAGAGTGCTGCTCCGCAGAATTGTCCACCTCACAGATTTGGATGTGGTCATCAAGGGGTTTGGCGCCCTGGGCTTCCCCAACTGCAGGGGGCCAATAGACCAGATGCAAATCCCCATCCATGCCTCAGAACAACAGGCCTCCCTCTACCTTAACCGGAGGAGGTACTTCATGGTCATCCTGCAGGCCGTGTCTGACCACCGGGACCACTTCCTGGACATCAGTGTGGGCTGGTCCGGCAAAGCACACGACGCATGGGTGTACCGCAACTCCTCCATGTGCTAAGGCTGCATGCCGGGACCTTCTTTCCCGACTGCCACATCAGGGTCAGGGACGTGGACATGCCTGTGTGCCTGGTGGGGGATGCAGCCTACCCGCTACAACTCTGGCTCATGTAACCCTACACAGGACACCTCAACCCCTCCTGGCAGGCCTTTAATGCCAAGCTCAGCAGGGCCTGCATTGTGGTGGAGTGGGCCTTCAAACAGCTGAAGGCCCGATTTCTATGCTTCCCCACCCGCCTTGACCTTTCCGAGAGGAATATTCTGCACGTGGTGGCGGCATGCTGTGTGCTGCACAATTTGTGTGAGCAGAAGGGAGAGGCTTTTCTGCCAGGCAGAGGCCAATCACTTAGCTTGCCTGTACAAGCAGCCCCACATAGCTGCCAGCCGGGAGGCCCATCGGGGGGCTACTGGTGTCTGGGAGGCCCTGCGGGAGAGCTTCCAGATGGAGGAGGAGTGAAGTCTCCCTGGCATGCCCCACTGGGGCCTTGTGCCTTATTCCACCCTCACGTCCTTCCACTTTCCCCTCCCTAACCCCCCTTCCTGATGTCAAATAAAAACACGTGTTACCAAAAAAAACCCTCTCTTTATTGACCATAACTGGGGGGGGGGGGGAGATGAGGGTGGAAGAGGGGAGGGTAAAACCTGGGAGCAGGGAGCTGGAAGGGGGAGGCAAGGGGAGGAAGGGGAAGGAGAAACTCAGGGTTGGGGGTCTTGCCAGCCCACCTGTCTCCCAGCACTGCGGGTGCGGGGACCTCGGCATCCCCAGGGGGGAGCAGGTATGGAGAGGGGGGCAGGGGGGAAGGAAGAAGTGGGAGGGGGAGCAGGAGTGGGAGGAGGAGTGATAGGTGGAGCGGCAGTAGGGGCTGGAGCGGCAGCAGGCAGCAATCTCTGCACCATGGTCTGCAGGTGGTCACGGATGGCACGGCGCTGGTTACGCAGCTCCCACAAGCTCTCCCACCACAGCTGGAGGTCTTCCTGCACCCAGTGCTCCTGGCTGAGGACATGCCTTTGCAGTAACCCCAGGTGCTGCCGCTGGTATCCCTCCTGGTTCCGGGTGCGTCTGCTAGCCCGGCTGTGGGAGGATGTCCTGGGCAGGGTGGTGCGCCTTGTACTCACAGCTGGTGCAGCTGTGGAGAAACCAGAGAGGTAGTCAGTTATCCCTGGGAGTACAGTGGGTGAAGCCCAGACCCCCTCTGCAAGTTGAGGACAGCAGGTCTCCGCACCATCATGTCCTGCTATCCCCAGGAGTGTGAGCTAGCCTGGGACTGTACCTATGCCCCTGTGCTGTATATAATGTGGGTGGGGGGAAGAAGATGTGCCCTGCCCCTGCGTAAACGGGGCTTGTGGAGGGAGGGCATTGTGCAGTGTCCCTCCCCAGGGTACAGAGCATGTCATGTGCCTTCATACATACATGTGTGTGGGTAATGGGCCAGGGCCTCTGTGTGGCAGCCAGCCAGGGCCACATGGCCCGGCTGGCACAGCACATGCACAGGATGCTGCATGATCCGTGCTCAGCAAGGCCCACACACGCGGTCCCTGGGCTCCCTCTCCCCACCCCCGCCCCGCATAAGGGGACAGTGATGGCACTCACATATCGAGGCCTCCCCGGCCTCAGAAGACAGCGGTGATAGTGCTTCTGGTATGCTTCGGGGGTCCAGGGTGACTGCCACGCTCCCCCCAGGCTCCTGTAAATCCTGGACGTCATCTGCCTCCTCCTCCACCTCCTCCTCCGTGCCCTGGTGGCCCTCTGCCCCAAGGTCACTGACCACCTGGGGGGCACAGACTGTCCGGCCCTGCCAAGATGCGGTCCAGGGCCTCAGAGTAGGGGAAGACATCTGCGTCTGCACCTGGTTGGGAGCTGCCCCCTGTGGCCCTGTCATAGGCCTGCCTCAGCTCTTTTATCTTCATGCGCACCTGCTCCTGGGTGTGCCTGTGGCCTTTGGTGGCCAGGCTGTCAGCCATCCATCCATAGATGGCCACATTCCTGCATCTAGTGCGGAGATCATGGACATTGGAGGATTCCCCCCAAACCTCAATGAGGTCCATGATCTCTGCACTGGACCAGGAAGGCGCCCGCCTTTTCTGGCCCCTGGCAGGGTCCTGGGAGCTGCCAGACTGCTCCTAGGGAGCGGTGGAGGGCTGTCTGGCACTGGCTGGCTCACTCATGCTGGCAACTGGGTCAGGGGCAGTGCCTGTGGCCTCTGGGCTGGCAGACCTGGAGCTGGCACAAGCCCTGTGGCCAAACAGACTCTACCCCTTTAAGAGTCTGGAGCTGTGGGGGGGGGGAGGGAGCAAAAGAGTTTTCCTGGTTTGGCCCAGAGTAGCCACCAGGGACCCTGGGAAGGGCTGGAGGACCCCTATTTCAAAATAAGCAACTACACAGCACTTATTTCGATTTAGCTATTTTGAAATTGGCATTATTCCTCGTAGAATGAGGTTTACCAAAATCGAAATAAGTGCTCTTCTATTTTGAATTTATTTCGAAATAGCGGTTTGCCTATGTAGACACTATTAAAGTTAATTCAAAATAACAGCCGTTATTGATGTGTAGACATACCCAGACAGACGCACATTTCTAAAATATATAGACAGACTATGAAACTTCCAAGGGAATAACTCTCAAAGAGCTGCAAGCATCTGTCTCCTTCCTGCTCCTCTATTTCTATCTGTGACTGTTGAGTGAAAAGGCATGTTTACTGCTCCAGATTGCTCAGTATGATGTCGTCTTTCTGCATGAGTGATAACAGGATATTTCACAGATTACAAAAGTTTTAAAAAGTCAAGCTCTGGATATGAAATGGGGATGTAGTCCTATTAGGATAAGGCAAATGGCCATTTTTGCGCAAAAACCCTGTAGTGTAGACATAGTTTGTGGTGCCACAGGACTACTTGTTGTTTTTAAGTTAGGGTATGTCTCCACTACCCTCCTAGTTCGAACTAGGAGGGTAATGTAGGCATACCGCACTTGCAAATGAAGCCCGGGATTTGAATTTCCCGGGCTTCATTTGCATAAGCGGGGCGCCGTCATTTTTAAAATCCCGCTCGTTCGAACCCCGTGCAGTACGGCTACACGGGGCACGAACTAGGTAGTTCGAACTAGGCTTCCTAGTTCGAACTACCATTACTCCTCATTCCACGAGGAGTAACGGTAGTTCGAACTAGGAAGCCTAGTCCAAACTACCTAGTTCGAGCCCCGTGTAGCCGCGCTGCACGGGGTTCGAACCAGCGGGGTTTTAAAAATGGCGGCGCCCCGCTTATGCAAATGAAGCCCGGGAAATTCAAATCCCGGGCTTCATTTGCAAGTGCGGTATGCCTACATTACCCCGCTAGTTCGAACTGGCAGGGTAGTGTAGACATACCCTTACAGAGTAACAGAGCTACCCCTCTCAAACTTCTAAAGTTCATCAATTAATAATTATTTTATGACTTCAGACACCACAGTCATTTTTAGATGAATGAATCTGTCGGTCGAACTCCGTGATATCTTCTGGCATGTTCTCTTGCTCTTTTTCCTTATGCTTCTAAGAATAAATAAAATAGATTAATAGATTTAAGGCTAGAATGGACTTCTTTGATCATCCAATCTGATCTCTTGTATAACATACGGCAAACAACTCTAGCCAGTTATTTCTGCATAACCCTTTCCATTTTTTTTAAACTTGAAGTGTGGATGTGAAAACAGGACACAGTATTCCATTAAAAGTTTTCACTAATCTATTATATTTTTGAGAGAGTTTGTGTGTCTGTCCATGAGACTGTTTGTCTGTTTGCTCAAGAACTTCTCCTAAACGGTAAGAGCCAGGCTCACCAAATTCGGTAGACAGCTTCCCCTTATCATAACTCAAAGCAAGGTAAGGGTTTGGTTGTGCCAGGAGAATGGGATGTGCCTGGAATGGGATTGCGTCTCATAAAACCATAAAGAAAAGAGACAGAGATTAAGGAAAGGGAGCTAAGAATCAGTAGGTAATATATATACCTACATGATAACAAAAACCCATAATGACATAGAATAAAAGATGTTAGAAAATAATTGTGTTCAGCTAACCCTCTTTGCTTTCCAATAAGCCTCCCAATTTGTACCAATACCCTGTTCTCCATTGAAGCCAAAGGGCTCAGTCACACATTCTGTAACAGACCATCTGAATTGACTACATTGGGATGGGAAACCTAAGGCCCAGCCTGTGACCCCTGGCTTGCCTGGAGGCAGCCCCTGAAACTTGGGTCTCCCTCTCTGCATTGGGGAACCTGTGCCTGTGCTCCAGCCCCCTACAGTTCTCCTGTGGGGCTAGAGCACACAAAAACTACTAGCCTGGCCCGCCCTAGGCTCTGGTGTGTGAAGGAAATGTGGGGAGTGTCTTTCTCCTTCTCGGTTGGAGGCCATGTTGGTGAGGGTTTGATTTGTTTGTTATTTTCTTCTCACTTGTGTGTGGCCCCCGACCCAGAAAAGGTTCCCCACCCCCAACTACATGGTCATGTGAGTAAAGACACCTCTATATTTCAGTCTTTTCAGCTAAAGTTATTTCAGGCTGTTAGCGAACCTGAATGTGATAGACCAATGGGGCTTCAACCTGACCCTCACTTCACTTTGGAGGGAGATGCTTTTGTCCCTTGTTTCAGCCAGGTAATCAGTCCATCAAATTAAAGCAGTTAAACTTTGCTACTCTATTTTCTCTTTCAATCCAAAGCCTTTACTAGCTCAATGATTACCTTTTGAAATACGCAATTTACAAGTCAATGCACTAGGAACTATAGTCACACAGTGGCAAAAAGTCTTGGTGACGAGAAGACCTCAGTGCAATGATTTCATTCTGGGTCATCGGTGTTTGGATTTTTGTGGAAATAGAGAACAAATGACGAATTCATTCTTTAGAAATAAAAAAGTCTGATTCTGAAAGATGCAGAGTCCCTTTAAGGGTATGTCTACACTACCACCCTAGTTCGAACTAGGGTGGTTAATATAGGCAACTGAAGTTGCAAATGAAGCCCGGGATTTAAATATCCCGGGCTTCATTTGCATCTTGCCGGGCGCCGCCATTTTTAAAGCCCCGGTAGTTCGGACTCCGTGCCCGCGGCTACACGCGGCACGAAGTAGGTAGTTTGGATTAGGCTCTCTAATCTGAACTACCATTACTCCTCGTGGAATGAGGTGTACCGGTAGTTCGGATTAGAGAGCCTAATCCGAACTACCTACTCCGTGCCACGTGTAGCCGCGGGCACGGAGTCTGAACTACCGGGGCTTTAAAAATGGCAGCGCCCGGCAAGATGCAAATGAAGCCCGGGATATTTAAATCTTGGGCTTCATTTGCAACTTTGGTTGCCTACATTAACCATCCTAGTTTGAACTAGGGTGGTAGTGTAGACATACCCTTTGAGATTCAGGAGATCAGCACATCACATTAAAGAGAATAGTACCTTGTATGATCAGTGGCTAATGCAGAAACAGGGAGTGTTTGGGTTACAAGGTGGATTTCACAGATGGGGTAGCAATTTCTGCTACCTGCTTCTTAACCTCCCAGAAAGGTATCTGGAAAGGAGATTATTCAGTGTTCAGAGAAGCCTCAGACACGGTGATCATCAAAAGTCAACTGTAATAATAAAAATCCCACAATTCAGCAAATGTTTCTGCCACAGGCAAATGACTGTCATAATCTATACTAATCCAATTTAGTATAGATTTTGACTTTTGACTTTTCATTTTTTAAGATGTATTGCATTTTCTCCCTAGAAAACTGATGCATGATGCACATATCCAGGGCTTTAATACAGTTATTATCTTTATTATTTATTTGAATGACAGCGATCTCTCATCTCTACAGTACACATCTGTTTTACCATAGCTCTATAAAATTAGACTTCATCATAAAATGCCAGCTAAAATCACAAGCCTGCTGAAATAAGGCCATAGCAATGTGCTTTCTCTACAGATAATCAAAACCATTCCAGTTACCCTCTTAGGCTATGTCTACACAGCAGTGTTATTTCGGAATAACGGACATTATTCTGAAATAACATAGTCGGCGTCTACGCTAAAAGCAAAGGGTAGAAGGTGCAATACAACAGTACCTATAAGAAATTTAAGTATGAGGTGGAATGTGGGAGGTCAGAGTAGGGGACTTGGGATGTGGAAGTCAGCAGCAGCCAAGGTTGGGGGTATGAGGAGGGGTTCAGGGCAGGGGGCTCCGGGTATGGGGGGTGCAGGATTCAGGGTTGAGGATGTGGGGGTTCAGGAGTCAGGATAGGGAGCTTGCAGGGTGGAGGGCTCAGAGCCGGAGGCACATAGGGATGCAGGATTCACTGCAGTGTGTGGGAGAGGTGAGTGCTGGGGGGCAAGGGTGCCATTTCGGGGTGCGGGTTGCAGCTGCAAATACTAGGCCGCTGTGTGTTGCTTTTCTTCTCCTTTCTACTTCCTCTGACTCCCATCTGCATTCCTCTCACTTCCAGCTACCCAGGAGCGAGCAGAAGAGGAATGTAGCAGGCTCTGCACTTTCCATCACTCCCTGAGAGTCAGAGAAAGCAGAAAGGAGAAGAAAAGCAACACACAGAGACTAAATATGTATGGCTGCAGACTCCCCCACCCCCCAAGATGGTGGCAGGGGGGAGGGGGCTCAGGGCTGGGGCAGTCCCAGACAGGAGGGGCACGCCCCCAGCCAGCACCATTAATCTGCCTGCTACTGAATGTGGCAGCCTGCAGTAAGCCCCAGGAGCCAGGCAGAGAAGGTGTCACCCCTCCCCTGCAGCTAAGTGCTCCCATCTGGCTGGCTTCTTGCCAGAGCGCCACACTGGAGTGCACCGTTTTATTTCACCTCTGGCTGTAACTGAATTATCTAACCCTGTGGTTCCCATACTTTTTGAGCATACGGACACCCTCCCTATCTATTAGCATTTCATGGACCCCCCTCCCTGGGGAAGAGAAAAAGGAAAAACAAAAGTCAGGAAAGGGAAAGGAAAGAAAAGTGAGGATCGGGCCCACTGCGGTGGGCCCAATCCTTATTTTTAAACTTTCCATAGACCCCCTGCAGTACCATCATGGACCATCAGAGGCCCATGGACCACAGGTTGGGAACCACTGATCTAACCAATCATACCCCAGCAACTTAATTGATTTACATCTAGCAAAATTAATTATGCAGCAGATGGAAACAATTATAAACCAACCAGAGATCATACAAACAATAGGGAAAAGTGGAAACTGTAATGACAGAATAAAGGAATGAGGCTTTCACAACCCCAGCTACTGATAAGTCATTTTTTTTCCACGTTTCAGATCTGTTTCTTTAGCTGGTGATGATGGGTGCCAGTAGGACAGAGTCTACTTCTTAACAGCGTGGTATTACAATATGTTAATGCAATTTAAATGAAGTATGAGTACATGACTCCCTCTTTTCAGCTAATGGCTATTGCTTTTTCAGTCCAGTTCTAGAGAAAGGCTCAAGGCCTTTCAATAAAGCCACAGAAAAAGATTTTATCCTTACATAGGTTTAATGGTGGTTCCAGATTAAAATGTGATTCTTACTAGATCCAAGTTGAATCTAGATTAGGTTTAAGCTAGGGTTTGGATTCCAAGATGCATCAGAGTCAGTGATCAAGTTCTGATATGCTGGCACCGATATATGGAGCTAAAGTATTTTTGTGAGTTTTGCATCCCAAGACGGTGGAAGTTTGTCATGGTTAATTGATCTATTGATATCTCAACTCTCTTCAGCAAAAATATATTGAGAATTGATTTTCTCATGAGATTTCCACTGCATTCAAACCAGAACAAGAAATGACAGGCTTCATCTAGTCCAGAACTAAATGTATATTGGAACTGAAACTTAAAATCCCTCTCCATGCCACCAATTAAAGGATTTCAGATCTTCTTGGGTTTCAAATTTGACACAACTCAAGTCCACAAAATCTTAAATTGAAAAATCCCCCTAAAAAGAACAAAATAAATAAACAAATGTGACATGACTTTTCCTTCAATGAAATCTTCAAGATTAACAATGCTGGAAAGTGCTCATCTTGTAGTATTTCTGTCCCAGCTGAGAACTGGAAAGAAGAGGCATTTCAAAAGCAATCCTGAGCTCATGAGTCATCCAAGCCAAAGATATTTTTTATAAAATTAAATCAGAATCCAAAAGTCACATGGTGGTCAGGGTAAAAAGGGTAAATGAAGCCCCACCCGGAGCGGACTTCAGTAGAACTTCGCCATGCTATACCAGTGGTCATTCTGGCCCAAAGTCATTGCAGGTTTGGTTTTTAGAGATGTTTTTTGTAGGTGTGTGTGCACATTTCTGTCTGAGGAGGGAGAAAACTTATTCATTGCCTTAGAAGGAATAAATTCCTCAGTGTCATGTTTTTAGTGAGCTCCTGAACTCTTAGTCCCTCATGCAACTCAAAATTAAGTTTGGGACATCTCAAAGGTTTCAGTGAAATTGGCTCAGCTGTGTAACATCACAGCCACCCAGAGAAAGATTCCCAAGTGTCAAAGGTTCAGGATTTAAAAATAAATACACGAATGAATGATTAAATAAATAAATAAATACCCTGAATATTATTAATATCCTGTATTTAGTGACCCTTTGTAAGAGCAACAGCACATGAGCAATATCTGCAGCTGAAAATCTTCTCCATTGGCTTTTGAATTCAACCTCTTGTCTCATGGTGAGGCTTCAACTAATGCTCTATTTCTAGCTTCACCTCACTTAATTCCACTCCACTTCAGTACTTGTCACTATAGAAATTGGCTTGGTCTAATCATTGGCCTGGGATAGTAGCAACATCCATCAGTGCTCTTCTAAGTGCTCTTAGGGGATGTGAGCATACAAACTCAAGTGCTGTTAGTCAGCCAATGTCCTCCTTGACAGATAAGTTCTCCCACCTTAGACTGGGAAAGAAAATTGGAGTTTCTGGGCACAAAGAACCATGGGATATGCCCAGGCACACACACACACACACGCACACACACACACATGAGTACAGAATCAATGAGGATGCAGTAACACATGTAGGACACGTGGGAATGTTCTCACTTGGGTTAGGCTAACTTGGGTACCATCCACCCAGATTAACTGTGCACTGATATACCCTTAGAAAATCACCAGTCTCCATGAGAAGAAAGATTTAGCAGACACTTCTGAGAGCAAACCTCTTGCTGCATGAAGAAGGTCACTGTGCCAGGTCATGATTCCTAGGACGTCACCTCAGGTGCTTAGACACCACTGAGCCCCCTTGTCTGCCAGCCTGGACCCCCTATTACCTGGTCTTGCTGAACCAGGCTCTCCAGCTTCCTCTAGCAAAATTCACAGGCAAGACCACAACCAGCTGCAGATACAGACACTGAGAACATGTCTATACTTACCGGTGGATCGATGCTCTAGCAATCAATCTTCTGGCGTTTGATTTAGCAGGCCTAGTATATACCTATAAATCAAACACTGAAGGCAGTTCTGGCCAGTGTCCAACTCCTTGCAGTTGTGAGGAGTAAGGGAAGCCATCGGGAGTGTTTGCTCTTGTTGGCCTCCCCCTATGTGGATGCTGCCAAGCTTGGCTTAAGGTATGCAACTCCAGCCAAGTAGAATACATAGCTGGAGTAATCTTACCTTAAGATGACATTCCAGGTCTAGTATAGTCCTAGCCTGAGATCAGCTCTGGGAAGAATCAGTTTAAGGGATTTACTCCAGCACCCAGATGTTCACCACCACCTGCTCCCCTGCTTAGGGTATAAACCCCAAGTTATATGATGTTTGCCTCTTTCCTCGATGTGAAGGAAGGTATGCAAATACTGACCAGACATCCCGGATTTAAAATATACCCACAAAATGTCCCCTGATTTAAAATTTTCTGTCTTGTTGTTCACATAAAGCATTGAAATGTCCCAGAAATTCCTATATTTTGGCGGGGGTGGGGTGGAGTGGGGTGCAGGAGGCAAGCCCCCAAGCCGGAAAAAAAGCGGCGGACATGTTTATTTAAATCCCGGGGGGGATATTTAAATCCACTGCGGATTTCCCTATTCTGAAGTTGGAAATTAACATGCCTCTTCCGGAGAAGGGGCCAATGTAGACGTAGCCCAGCTGTTTTCAGTATCTCTTTGGATGAGGAGACAGAGGAAAAGCAAGCTGAATACAATCAATGTTTTCTTCCCCTGCCTTGTAGAGAATTTACATCAGATGGGAAATCTTTGTTTGATTTCTCCACCTCTCCATGGAAAAGTACAAAATTCAATATCAAGTGACATTCAATATCATCCTCAATATCAGGATTCCAATATCAGGTGACATGGTCCCATGTCTCTGTAAGGCCCCTGTAGCCATTCTTCGCAGGCCAACCCACATGTGCCCAGAAAGGCTAATCTCTTTTACTGTCCATTGTTTCTTGCTAATGGGCCTTCAGCACTGTCTGGCCTTTTCATTCCTGAACTTGAAGGGCAGTAGGCTTCACCACCCTGGAACACATCGGTAATATACATCTTCAGTCCATATTCCTAACTTCACAAACATATACAAATAGGATAATCATATTCAGTAAATCATAAAATGTCCAATGATATCTCACATGAACCATCTTACATAAAGCATACCTAAGTTATGACATTGATGTCATAAGCATATTTTCATAAAGCCTATGAAATGCTACACCACAACCACAAACATTAGAAACTAACTTTGCTATTTATTTTGCAACCTGGACCCCTTAACTCCTTTCATCTGAAGAAGTGGGTTGTGCCCATGAAAGCTCATGATACCATCTTCATTTTTTGTTAGTCTCTAAGGTGCTGCAGACTATTAGTTGTTTTTTAAGCTATTTCAAAAAAAGCTGTCTTTTCTTTAATACCAGATGGCCTTTTTTCTCCAACCCCTTATTACTCAATAAAATAAAGTATTTTCACATTTTTTACAACGCTACTGGAAATTTTATTTTGTGATAACTTCAACTTTTTCATTTTTTTAGGGAAAAAGCTCTTAAAATAGAGAAGTGAAACACATTACTACATACACATTTCCAAATTCTTTTCTTGACAACTTGTATTGCTAGTGTGTTTTGTGCAATCATATATTTAACTTAAAAGGGCGCTGTCAAGGGTTTCTTCCCATCTTTTCTCTTCTCCACTATTATTTATAACTGTCTAGAAACTTAGCATTTAAATATTCCCTTTGTTAATAAAGTTTTCTCTACAGCAAGCTCACACAGTCTAGTTTGATGTTGCAGTGTCATTCCTAAATAATGGGTACAAAATGTTATCTTAGCTATGGGCTTCTTATATTTTGCTATAGGTCACTGTCTGGCACTCATGATTTGTTACTGGCTCATTACTCATAAGCATTCGCTTGGGTGTGTGCTATTGGAGGGCTGATCGTGAGCACTGGAGCTGCTGGAACAGGTACATGGACTTTGCAAAAATATATGACATTTGTGGGTCAAAACTGGAGTAAGCAATTTAAAAATAATATCAAAATAATATTTAGAGGAACTCTTTTGGGTACAACTTCTCCAGCTGCATTCCCAAATAGATGCACTAACTGTGACAGCCTGCAGGCATTATATATGAAAGTATTATTGTTAGCATTTTGTGTCATTTGATTGATCCAAGCTCCTTTTAACACTGCCTGCAATTTCAGATAGAAAATTAATCTGAAACAAATTATCTCCAGAAAGCCTCTTATATAAAAGATATGAGAAGTTCTCCACAAATGTTTGGAATAGTATCATGAATGATACAAGAGTTGACTTGAAAAGTAATTTTCAAAACTAACACCATCAAGAAGTGCAATAATATATTACATACACACAAACGTTAAGCCCAGATATCTAATAAAAGTTATTTGATTTCTATTACATCTAAACAAAATAGCTCCTATTGACATGTGGAAACTGGCAAAACTACTGTGTAGGAAAGAAAACTTTAATTAAACCATTTCAAGTCTTAGCAATTATCAAAGTCTTTCTTTTTATAGAAAGGGTGACTGTTGAAGGAAAACACGGTTTGGTCAATTTCTTTTCTATTTTATGGACAGACTCAGAAAAAGAAAGGAGGGACTTGGACTAACACATCCGGCAGCTATTTTCTTAAAGCTTGTCAGACAGTTAAACATAACAGCGCTGAGACTTTCTGTCTAATCTAAATTCTGGCTATTCAGCAGTCACTTCAGATTTGTCCTTTCCAGCAGCAAAAACCAACAATGAGTTTTACTGAAAAGACTGCGGGGCAGAGCAAAGTCAGTTTTCTGCTTGGAACGTGTTTCCTTCAAGAGTAAAATTAATTATTTTAATTTTTGTTATTATTTATTCCCTACTCATGCATAATGGATAGGTCTGTATTTGTTTGACTCCACAGGCCTGCAACACTGCAACACTGTCTAGCTTCTTCTCCTGGTCTCTCTCACACCTTTATAGCTCTGCTGCTATTCCCACTTGCAAATCCCAGCCTTGCTGATTACTAAGATATCATGCTGAAGACAGGCTGAACTTTCCAGGAGCCATCACCTCATCCCTGATTTGCATAGGAATGCAACACAGTTCTCTCTCTCATCTCTCTCTCTCTTTTTTTTTTTTTTTTTTTTTTGATACCACAGTCAATTCCATTGTCTCCAGCAATGCAGCTAGAGCTGGCTGGAAAACAAGAATTCCATTTCTTGAAAAATATTGAGTTTTTGACATTTGTTTTGTTCTGCATTGGAGTGAAACCAAGATTTTTCTGAAATTTTTAAAAAAAATATTAGTGAGGGAGACCCATCTATCCCTGGATGCTGGAGAATGCAGCATAAGAACCTCAAGTAGGTCCATGAACCAGGCAGAGTAGGGATTTGAATCTGGATCTCTCACAGGCCGAGCCCTAAGCATTAGGCTTATTCCACAGCCAGTCACTCACTCGCTTTCTGTCTCATTTTGACCAGAAACCTCATGCTGGACCTGAGAAACCTTCCAGTTGAAACTGATACATTCTGCATAAAGTTTCTGTTTCAACTACAGTAAAACCTGTGTTATCCGGCATGCTCAGGGATTAGGGCGTTCCAGTTAGCTAAAAATTCTGGTTATCTGAGGGTCCCATCAACCTAAGAAAAACCAATGGACAATAATAGTAAAACTCAAGTTTTAATATTGGTAGTTTTGTAGTGTGAGGCAGTTGGTCTCACATTTCTATTTTGAGTTAAAGATTATTAGTATTTTTTAAATAAAAAATTGTTAAGCCAATCATGGTAAACCTAGCCAGGCCTGTGAGCCTGAAGATGTGGCAGTATTGTGACTGGGAGCAATGCCAGTTAACAAAGTTTTCTGGTTAACAGAGTGCCAGATAACAAAGGTTTCACTATGCATTTTTTCATTGAAAATTTTCATGACCAACTCTAGTCATACCAGAGGGAAGACAGGAAACTCCTTTTTTTCCTTTGCCAGGGCAATGCACAGCAGGAAGCAGATGACCCATCTCTAGCATAGATGCTTCTTGCCTCTGTTTTCCAATAGAATAAAGTCACATGGCAAGAACAATGCTGTAAAGCAGGGCAGGACCGAGCCCTTTTGGCGCCCTGGGCCCGGGCATGTGGCACCACCCTTGGGCGCACAGTGCATGTGCAGGCTAGCCACGGCCATTGGCACACAGCCCCTAGGGTGTACGGCACATACACTGCCCAACCCGGCCTGGCCAGTGCTGCTGGCGCATGTGCCGGGCTGTGCAGGCCCTGGTGGCCATGGAGGGAAGGGCACTGCTGGCTGGTGCCGCGGGGCCAGTGCTGCGGGAGCCAGGCACACGGCACCTGATGGCAG
The DNA here is from genome assembly GCF_052426305.1 of Pelodiscus sinensis. Classification (NCBI taxonomy): domain Eukaryota; kingdom Metazoa; phylum Chordata; order Testudines; family Trionychidae; genus Pelodiscus; species Pelodiscus sinensis. The sequence goes on along the minus strand of NC_143067.1, from coordinate 22,608,022 downwards.
CTGTAAGGGACACCATGCGCTGCTTACAGGTGCCATCAGGCGCCCCCCATCGGTTGGCACCCTGGGCAGCTGCCCAGCTCGCCCATGCCTCAGTCCAGCCCTGCTGTAAAGTAATCTGGCATGCGGCCTAACAAAGCAGATAGCATTACAGATTATAGGCTAATGCTTGGGGGTAAACACTAAAAAGAAAGAAGTTCATAGAAGAACTCAAAAAAAGGAGAAAATGGACTTCCCACAGTTTCTGTAATTCATATATCTCAGTTAGCAGAACTGACGGAATCATTCCAGAAAACAAATAGAAACTACAGTCAGAATATTGGCTTGCACTGACACATCACCTTCAATACTTAGAAAAGTTACACCGTTTGGGCCCAATCCTGACAAAGTGAGTTGAGCCAGAATAAAAGAGGCATTGCTTACATGACATGCACTTCAACATAGCCCAGATGCACCTTCTTAACAAGGTATTGGCCACATGGGTCCAAGCTACATGGGGAGACTCATCCACATTTTCCTTGGCCATGTCTACACTAGGCGATTATTTCAAATGTATTAAATTCGACTTCTGGGCACCTGATTTTGCAAATTCTAAGTTCCATGTCCTCACTACATTGGAGAATTGACTGTAGTCCAAAGTAGCACATCCATATTAACAAAGCCTGCTTCACACTCAGAGCCCCAGGAAACACTCTAGGGAGCTGCAGAAGGCCTCCCGGAGGCTATTTAGGTTGAATTAGCAGCACCAGAGGATCTGCGCTAATGTTATTTCAGACTTAGGTGTTCAGGAATTTTATTTATTTATTTTATTTTAAATATTTTTATCTTGCCTCTCTTTTTAACATATTCACTACTCCTTGTGAAAAGCAGGGCTCTAGAGTTTGAATTCCTCAGCCCTTTATTCTGCAATAATGGGCTTAGTAGTGAGGACACATCGCTTAGAAAATCGATCTTGAGGGTTTAATTTCAGACTAAGGTCCTAGTGTAGACCAGACCTTGGGGAGAGCCATCATGAATATTATACTTGCAGTGACTAAGTCAGCTTTGTAGGTTCTCCATTACTCTGCTCCTAAATTCATCAGAACAACGTTATTCCACTGCATTATGGCTTTGCTTACTTGCATAAATAGCCTTGGGACGTGGCCCTATATATACAATACACGGGAATGATTTTGGCTGCTTGTGAAGTGCACAGCCTCTTTTAAACTTCACATAATAGCATAGCAGCTGCTTAGAAGAGGAAACAAAGGGGACTAATATAACCACACACCTAATGAAACCGGAAGGGGGATTTTAGGGTTCAATTTATTGGATTGGAATTAGGGGAGGACTTCTTCCATTGTGCAAAGTGCATCAGGATCTGTAACAACTCAAAGTGGGTCAGACTCTGGTTTCTGCATCTCTCATGAAAATCATGAAATACAAAATCTAGCTGCTGTGACCTCTGAAGCGATAATAATCATCCACTGTGTACTCATTCGTAGCAGATCCATTTCTGTGAGCAGTTAAATTCAACTGGGCCCCAGCTGGTGTTGGCTGAGTCTGGAAAATGCAGGAGGAAGGAGTTTAATGAATCAAAAACTCTCTTTAAATGAGGCTTCACTGGCTTCCACCTTTTTGTGCTTTCTTTTAATTTGTGGATGTTATAAGAAGAGAAAACCTAAAAATTGTCCCAGCCCCAAGTGGGCAAAAGTCCACATAATAAAGACCCTTATCACAGTCTAATCGAGATCCCAGAAGAGAGGCCCAGCAATGAAATGCTGTGGAAACTGAACAGCCCTCACCTCACACCCACCAGTATGATCCATCCACGTCAGCTTTAATACTCCATGGCACAACCTCCAGCCCTAGTTTCTAGTGGAGCCCAGCAGCACCCTTAGACTCTACAGCTACAGATGGATTCTGAGAGGGATTCTGAGCAACTCAACCTATTCCTGTGTTGGGGGTGGGGTGTGAGTGGAATCCATAAATACTGACCACTGGGGCCTAGTCAGGGGCCACTCCTTCCTCCAGCATCCTCTGGACCCAGCACTATTCAATGTGCAGAACAGACCCCTTTCCTCAGAGAGCACTGTGATCTATGAGATGTCCCCTGTCCCAGTCACTATGTGGTCTTGTGAAAAAAACAGCAGGGTACATAGGTTTGAGGGTACACTGTTCTCTGGGCAGACAGAACACATTGGGCTCTAGATCTGTCAATGTTAATTTGGGACCTTTCATCACTAACTCATTTTAAAATAAAATACAGGACTACGTAGCACTTTAAAGACTAACAAGATGGTTTATTAGATGATGAGCTTTCGTGGGCCAGACCCACTTCCTCAGATCAAAAGTTTGATCTGAGGAAGTGGGTCTGGCCCACCAAAGCTCATCATCTAATAAACCATCTTGTTAGTCTTTAAAGTGCTACATAGTCCTGTATTTTATTTCAGCTACACCAGACTAACACGGCTACATTTCTATCACTATTCTCATTTTAAAATAATTTTCTTGTTGTTTGTGTGGTTAGTTCAGGAGAAATGCACCTGCTGGAATGTGTATTTTTCAGCGGTAGATTTTCTTTCCATGCTGGCCGAACATCACAGCAGGAAACGGCAGAAACTTGACTAGATGAACCTCTGGTCTGACCAAATATGGACATTCTTATATTCTTAAATGACAAGGCTGCTGAGGTGGGAGATTGTCACAGCTTGAGTTTAGCTGTGCTAGTGATTCTTTTGTTGGACACTAAAAATGATCAGGTGCCTAGATTATAGGACACGGAGATCATTTACTCACCCACTGACTTTGATACACATGCTCATTTGGACATTTGCCACCGGGAATTGCGCACCAGTGAGCCCACGAGCAGCAGGTCAGAATACAACCAAGTTAAAAACAAACCATCCCTGCTTACTTCCCCAAAATCTGGACAGATTAAGAAGAATTAGAATATGTCTACACAGCAAAGTTATTTCAAAATAACAGCCGTTATTTCGAAATAACTTTCCTAGTGTCTACATAAGACAACTGCTATTTCAAAATTAAATCAAAATAGAGGAGGGCTTATTTTGAAATTGGTAAACCTCATTCCACGAGGAATGACACCAATTTCAAAATTGTTATTTCAAAATAAGCGCGGTGTAGACGCTTATTTCGAAACTTTGCACTTTTGGAGGGAAGTAAAGGATAACTCTATGTATACTAATCTTCAGAGGGACAATAGGGTTGAGGTCTGTTATTTCCAATCTCTATATATTATTTATTTATTTTAAAACATTTTGCCATTAACAAGCATGTTATCTCTGGAGACACAAATCCACAGATTGAAAACTTCAAAATTAATAATTTCTGATGATATCTTCTCAACTGAGCATTGAGTAGTTAGAAAGATTAACCTAAATAATCAATACGGAAGCCTCTGGAACCCCATAAGATTGGGTCCCTAATCCATGAACTATTGAAACACATTTACAAAACTTTTCTTGAATATTACATGAATAAGAATTTTTAATCCTTATTCCTTGATGAGATATCTTTGGGTTATGATGTATCTTAATTAAAACTATCTTTGCATAGGCTTTTTTTTCTCAAAAAGCATTTTATCAGAAAAAATCTGATTTAAATTAAAAAATGCAATTTAAATTAAAAAAATCATTGATTTTTATCCACCCTGGTTCCACAGATGAAAAGGTTATATGCTATTGGATACAAAAAATAATTCTTTTACTCCTGCAGGAATTCTACACCACTATGGAATGCAGAATTTTGCAAAATTCCCTGTTTGCCCTTATGGAATTTCTGGCCACATTTAGAGGCTGCTGGACATTTAGAGCCCAGTTCAGAGTGAGTGACATGCCCAGCCTCATGGGGGTAAAGGTGGCATGCTCTTTGATCCTTATTCTTTTAGGGTATGTCTAGACTGCATCCTTCTGCCAGCAGAGGGATGCAGATGCGGCAGGTTGACATTGCAAATGAAGCAGGGAGTTAAATGCTTAATTTGCATAAATTTTGATGACTTAGTACTTTGTCGGCAAAGAGCAGCAGTCTAGAGGGGAATCTGTCGAGAAAGAAAGCCTTTTTTGACAGATCTTGTAAACCTCCTTGCAGGAGGCATAAGGGATCTGTCGAAAAAGGCTTTCTTTCTCAACAGATCCCCCGCTAGACTGCTGTTCTTTGCCGACAAAATGCTGAGTCTGCAAAAATGGCGGCCATTTTTATGCAAATTAAGCACGGTATATTTAAATCCCTGCTTCATTTGCAATGTCGACCTGCCTAATCTGCATCCCTCTGCCGACAGAGGAATGTAGTCTAGACATACCCTTAGGGTATGTCTACTCTTGCACCCTAGTTCGAACTAGGGATGCAAATGTAGGTATTCAAAATAGTCAATTTTTTGAGGAGTAAAGTTAGTTTGAACCAAGGGGTTTGGTTCGAACTAACGCATCCCGGCGCTCACTTTCACTTTCGAAACAGCTGTTGATTGGAGTAACGCGCCGGCGAGATAATGCTAATGAAGCGTGGGATATTTAAATCCCCGCTTCACTGACTATTTCAAATGCCTACATTTCCCTCCCCAGTTTGAACTAGGGTGCAAGTATAGACATACCCTTAGGACATGTCTACACTAGGGAGTTATTTCAAAATAATTCCCCTTATTTTAAAATAAGAATGCAAGCTTCCACAGTAGCAAGCCTGTTATTTCAAAATAATGGACTTGTTATTTCAAAGTAGTAACTCCTGCTTGTGAAAAGAAATAAGCTTATTTCAAAATAATTATTTTTTGAGTTATTATTTGGAAATAACTTATTTTGAAATTACTTGGTAGTGTAGACATAGCCTATGGGAGAAGGCAGCTCTGGCAAACAGTGAAGAAGGGTAGGCCTGTACCACGCCGTGTCACTGGGTGGGATATTAAAGAAGATGGGGAAGTAAGGGTTCTGTGGATGCTGGGGTCTGGTTTGGGAGCTGCCGCTCGGCTGTACTTTGTGGGCATGGGGTGCTGGCATGTGGAGGCAGGGGCCTGGTGTCTGGGGGCTGCCTCACAGGCGGGGGATGCTGATGTCTATGGGTTGCCCCATGGCTGGATTCTGTAGGAGGGCTGTGCTGGTGCCTAGGGGCTGCCCCATGGGCAGGCTCTGTAGAAAGGGAGTAGCAGGTATTTGGACTGGGAGTGTCCTGCAGCTGAGTTTGGAGGCAAGAAAGTGCAGGTGTCTGGGCTCTGGGGGTTCCACACAGGGCACTCCAATGCCTCCAGTTGGAACTGGATTGATATAGGGGGTTCTGTTTTGCTTTTGTCTATATTGCTGACATACTTGTTGACAGGTATTGTGAAATAAATTACCATAATAATCAAAATTAGAGTGATTATATTGCCTTATTTGGACAAATAAAATATACAGAATTTTGCAGAATTTTAAAATATTGTGTACAGATTTTTTTTTTTAATTTCAGATGAGCCTCTCCTCTCCACCCAGCAGCCATTGGATTTCAATGAGATTTAGGTTCCTGACTGCCTTAGGATTTTCTGAAATCCCAGACTAAACTTCAATGCCCCATGAGGTACAATAGCTTTCATATGTATTTTTGGATAGCTAAAATGAGACTCGATGTGATTGTCCTTACTTAAAATTACTGAGTCCACCAGTGGAAGAACCAGGATGAGGACTTCCGAATCATGACTCCCAGCTCTCCTGCTTTAACCACTAGATATTCTGCCCTTGTGAACATGACCCAATTCAATATAACTGTTAGAACAAAACTCACTGCTGCCCTCTAGATTCTACCTAGAATGTCACTGTAGAGCAGTGGTCCCCAACCTTTTGGGGCTGCCGTGAGACTCACGTGCCAGGCAGCCGGGGGTGGGGCTGCGCACACACCCAGGAGTGGGGCCGCGCATGCACCTGGGGACAGGGCCACCCATACGCCACATGCCCAGTACTGGTGCCACCCATGCGCCGCACTGCCGGGGCCGGCACTGCTCCTGTGCTGCACGCCCAGGGGTGGGGCTGCCCATACATCACACGCCCGGGGCCAGCGCCGCTCCTGTGCCGTGTGCCTGGGACAGGGACACCCATATGCTATGCACCCTGGGCTGGAAAAGCCCATGCACTGCATGCCCAGGGCCGGCGCTGCTCCTGTGCCGCGCGCCCAGGGGCGGAGACGCCCATACGCCACATGCCCAGGAGCTGGCAGCACCTTGGGCTGGTGCCGCATGCCCAGGGGCTGGCATAGCCCATATGCCATGTGTCTGGGGCCGGCACCGCCCCTGTGCACCCGGGGGTGGGGCCGCCCATACGCTGCGCACCCAGGGGACGGCACCACCCATGCGCCCAGGGGCGGGGCCAGCCCCGATCACTCGGCGGGCACACAGAAATGGCCCAAGGGCACCACGTTGGGAACCACTGCTGTAGAGGATGCAGCCATGAAAAGGAGTAGCAGGGAAAACAGTTAGGGTATGTCAACACAGCAGCATTATTTTGGAATAACTGATGTTATTCTGAAATAACAAAGAATGTGCCTACACTGCAAGCCATTATTTAGAAATAATGTCGAGCTGGAGGACTTCTTACTCTGACTCCTGTAACCCTCATTTCACAAGGAGTAAGGGAAGTCAAAGGAAGAGTGTACTTCCTTCAGCTTCCTGTTGTGTAAACAGCACCAAAAGCTGAATTAAGCAATTTCTATCTAAACTATGCAACTGATGTAGCTGAAGTTGCATAGCTTAATTGGACTTTAGACCTGCTCTGTAGACCTACCCTTACAGTACGAAAGAACTAGGTGACCTTTCTCCAACCTAAAATCAGGACTTCCATGTTCCTCACCACAGCAGTTTGTGGCCATTTGCAATATGGTCTGGCATTTGATGGAGAAATATATTTTTTCAATCAACAACAGCAAGTATTAATGGATGATTTGTTTTATTTCTGATGTTCCACATATTACGGATAAGAAAAAAAGATGTTATGTCTTAAAAAGACACGCGGTTCAAATCCAGTTTATCAGTTTTCATTAACCTCTGATGGTTAATCGACAAAGAAGATGTTCACATCTGGTAATGAAAAGCTCCTCTGTCAACATTGCTTTACTATAGTCATTTATGAATAGTTGGATTGGACATATTCCACTGCATCCCACGGAGAAAAAAACCCATGACACAAATTAGCAGTGAAATTTAACATAGATGTTTTGGGCCAAATTCTGCTCATTTACACCACTGTAAATGCAGAGTAATGGTTGATTTTAGAGCGATTAATTTGGATTTTCAGTGGTGTATCTAATGACAAGATTTGGCTCTTCATTGCCATTTTCTTTTCATTCTTAATGTTTCTCTGACTCTAGATGATCCCCTAATATACTCTGTGTCCTACCCCATAATAATTCCAAAAGCTAAGTGACTTTGATTTGTAGCTAGAGCTGGTCAGAATATTTTTAATTAAATGTTAATTTTCATCTGGAAGATTTTTTTTAGTCAGACACTGCAGACTGGTGGGTAAGGTACAGATACAGGGCTGGGGAAGACTCTGATTTAAGTCACTCTTCTACTTGATTTAGAGTGAGCTGAGGTGAACCAAAGATTTAAACTTGAGTTTCCCATATTAGAGGCTAGTGCCTTAAGCACCAGGTGAGATCTGAACCCTTCCAGAGAAGCTGAGGCTTTGATCCACCAATGGAGAGTTTGACAAAATTCCGTTTGCTCAAAAATGTATGAGAAAGTTTTTTCTTCACTCAACAAAACCTCAAAAGCTGCCACAAAACAGAACTGACCTTTGGCCAGTTATTTCTGAAGATAAGGACCAAAGAAATCTAATGGAGTCCTCTAATACATTATATTTATAGTTCCACTTAGTGTCTGATCTAAAGTAACGTTAAAAAAAAACACTTTCAGTGAAAGTGGGCCTGTTTTAGCACAAAGATTTTGTTGAAAATGGGGCCAATTTTGAATTCACAAGAGGCATAAATGCTCTGAATTTAAGCACTTTGAATGTTATTACAAATATTTCAGCTGCCTCCAAGATTCATGTGATCTACTGCAGTGTATCCGTGTATATTTTAAGGAGACAGACACAGTACAGAGTCTTATGCAGATGGTGGTTCAATTCTTAAATGTTATTACACTGAAAACAGCCACTGATATATCTGGAGCAGGCATCCTGCTGGCATGATCTATGTTCAGGAAAACTTTTAAAATAAATCTTTTCCAGAATGTGTCATAATAGCAATGGTTATCTTAATACAATGCAGCAATGTGGATGTCCTCATTTGTTTAAGTGTCTCTGCTCTCGGTAGGGATACAATTTATTTGATAACACATAAATATTCATGAGAGAAATTACAATGAATATTTCAAAGTGAGAGACTAGCTTATCTGCTTATTAGTCTGAGAAATGGAATAACATTTTTGTCCTCTAAATGTGTTTGATGCATTTAAGTGCATGCAAAAGCCAATGCAAGGAGTTAAATTCTGTTTTTGGATACAAAATCAATGGAAGTTGTGTGTTCATATCTGACAGCAATGATAGTTCCATTGAGCCCAATGAGTATATAAATTGTGTTATCTTTTCATGACTGCTGCAAGTTACTCAGAAGTTGAGTCAAATCCTGATCTCATTATAGTCAGTGGGACATTCAGCTGTAATGTCCGTGGATGGATGTCAGTTTTTCTAGTAGAGGGAAAATTAACAGAAGACCAGGGTTGTTCACAGCTCTTCTGTAAAACTTGCACTAAGTTAGAGCTCATGACCTCTGTGTAAAACTCATCTGAAGAATGGAACCTGTTATAGTGCAACACATCCACACACACTGTTTAACAGTACTGCATATGACAGAATCCTACTGTGAGATTGGAATACAGGATCATCTAGCTGAGAACCAAGTTGCTACCAACAGAGAGACACTTACTGAGCACTGACATGCTCAAAATTAAAATAACATTTCATCTCTTCTTCATTTGGTAAAAAATAGCCCATCATGGAATAAAACTACACAGCTTAAAAATAACCCTATGTGATGATGCAGTAGTAAAATGTCTTCAGGTCCTGTTAAGCATTATTATAGATTTGATAGGTGAAAGCAAAAACATCATTCTTTTTCTATGTAGCTCCACTGCACACTAACGGCATACTGAACACTGTAGAGTGTTTTAGGATATTCAATAATAAAGGGCCATAACCAAGCAATTTTAATTAAGCCTGATGTGCAGTGACCTTGCAAACAGATTGGGACGTCTGTTTACTGACTGTATTGCAACTAAATACAGTAATTGATTTTCGTTAGTCAAACTGAAAATGGCATTGAACAATCCAGTGGAATTTCACATAGTCCCATGCTGTCTAGTAGTAGAAAGCAGGAGCAATAAATCTGTTCAGATTGAGACACAAGTCTCCCAAATACTTGCCTTTAACTTAAAGAGTGACCACTTTGTTATCTTGACACTTACACAAGATACCACAGTGGTAATGCAAATAACTTTTCTAGTGCCCTCCAGCAGAGGAGCTCAAATTATTTCACTGATATTAAACTTCTCAGTGCCCCCATGAGCCAGGAATGTTTCAGCATTGCAGATGAGAAAACTGTGGCATAGAGTGAGATGAAGTCACTTGCCTGGGATTGAGCAGGCAGACTGTCACACACCTGGAATAAGCAAGAGCTCATGATTTTCCAATCTGTGTTTTTATACATAAGACCAAAACTGATCTTCTAGGGATGACTTCTCCCCTCCTACCAGGATAAATGAGAAATATAAATCCTAGGCAAGTAAGATCAGGGTTAACCTTTCATCTCTCAACGCCAGTTTTGTAAAAGTATTTAGGTGCCTAACTTCTGTTGAAATCAATGGGAGTAAGATACCTAAATATCTTTTAAAATCTGGTCCTCAATTTCTTTGACTAAATGCATGAAGATATGTGTGTATGTTTCACACAATATATTTTCATCTTTTCAGTATCTCCTGGGAAAATAAAGCAGACAGAGAATGCTACCTATGGGCATTATTTACTCAGCAGTGTGACTTTGTTTTCATTCCTTTTATAAGCTGTGCCGCAATGTTCTAGCAAAAAGAACAGGAGGTACAAAGCAGTGAACCTTCCTCACTTCATTTGAGTTTTCACCAAACACTACAACGAACACAAACTCAGGAGGCCTGGGGTTCTTCTCACCAATACCGATTTTACATTAGTGTTACTCCATTGATGTCAGTGGTGTTACTTCTAACACATATGAGAAGTAATAAGTTCCATTGTGTATAGAAAAGCTATTACTTCAGCATGTGGTTCTGGGGAATTCCTCATAAGCATCTCAAGTTTTACTCCCAAGTGTCATTCATATTACTAGAACCCCTTGATACTACTTTAGCTTCATAATGTATACTTGGGAGCTTGCAGTTAGGACTGAAATTCATTTAGCGTTTTCCAGGGATTTAATGACAAAAATTGTTCTAAATTAGATTTAAGGTGAACTGGCACAACTCTGTGGGACAAGATACTATACTGTGTTCAGAAAATGATTGATATGCATTGGTATATGGAAAAGTGGTTGTGGTTCAAGACTGAAATGCACTAGCAAGAGTAGCACACAAATGTACCTGGTTTTGGTGGCACCTGTGATTAGTCCTGTATGTGAAGCCACAATTGTTGAAAAGAAATATGGCTTGTGTTTAGTCTTCCACTAACACAAGTCTTTGTTGTGGGAGGTTTAAAAATAAATACAAGGAAGCTTGCCTTCTGACTTGCAATGAGATGTTCATCTGGCTGGTGTTTCTCCCCAAAATAGGTTAGATCAGAAAAAATAAATGCTCACTTGTTTATCCAAGCATGCCATGGACAAAAGTTCATACCCCAAATGACATGTGGTTTCCAGGGTTATTGCATTCCAGTGGCTTTAGCATTCTGCCAGTGCATTAAGAAGAAGAAAGTGTTTACAGAGTCCAAAGTGGATCTCAAAAAATAGCAATTGATAAATAAGTCATTCCCCCAAAATGAAACCATGAAAATTAGGAATGTCACATTGATGAGAAATCACTTTTGCAAAACTGAAGATATCGTACTTCAAAGGAACACGCTGGAATCAAAAGGGTGATGTAGTCAAGTCAAAATAATCATGTTAAATGCTCCTTTAATCTCTGCCACCAGCTGTTAGGCTAACCATTGAATATATTAAAAATAATCAACAGGTTGATGAAGCTAAGACATGGGAAATAAAAAACAAACTTCTCTTGAAGTGCACCCTTAACAGCTAACTAAAAGTTTAAACTCAATTGCCTTCTGTAGTACAATTTGAAATTAGAATATGTTATATGAGCTGAAGTAAAAGTTAGGGGTCTATGGCAGGACTGGGTGGCTGAAGTTCTGTTGCCTCAGTGAGCAGGAAGTCATAGAATCACAGAATCCTAGAACTGGAAGGGACCTTGAGAGGTCAAGTCCAGTCCCCTGCCCTCACTGTCAGGAACATCCTGGATAGATGTATATCCAACCTGGTCTTAAATCTCTCTAGTGATAGAGATTGCACAACTTCCCTAGGCAATTTATTCCAGTGTTGGGGTGCAAGGCCTAGGATAGGGTTGTGACCTGAAGCAGGAATTCAGAAAGAATGCAGGGGTTTGGGATGCAGGGTCTGAGAAGATGGCGCAGGAGGGGGTCAGAGGGTGCCAGACGCCGGTTCTGGCATAGAGGCGCTTTCCTAGACAGCTCCAAGCCAGCAGCCCAACAGGTTCCTCAGTCAGGATGCCTGCCTTCTATGCCCCTGCACTAGCTGCAGGGGACATGTGTGGCTCTGAACTCTGCAAGCCCAGAATGGGAGGGTATTTCACACACTGCCTGTCCCGCAAACAGACAACTCTCAATGGCTAGAAACCAGCCAATGAGAACTGTGTGATTATGCTGGGGGCAGAGGCCGCGTGCAAAGCTTCTCCCCGCCCCTCCCCTGGACACACAGCATTTTTTCTGCAGTCTCGTGCAATTTTCCTTTGTGATTAGCAGTGCTCTGTCAACTACTTGACGACAACACAAGCCCTGAAAGAGCTCTTAGCAGAGGAAACAGCTCCCCAGTTAATCCAAAATCCATTCTTGAGTGTATACAGTTGCTATGTCTATGAAAATGTCTCAGTTGCTGAGTAAAGACATCTTCATAACTGGGACAATGGGGCAGCACATGGAATTGTGCACTGCGATCCCATTTTGCCTTTTAGAGTGCATTTTCATCCTCACTAGTAGCAGGAGCTGTATTTTGTGCTCCCAAAAGACAATTACATTATTGGCGTGATGGTGCTCATATGGTATCCATAGTACTTCAGTTCCCAATAGTGGCAATACAGAAAGGGGAAACACATATATGTATGTACAAGCTTAACAAAAAGGGATGTTGAAAGTGAATAAATTCTCCAATTCTCACGATTCATTTGTCTTCTTAGATTGTAAACTCTTTGGGAAGGGGTTCACCCCTCTGTTTGTACTCAGCTCAGTCAGGATTCCAATTCTAGTCAGAGTTTCTGGGGTTACCCTGATATTAATATCTAAATAATAAAATGGTGAGAAGGTCAGATCTTGCATTATTCCCTGAGACACAAAAAACAAATAAATACAAATAGCAAAAGTTTTTGACTTTCCGAAGAACCCAAGTGCACAGCCCTAGACTGTTAAAATCATCCAGTTAAAATCATCCTCATTAAGTAGCATACAATATTCAGGAGCAGTGGCTCAGTAGACCAGTATGTCCTAAAGATTTATAAATTATCAAGTGAATTACTGCTCAAATCACTTTTCAGGGACACATGGACAATCTGGATTCTTTGTCTTCTGTGGTTGTTTGGTTATTTCATGCCTTTTCAAGAAGTGCTTACATTATCCTGTGAGAAACGCATAGCATTAGTATGGGGCCTTCCATGCAAGTACCTCTGCATATCTATACAGCACAACTAAAGCCGAGATAAGCTACATAACTTCAGCTATGTCAATGTAGAAGCTGAAGTCGAAATAACTTATTTTGGCTTTTGGCACTGTCTATGCAGCAGGAAATCTGAGAAAGAGCACTCTTCCTCCAACTTCCCTTACTCCTCGTAGAATCAGGGTTACAAGAGTTGGAGTAAGAAGTCCTCCAGCTTGACATTATGTTGACATTATGTCGAAATAATTGCTTGCTGTCTGGACGCAGACTTTGTTATTTCGGAATAATGCCAGTTGTTCTGCAATAATGCTGCTGCACAGGCATAGCCTTGGTGTGCTTTATAAGAGTCTTGTCCCATTCATTATGTGCACTGCTGCACACCCTCTCCATTGCCCTCAAGTTGAAGATGCATGACAGTGAATTCCCTGACAACCTGCTAATGTCACTGCTATATTGGCTCCTTGGGCCCACTGCGAGCCAGCATAACCTTACAGCAACCAACTCTTTGTACAACATTACAGTGAGGGAAAGCCCAGAGTGTCAAGGAGTACAAAGGTCACCCCTTACCAATTTCGCTGTGTGCTCTTTGGCCCTAGCTGGGATTTTTTCAAATGCTAACAGTACTAGAGGCCTAAATGAAGAAAGCACATCAGAAAAGGGAGAGATTTTGCTGGCCGAGTGTCCATTTACAGCTGAGCCATGTTGGCTCTGCTCCAGAGCTGATTATGCAAACTCAGCCTCATTTCTGCTTGATTGGTTCCCTTCTGCTGAATCTGTTCAGTCTCTAAGAGGAAGACCCCAGCACTGAGGGTCATCAATGAGGTGTTATTCATAAGCAAGGAGAAAAATACCAGAGAAAATCTTGAAGAGTTGCAAAAAAGAGCAAATGCCTCAAAAATTAATGCAGTCTGGTTCTAGCAGGCCCAGGTCAGGTTTCCTCTTCCCCCTTTAGAAATGATTTTCCCTTCTCAAATATCCCTGAAGCTGTGTGTTTCCAGTCTCTCAAATATACTGTAATCATGGCAGAAGCAGGGCAATTGCATAATCAATCAAACTGAACGTGAACTGTCTCAGAGTGACAGCTGCCCTGCAATTATAAGGTCTCAGTCAGAAGCCAAGAGAATAATCCCAGCCTTTATTTCCAGAGGCAGAAAGGAAAACACGGCTCAGTCCCCCAGCCTAGGTCACCAAGTGACAAGAGAGATGTTTTTCTACAACATGTTTTCTCCAGTAGTAGAGATGCAGAACTTGCGGTTCTGGCTTTGGATTTACAGTATTTGTTCATTAATTAACCAAAATAACCTCAATATTTAGGATACAGTGACAGTGCTTAATTTGTACCTGGCTTGCTGAATCAGTGATAAATGTAAAAAAATTGTTTGAGCCCCAGCACTGCTTTTATTGCAAATTAAGCACTGCAGATTGGCCTGTCTGAGTTGGTATTGTTTAGGATTTCTTAAGTACACATGAAAGATGTATATCCCCTACTTTTCCAAAAAGAAACCTTCACTCTCAGTTCATGATTTATAGGAGTAAGTTTTTTTCTCACACATAATTTTGTGACAGAGAGATGGATTTCATAAGAGATATTTAGGAACAGATATTACAGTCTGTGTTCTCTTTATATGTCCACAATTTTCAGGCACCTGTAATTAAGATCACTTGGATATGTAACTGCTAGTGATCTGATTTCACCAACCAGATTACAGGCCATAACCTGGTTGGTATCTGATGGAAGTATAGTCAGTGGCAGCTACCAGATGCTCAGTACAGTAAACTTCCGATAATCCGGCACCTTTAGGACCCAGGGGGTGCTGGATTATCAAATATGCTGGACTATCAGAAGGGGAGGCTATGAGGGGTCTGGGGTGGGGTGGGGGGATGCTACCCCAGACCCCCTCATAGCCCTCCCTTCTGATAGTCTGGCTCTGCCCCAGGAGTCCCCGATTCAGCCGCTGATGGTCAGTTTCAGCAGCGGCTGAATCGGGGGCGCCTGCAGCAGAGCAGCTGGGGTGCTGCTGGGTTGGTCCGGTAGCGCCGACCCTTGGTGCAGTGAGACCAACCCGTCAGCACCCCAGCTGCTCTGCTCCAGGTGTCCCCAAGTCAGCTGCTGCTGAAACTGACCAGCGGCTGATTCCAGGAAGCTGGGGCAGAGCAGCTCTGTCTCGGGCTTCCTGGAGTTAGCCGCTGGTCAATTTCAGCAGCAGCTGAATCCGGGACAGCTGGGGTGCTGCTGGGTTGGTCCCGCAGCCCCGAGGGGCAGCTCCTTGTAGGGAACTACAAGTAGTGATATAATTCTTCGGTGCTTCAGCATAAATCATTAACTCTGCTATCACCCTCATTAGGAGAAGCATCTCTTGCGCTGTTGTGTGAAGGTTGTGCTAGTATTTCAGTAATTAACTATTTTTAGGCTTTAATAAAATAGACTGTAAAAGCTCAGTCTTAAAAAAGGAATCTCACACATATCTCCCTACTGTGTACATATCAACACCTGAATTTCTTCTTTTGAATGTTACCTTGTTGGACAGCTTTTCACTGAGCAAGGTCTATTCCCGCAGTCATTGCTCCAGCTGATCCAAATCCTTTCTCCTTTTCACTCCTACTTTTTGCCTGTCAGGTCCGCAAATTTAGTCTGAAGTCATCTACAGACTGAGTTCATCCTTACATTTCATTCTAGACTCTGAAAGATTTCCTACTACCTCCTAAACATCATAAACACCCAACAAACACCCTCAACAGTTACACTGCTGACCTAATCATGCATGCGTCTGTCACTCCATGCCTCAAATGCTGGCATTGCTATTTCTATGGATCTCTTGAGTTCCTCAATTCCAAACTCCAATCTGTTCAGAAGATGTCAACATACCATGCAGAGAAGCAGAATTACCTCAAATCCCCTTCTTAAAGACTTACATTGATTTCCCCTCCACCGTCCATTTTATGAATTTATTATAGGATTGTATATATATGTGATGAATCACGGATATTAAATGTAACTTTTTCTTTCAATAACCAGTCACAGGAATGTTTTGGTTTGTCTATGTGGTGATGGCATATGTCTCGCTGTCACCTGTATCAAAGCCTATATCTAAATTAACATAATTGTTTATGCTCTAGCTCCTTGCTGCAAGTTTATCAGGAAAGTCATTTAACAGTAAAGTCTCGTAGGCTACGTCTACACTGGCCCCTTTTCCGGAAGGGGCATGTAAATTTCAGCAGTCGTCGTAGGGAAATCCGCGGGGGATTTAAATATCCCCCGCGGCATTTAAATAAAAATGTCCGCCGCTTTTTTCCGGCTTTTAAAAAAGCCGGAAAAGGGCGTCTAGACTGGCCCCGATCCTCCGGAAAAAGCGCCTTTTTCCGGAGGCTCTTATTCTTACTTTGAAGTAAGAATAAGAACCTCCGGAAAAGGGCACTTTTTCCGGAGGATCGGGGCCAGTCTAGACGCTCTTTTCCGGCTTTTTTAAAAGCCGGAAAAAAGCGGCGGACATTTTTATTTAAATGCCGCGGGGGATATTTAAATCCCCCGCGGATTTCCCTACGACGACTGCTGAAATTTACATGCCCCTTCCGGAAAAGGGGCCAGTGTAGATGTAGCCCTAGGGTATGTCTACACTGCACACTGACTTCGGAATAAGCTATTCCAGAAGAAATACTCTGAAAAAGCTTATTTAAAAATAGCTCATCTACGCTACAGGGGAGCCTCAAAACTAGACTGAGGCAGGCTTCCCTAATGTGGACATGCTACCTCAATTTAGAGCCCCAGGAGGCACTGGGGAGTAATTACTTTGAATGGCCCTGGGGTGGAACTATTTCAAAATAGCAGCAGTGGGGATGTCCACACTACTGCTATTCCAAAATAGCTATTTTGGAATAGGCATTATTCCTCATGGAATGAGGTTTACAGAAGCCAGACTAAGCTGTCCATTATTTCAAATTTATTTTGAAATAATGGAATTGCCGTGTAGACACTTGCATGGTGGTTTCGGAATAACAGCTGTTATTCCAAAATAATACTGCTGTGTAGATGCACCCCTAGAAGATTTGCTGGACCAGATTCTGTTCTATGGGAATTAAGCAGCACCTTTGCAGAGAAAGCAATTGTGGTGTTTTCATTTTAGGATTAATCTAATACAAGCTTTAGTTAACTGAAATCACCACTGGCCCATAGTTATTACTGTCACAGCAGATGCCAGGATAGACTGGAGAAATCTATTGCGGGGGAGAAATCCTTTGCCAGATGCAAACAATAGACTAAGTGCTTATATTACTCCTGGGGAAAAAGGCATCATGTGTCAGAGAAATTGAAGTTTCAATACCCTGTGCAAATGACACTTCTGTCCCCATAGCTGTGATTCCCATCTCTTTTAAGGGTAGGATGTGGCTTGTTTGATTAGATTATGCCATGTTGTGAATTACAAACACATTGAAATAAGAAGCATCCTGTGAAACTTAATAAGTACATGGGGTTCCTCAGTAGCTATTGTGACCCTCTCTTAGAATGAATTCTGCCTGGCCTCAGTTTGTCCCATGGAAGCATCTACTCTGTTCACTGCGTTCTGGAGATGCATCTCTTCCTTCCCCGCAGATTATATCTTCTCCACAGTACATTCTTACTCCACATTATCTAGAGCCCTACAGCCTTCTTGTAATAGAAACTTCACAAGCAACCCTGGTCTCTCCCTAATAGAATGCCCCAGTGCTGTTTCTCAAGTGACTCACTTAACTCCTGTACAGCAGCAGGCTAGTTTTTTACAGGAATTCATGTAATGGATTTGTACCAGCCCCTGTCTCCATCAGCTCCAGAGCTGGAGATCTGTTCTGTAGCCCACTGCAGACAATGCCCAGAGCAAAGTGGTGCCCAGATAATTGCCAACAGCACAGTGCTGAATATCACAAACAGCTGGTTCTTTTCCAGCCTGGAGTCAGAGGCATCATGAGAATGCATTACTGCAGTGCCTGACAACCTGCAGCCTTCTCCGCTTCAGTGACTGGAAGGACCAGCATAGACTGGCTTTTCCCAGTGCTCCCTAATAGTGCATCTCCTCCCGCCACTAAGCACTGGCATTTTCCACCCATACAACCAAATAAAATAAAAACAGGCAAAAGATTAAAAACCTGGCATGGGGAGAGGAGAGACAATGGATTGAGAGAAGAGAGCTGAGAATTGCTTGGAGCTGTCCAAACGTCCTAGCTCTTTCATGGAAGCTTTACTATTTCTGTGTGGGTCTGTAAAAAATGTGTCCTTCTGCAGTCCAATGGCGCAGCTCTGGCTTGGGCATCAGAAGACTTAGGTTCCAATTTCAGGTCTTCCAGTGAGCTGCTGTGTGACCTTGGGAAAGTCATTTTGTTTCACTGTGTTGCAGGGAGGGGTGACAGAATTGCTAGGCCCCTGGGCAAGGTGGGTGGGGCTTGGCTCTGGGCTGGAGTTGAGGGCACCATCACCCACACTGTACCCCTCCTCCCCTGCCAGCCCTTGGCACTGCACAGAGCTCTGGCAGAAATTTAAAGGGCTCTGGGCAGTTTCCCACTTTGTTCCCCTCTCCTCCCCAACCCCATCAGCAGGCCTGCTGTACTGTCTGTTTTGAATGTAAGTTCCTGGGGCATGAACCGTATCTTACTTGTGTATGTACAGTTCCTAGCACAATTGGACCTCAGTTTTGGCTGGAGTTTCTACTGCTTCTAGGCACTGGTGTTACACAAATAATAAATTATAGAAACAAAGTAGATGTTTTTGCACTAGACATTATAAACATTTGAGATTTGTGTGTTTTGAATGTTTTCATCGGTTTGGGCCTCATTCCTAGCTTGATTTATCTTACTTTTTTTCCCCTCAAAAATAGTTGCCATCCTGGTTAAGTTTTCTGGGAGACAGGCTTGGATTTGAGTTTATAATTACATGAAAACAGTGTTACAAATATGCCTCAGTACGTCCATAAGGAGCTACATTGCAGCAGTAGAAGTAATCCTTGTATACTGTTGGTATATCCCAGTTTAAGCTTTGAGATCCTTCAGAATGAAAGGCCCTGTTGAGAGATTTAATTATGTCCTACATACTGTAATCCAGATCTGTCATTTATACCAGCCTCCAGACAGCCATATGGCCATGCATAACAATAGACACCAACAAAGAGGAAAGGCATTCTGCCAGCTACATGAAAAAAAATCCTCTAATCTTCCACGCCAGAGAAGTGACAATAAGAGGGAGACCCAGAAGAAAGAGCCAGAGAGAGAGACTGGAATTTACCAAAAGTTGTGTCTGACGTGATGCAGAGGAGGTGGGAGCAGACTGTGGAGCTGACAACACACATCTCTAGTTCTATGCAGTGCTGGATTTATGCACAAGCTAAGTAAGATGCATTTTAGGGCTTCAGATTATGAGGGGCCTTTAAATTCCAAAAAATTACTAGTTGTTAGTTGTATCTCACCTCTGTACTGGTATATATGCAAATATAAAACTTTGATTGTCCTTTCTGTTAAAATAATACACATTTTTGGTAATGCTATGGGGCCTCTAAAGCCTTGACATAGCTTCGGTCCTCAGCATGTCTTAATCTAGCCCTGGTTGTAGGAATTTTAAAAGAATTGCACCTAAGACTCGCCCTATGAGAAAGCAGAAGTGTTTATGTGTGGGGGCAAGCTATTCCTTTCTTCAATATTTTGTAAAAGCAACAAGTGTGGAAGTTTTGGTGAGGAACAACAAAGAGCTTTCATATAAGAGTGGTTTGAGAGAGTCACACCTAATTCAAATATTGCTGGAAGATTGTCTATATGTAATAAATGTTTTTTTTTTAAATGCATGTCTCGCTCCTTCAGTAGTGAAACATCACTAAGCTCTGGCCTGTGTATCAGCAGGAGAACATAGTGAGGTGCAGGAAAGGGGAAGTAATCAGATATAATATTATTTCCACCCCCTTCTTTGTTACATCTATAACAGAGTTTATTAATGGAATTGCTCAGAGATGCAGTAAACTCAGGAACACCTTGTACAAACATTTAGGCAGAATTCAGTGGCACTGAACAGAATTTCAACATAGGAAAAGACAACTCTTTCTTTTTATTAATTTTGTGAAACTGTCTTCCCCTAATTTCCCATTTGATTATTATAAAATCTTGTCACTTAAGAAGGTCTGGCAAGATTGGGAGCCCTAACAACTAAACAACTTTTTGTGCTAACTTCATTGGTGATGAACAAAATGGTAAACGTTGTCTTTTAGGGTATGTCTACACTACAAAGTTAATTCGAACTAACAGACGTTAGTTCGAATTAACTTTGATAGGCGCTACACAGGCAAACCGCTAGTTCAAACTTAATTCGAACTAGCGGAGCGCTTAATTCGAACTAGGTAAACCTCATTCTACAAGGACTAACACCTAGTTCGAATTAAGTAGTTCAAATTAAGGGCTGTGTAGCCCCTTAATTCGAACTAGTGGGAGGCTAGCCCTTCCCAGCTTTCCCTGGTGGCCACTCTGGGCACCACCAGGGAAACTCGTCTGCCCCCCTCCCGGCCCCGGAGCCCTTAAAGGGGCACGGTCTGGCTACGGTGCCTGTGCCAGGTGCAAGTCTGCCAGCACCCAGCCAGCAGACCCTGCACCTGGCACGGCACGAACCAGCCACCCGCTGCCACCCATCCCTCCGCCTCTTCCCGGGACCAGGCTGGGGGCTCCCGGGAGCCTGTCCAGGTCCGCAAGAGGCGGGCGCCCACCTGGTCTAGTGCGGAGATCGTGGACCTCATCCACGACCTCCACACTAGGCACAGGAAAGTGGCCGTCTAGGGCAGGATAGCTGCCAGCCTGGCCACCCAGGAGCAGGTTTGCATGAAAATCAGAGTGGTCCAGTGAGACCCCCGACCCTGAGCCCTGAGCTTAGAATGGCCGTACTGGGTCAGATCAAAGGTCCATCTAGCCCAGTAGCCTGTCTGCCAACAGCGGCCAACACTAGGGATCCTGGAGGGGATGGACCGAAACAATGACCAAGCCATTTGTCTCGTGCCATCCATCACCAGCCTTCCACAAACAGAGGGCAGGGACACCATTTCTGCCCCCTGGCTAATAGCACTCCATGGACCCAACCTCCATGAATTTATCTAACTTCTCTTTAAACTCTGTTCTAGTTCTAGCCTTCAGAGCCTCCTGCAGCAAGGAGTTCCACAGGTTGACTATTTGCTTTGTGAAGAAGAACTTTCTGTTGTTATTAGTTTGAAGCCTGCTACCCATTCATTTCATTTGGTGTCCTCTAGTCCTTCTATTATGGGAACTAATGAAGAACTTTTCTTTATGCACCCTCTCCACACCATTCATGCTTTTATAGACTTCTATCATATCCCCCCTCCGTCTCCTCTTTTCTAAGCTGAGAAGTCCCAGTCTCTTTAGCCTCTCTTCATATGGGACCTGTTCCCAACCCCTGATCATTTTAGTTGCCCTCCCCTCTCCCACCCTCTCTCTTTCCCTCTCCCACCTCCTTTTCCCAGTCTCCCCGAGTTTTGTTCAATACAGAGAGTTTGTATTTTTGAACACACGGGTCCTTTATTTTGTACATCAGGAAGGGGGGCTAGGGAGGGGTAAGTGGAAGGATGTGAGGGAGGAATGGGGTACGAGCCCCCGATGGGGAGGACTTGGATGGCTCTGCAGGCTCCTCGGAGTGGAAGCTCTCCTGAAGCCCCCCAATTGTCCCTCCCCCCGGATGGTAGCCTGCGGCAAGTGCAGCCGGGCTGATGGCCAAGTCCTGTGATATGCCGAGTGTGGGCATTCAGGGCACTCCAAGCCAGGACTGCTTTGCTGTCCCTCATCAAGTTAGACAAGCGAGCGGAGAACCCCTGAGAACTGTCTGTCCGGGGTGGGGGTCGGGTCCCTTTAAGCACAGCCCTTGGCTAGCCTGAGACAGCAGCTCCACGCTCTAAGTCCTAATCTGATGCCCTGCCAGCTCTGCTTCCAGCCATCCTTAACCTCGGTTCAGGGTCCACTCAATGTGGACATGCTAGTTCGAATTAGCAAAATGCTAATTCAAACTAGTTTTTAGGTCTAGATGCACTAGTTCGAATTATCTTAGTTCGAATTAACTAATTCGAATTAAATTAGTTCAAATTAGTGCTGTAGTGTAGACATACCCTGAGTAACTCCTTTGTCATTTGCTCCCCTGTTCTGCATAATTTGCACCAATTTTGAACAAATTCCCCCCAGGAAGCCCAACAGGTTAGCAGAGGAGTGTGCAAAGATTGTTTTAAGGCACCCTAATCTTCAGCTGGCTGTGTGTTAGCCCAGTTGCTTTAGAACTGGAGAGTAATTATCAGTAATTATTAGGTTGTGTGTTATTTGTAACTTAAGCCATTGTTAAGCTGTTTTTAAAGCATAAATTAAGAAGTTATACACATTCCTTTGCTATGACAGTACATGTAACCCAAATAGATAAATAAAGGTTCGCCCTGTTGCATAAAAATAATTCCCCCTAAATCTCTATAGGGATCTGTAGGCCTGCCAAAATTGGCAGAATTTTAAGGATTGCCAACTGTATGTTGAGTTCTTTCTGTTTTGAAACTACAGATCCACGATCCAGTGACACAGCGAAACAGAAAAAAATGCACGTCTGTTAGTGTTCAAATGATGCAAGTGCCAGAGGAAGAGATTTTAATGACTTGTCAACCAACTGTACTGGATAGTCAAGGGACATGAATATGAAAGTGTAACTAATGTCATTCTTCCGCCATGAGAGGCCGATTTAAATTTTCTGTTTTTTATGTTGTTGTATTTTTATTGCAGATATCCACTGTCCCAAACAAAACTGAGTGATACTCTGGCCTGCTTAAGTTAATGGATGTTGTGTCTTTTCGCTACATAAAAATAATAGGAAGAAGCCATTGATATAGCTGGGTCCCAAATAACCATTTTCACGCAACATACACAAACATGCAAGTTCTATATTCTACTGACTGCTGAAAGCATTCAAAACACAGAACACAGTGAATGCCACTAGAGCAGTGGTTGTCAAACTGCGGTCTACAGACCACTAGTAGTCTGCGTCTGCCTTGCAGGTGGGTCACACGGCTGGTGGCTCAACCCTCCCCCATACAGTGAGGAGCCTTGCTGGTACTATAGCCCCATCCTCACGCAGGTTGGAGTGCCAGTGCCAGCTTCCTGCTGTGGGAGGAAGGAAGCCCTGAGCCTCACCATGGGACCCGGGGGAAGCAAGTAGCTCTCTCCCACTGGGGGGAATGGCAGCACATTGATATGCTGTATGGAGGCTTTCCCTGCTGTTCCCATTGGCCAGAATCACAGAATCTCCCACCCAGGCCTCGCACCCTCACCCCCACCTCCTACCCAGATCCTGCACCCCCATCCCTATCCCATTCACTGGCAGCCCTGTCCTGCACACTGAAAACCCCATTTTTTGCCCAACCACCAGAGCCTAGGGGGCCCACAAAACCCACTAATCCTGAAAGCCTAGTCCTCCCTGCCCCTTTCTGCTGCTCACTCTCACTTGTGTGGTCCTTGACTGATTTTTCTGTGTGTCAGTGGCTCTGACCCAAAAAAGATTCCCCACCTCCGCCATAAGTAAAGGCAATGTCAAAACCTTTTGTGTTGGACATAATATTTTACCTTATTTAAAAATGAAGACTGGTGAACAAACCCCCAGTTGGGGCCCAGCCCCCATCTGGTTGCAGCATCTTAACACTCCTGAACCCCCATGCCCCAACCCTGAGCCTATCATACACCTGAATCCCCTGCCCTGAGCCCCTGTCCTGAGCCCCAGTCCCCTGCCACAACACTCCTGCACCCCCCTCACATCCCAGCCCTCTGTCCTGAGAACATCAGGCACCCAGATCCCTAAACTCCTGAACCCTCACATCCCCAGCCCCCTGCCGTAAGACTGAGAGAAGACAGCCTGACTATGTGCATGAAGCTGGATTTGACCAGTTATGATGTAAACTTCAGAGAAATGTGAGAAAAGATGCAGCAGCAGAAGTCCCATTAAATACAGTCTGTGAGTACAATGTTCCATTTATGCTATTATTAATCATTATGTCAATTATCAATAATACTAAGTTGTATATTTTCAGTCATGTAAATGGTCACTCTTTGTTGACCACTTGTTCTGAATGTTGATGGACTTTGGCTTTTTGGTTTGAAAAGGTTGCCAACCACTGCCCTAAAACATGGGGCCCCCCAAAGCACAGAGCTCAGGTTGACTGCCCATGGACAGGACAGTTCTGACCATGTGGTTCTGAGTAGTTTAAAATCTAGCCAGCCTTCAGGGCTTTTGGAAAAAGAGACACTTGCCTTTTGAGGATCCTAGAGTTTCATCAAATGTGCTCAGACTGGCTGTGATCCCCTAAGGCCTCATTTCCTTCCAGACATTTCCATGCCCATCTCAACACCATATTAATGCATTATGAAAAGAGAAGTCTGACGTGAAGCCAAATGTTGCTTTTTGATAAATATGTCCTGATTTAATCCTATATTCTGGTCTCACTTGTGTACTGCATGCACCTGAGTGTCTGTAACTTCTGCTGTTGGACAGGTCTGCTATCACAGCATCCACTAGCATTTCCCATAAGTTTTTACAGGCTTATCGTTTTCAACAGCTCTGGGAAATCCAAGCCATTCATTTAAATAGAAGCAAAAACCAGCTGGACCTTGAGCTGTAAAATAAACCGTTATTCCAAAACTAATTAAATATCCGAGTCTTGCTCTGAGCCTTGTTATGGAGCTTCCTGTTTCTCTGAGGAATGCACCCATTGGAACTGCAGTTCCAAGCCGAGCTCCAAAGGACTGTCCCATATGCTGTATATAATATACATGTTTTTATTTCAAACCTATAGCTTTCCTACTGTGCACTTACAAGACCAGACTTTTCTCCTTCCAGATGGCACACTGCCTTCTTCACTCTGACCTCCATATGGGAAAATAGGGCCATTTCCGCCTCCAGACCTAAAACCAGCACTTGCTCCATTTATCTGTCAGAAACATGAGGCAGCAAGATAGTCAGTGCTGTCGTAATGGAGGTGGAACATTACATTACAATGGCCAACCAGCTTTCCAATGGATTAGGCCCTTGGGTCCCTTCCAAGCTAAAACCTCTGCTATCTTGTTCTCTTGGCTCAGCTGCTGTAAGTAAAACTCTGGCTTCGCTTAGCCAGCACCCACATACCAGACTGGGATGGAACAAATGAACAAGCTGTTAACTGGAACTGGGTAGCACAGCAATAGCTGAATGCACTAGTTTTTCCCTTCCAGAGACCTGAATTCAAGCCTTGGCAGAGCTGTGGTGGACATAGCAGGGAATCTTACAAAGTGCTATACCCTAAAGAAGCCATTCTCAAATTGTGGGTAGCAACCCCATTTAATGGGTCACCATGGCTGGTATTAGACTGGCCGGGGCCAAGGACCAAAGCTGAAGCCTGAACCCCACTCGCTGGTATGGCTCAGTTTAAAGATCCTCTGCC